>NC_142031.1:27714138-28027263 GCF_982192425.1 Myodes glareolus | reverse complement strand
GGTGTTTATCACAGCCACAGAAATCAAGCTAGGAGAAGGGGACCGTCAGCATCTCAGTGCCTGAGATCAGATGCCTTCCAGGAGCCAAGGGCCAGCTCCTGGTATTCTGTCACTCTCCTCCTTAGGCCTGCTTGAGCCATCTGGATGGCCACCCTACTGATGAAAAGGACACGTGCAGCCCACAGGTCCCTCCACACTATGGCTCCGTGAGGGCCTAATGTTGAGAAGGAGAAACAGGAGGGCAGTGTAGGGGCTGCCAAGATTCATGTTTTACATATCCAGGTTCAGCTTGGGCAGGGAGAAGGCCAAATGTTAGGGCCTTCTTTGGATTCAGCGATATTGGACGCTTATTCAGGATGTGTGTGTGTGTGTGTGTGTGTGTGTGTGTGTGTGTGTTATGATTTACAGCCTGAATGACCCTGGCAGGACACAATGTGGTTTGGAGAGGCCACAGTGGGTAAGGGAGACAGACAGATGTGCCATGCAGAGATTAGGGTATGGAGAGTTTGTTTAGTAGGAATTGGGAGGGTACAAGGGTAGGAGGATATGGGGGAAGACAGAAAACGAGACAGAGAGAGGGACAGAGAGACAGAAGAGAGAGGCAGAGTCTCCCTCTTCACAAGAAGAACGGAGAGAGAGAGAGAGAGAGAGGAAGGGGAGAGAGACAGAGAGAGGAAGAGAGATTGGAGATCAGCTTGCTGTACAGGAAGAGGGAGATTGAAGTGGGTGGAGCTTGCCTCTTAAAGGGATAGTGTACAGGGCAGGTGACAGGGCAGGCCAGCATAATTATAATTATAACATTCCTGTCTTTTTCTTACAATAAAAAGGCAAGGAGTTAGGCATGGCAGGTTAAGGGGATGAGGATGTCAAGTTCTTGAGACTGCTTCCTGCTCATTTGTGAGCATCAAAGTCTTGGGGGACCTGAGAAAGCTGGGTTGCTGACAATATCCTGGGGTTTCTGCCTGCTTCATTCCTGTCCAGTTTTTGTGGTGTAGAAGTGCCCGGTGTCTCTTGGACCTGGAAGGTGTTGGCACAGCAGAGGAGAAGGTTAAGTTTAGGAAGAAAAATTTTTCTTTAGGTCCTGGTGATTGAGAAGGAGGGTGTCAGGACCAGGTCTGGTAACTGAGAAAAGGGTACATCTGACCTGTTTAAGGTGAATCCTTCAATTCGGCTCCCTGGATCTCACAAGAATGTCTTCAGTTTGTGAAAACTTAAGTTTTAGACACGTGTATTGTATAAATGGCAGTATATTTGTGCCAGAATGACTGAGACATATGTATTTCCACAATGAAAAGTATCTTTAGAACACAACCAAGGAGAATTTAAAATCTGGATCTTGTAGTATATTAGTGGTAGTACACTGTCAGAGTTAGATTAATAGCTTTTCAGCATTTTATTGACAATGTTAAAACAATGCCATTCATAATAGCATTATAATGAGAGAGAAAAAATTGATAACTTGCATTTGTCCTCAGACTTGTAGGACAAATAACTGGCTGGTACACACCTTAATAACTTGCATTTGTATACCTTAAAACATTTTCTTGGTTTGAACTTTACCTCTTAAAACACCTTTTATTTAAATATGGTAAGATGTCATGCTGAAATCTGTTTTGTGAGGTTGTCCATTTTTAACTGCAAAAACCTCTCAGCTGTCAAACTGCATCAGAGATGTATGAGAAGGATATAATTTTACTTGAGTTATTGATTTTAAAAATGTCAGAGAACTCACACGATTAGCTATTTTGAGCCACTCCTCAGGGTCCTCCATGGTCACTGAGGGCAGGGGCTTCAGGGCTGCTTTTCCCTTTTGCTGTTAGCAAAGTGGGTTAGGAATCTGAAGCAGACAAGCCTACCTTGCACTGAGCAGCCAGTAGTTGATTCCAGTCAGTTACAGTTCTCCTTCGTCCACTGGAGATCTTCAGCAGTTTAGATGAAAGGCAATTCTTCCCAGTGGTTAGCGCTTTCACTGGAAGTGAATTATAGATGTATGTTGTTCTATGCCCATCTGTCTTCTGTCTTCTTTGAAAGAAATGGGTTGCTATGGCCTGGAGTCAACCTGTCTCTCTGTTATGAAAAGTTTTTTTTTAATAATTAAGCATTTAAATGCCATATTCCCCAGATCTCAGAGCGTTTGAGGACTGTTTATCAGGTTTATGTAAGTTCTGACTACAGTATAGGATCTGCCTGGAGAGCTGGATCCAAGCTGAGAGGTTGTGGAGGAATGCTTTATGCAGAGTCCTCTGGCTTAACTGTACTGGGTTTTAACTTAACAGGTGAGATACTTGTGAAGGTCAAGTATGAAAAAATTGTTTGCAGTAGAAGCTTCACAGTAAAACTGACAATGGTGAAGAACAGCTTACAGGAAAGGCTATAGGTTAGTTTTGGTTAATCCCAAATAGATCTTTATAACCTTAAATTTTATCATTATATAGAATATATTTTAAAGCAGAGTTGAATCTCATATACAGTATGTTGTAACAGATTTGACTACAAATTTATCATTATTTAAAAGTCCATACCAACTTAAAATATTCCAGACTTATTGCTTTCTTAGTCTGGAATGAGATACAATGAACAGAACTCATTAGGACTTCTTAAAACATTTTTTAACAGTAAGCACATGTACATATACACATAATTGAATTTAAGTTGCACATGAAGTTAAATGAAAAGTGAGCCAGAGAAAGCTGGCTTTCTTATCTCTGACTGGCACTTTGTAACAAGCGGGCAGGGCATTTAACGGGAGAGAAAAACCCTGGAGAATCAATGCCGCCAGTGAGCAGGAAAGTGGAGTCGTTGCAGGTGGTGGAGAGCAGATGTGGGTCCTGCATGCGATGGACTCCTCAGCAGGCCCTGCCAAGGTGGACCATCACACAAACACATCATATGGAACAGAGCATAAAGGAAAATTTTAAAAGCATAGCTAAGGACTTAAAGGTGGCTGGTGACAGGTCATGTAGCCAGGGGGCAGCCAAGCTGGTATTGAAGTACAGTCACCTGTTAGCAGGTAAGCCAGCTGCTGGCACCATTTGGCTAGGGGAAGAAATTCACGGGTCTGTAGCTCCTCCCTTTCTTAAACTCAAACAAAATGGTGGTGGTTGCCCCTAACCCAAGAAAGATGGTGATCAGGTCACATGGCACAAAGCATAGAGAAACTGCAGGAATTGTTGCCACTAACAAACATGCTGGCGGTCATGTGATACAAAGTGCCTGGAAACCACAGGGATTTTTTTAAAAATATTTATTTATTTATTACATATACATTATTCTGTCTGTGTGTATGCCTGCAGGCCAGAAGAGGGCACCAGACCCCATTACAGATGGTTGTGAGCCACCATGTGGTTGCTGGGAATTGAACTCAGGACCTTTGGAAGAGCAGGCAATGCTCTTAACCTCTGAGCCATCTCTCCAGCCCCATCCACAGGGATTTTAAACAGATAGAAATAACAAGAAAGACATATAGGACACATAGATACATTTAAAACAGAATCACATTTCTGTGGCCAGACTGTAATGATCTGTCCTGTCCCTTTAAGAGACAGGCCATGCCCATTCCCTCCCCCCTTCCACAGAGGCCTGATCTTCAGTTTCCAATCTGAGACTCTCCCTTTTCTGTGTCACTCCCAGAGAGAGGTAGCTACTGCTTTGGCTCCTTTCCTCCCCCCCCTCCCCCACCTCTCTCTCTCTCTCTCTCTCTCTCTCTCTCTCTCTCTCTCTCTCTCTCTCTCTCTCTCTCTCTCTCTCTCTCTCTCTCTGTCCCTCTCACTGCTCTTCTCCCAGTCTCTCTTTTCCCTTCCATAACCCACCAAATAAATATCCAACCTCACTCTGCATGGTGTGCCTATCTGTCTGTCTCCTGCCTGCTGTGTGGCTCCCTGACAGGGACCAGACACCTTTGGAGACCTGCAGCATGATCTCATGTCAGCCCTCTGTCTATCCTCATGGAACTGGATGCCCCGTCGTGGTCTCTTACCCATCTCGTGGCTCCCTGCCTGGGACTGGCTACCCCACGTGGCCCACTGCAGCCACTTTGGAAACTGTGCCGTACCTGCCTGGGACTGGCTGCCCTTGGGACCCGCTGCCCACTGCAGCCACTCGGGGATCTGCAGCGTTTTTTCTTAAACGATAACAATTGTACCATTTCTTGGCCAGGCTCTGCACGGTCCCTCCAGCCTGCAGGTGAGCTGGCTGAGGAAGCGTGGAACCCTGGGCTCAGGAACCAGGTTTCTCTACAACAACTCTCCGTTCCATCTTCCTGAGCATGACTTCTAGGCACACCGCTGGCTTCAGTTGGTGAGTTTCTCCATTTTGGTCAGCTTAACCATTTCTCTGAACCCAAGAAATTGACCGTTGAGCTCTTGGCAATCTTCTGGTGTTCTTAGAAACAGGGGTACAGTCCCAACCATGGTCTTTATGGCTACGGTTGAGTCCTTCGCTGACATTCATTTCTAGACTGCTTCCCTTAGTTAAAATTGTGTTTGGATGACCGGGATCAGTCCTCCCACAACTGGGGGCCCAGGGTCCCTCAGATTTTTTTCTCCTTTTCTTTTCTTTTGAACCCCTCGTCAGTGGTCCCCGCCATGGCCTCAGTGGCTTCTGAGTCACCCTGACTGGAGTCGGTCAGGCTTTCACACCCCACCTGTAGGCAGAGATCACTCTCCTACAGGCCCTACAGTGTTCACTGCCAATTTAAACCCCACCTACAGAGGGCAGATGTTCCCTTATAGGCCTTGTGGTGTCACCATTTTTGTTGGCTTTCATGGTTTCAGCTATGGGTAGCAAGCCATCCATGTCGGTCAATCCAGCCTCCCCCTGGGATGGATGCCTTCTAGAGGCCCTAACACCCCAGGCCTTAATGCCCTCCCTCTTCAGCTCCTACCCTCACTCCACCCATGTCCCTCCAGCTCCACGTTTATGGGAGCTTTGTAACTGTCAGCGCTCAGGCAAATGGAAGGAGTTTACTCTAACTGTCCCTGCCACCACCACTGCTGCCGACAAGACTGGTTGGATCCACGAGGTGGCTGTTTTCAATTCCAGCCTTTTGCTCCCTGCTGCGGCTTGTGGCATGGTAGCTCAGCGACAGGGTGGATCATGCCTCTAGGTCTCTCTTATTATTAAACTTAAAATCCCTGCGGCTCAAAATTCGTGTCCTTTCCATACAACATGTGACTCCTGCCATTTTGATTGAGGTCAGGTGACCTTACCATCATTTTAACTGAGGTCAGGTGACTTCACCGCCATCTTAACTGAGTGACTTTTCCATATAACATGTGACTGCTGCCATTTTGACTGAAGTCAGGTGACCTTACCACCATCTTAACTGAGGTCAGGTGACTTCACCATCATCTTAACTAAGAGCTAGGTCAGGTGACCAAGTTCTGCCATCTTTACTGATGTATTTCCTGTCTGGTGTCCCAGTGCTGACTCTGTTGCATGTGTGTTTTGTGCAGTGGCATGCCTTTGGTAGGGCCCACCAAGAGCATCCACTTCACCCAATTCCAATTCACTTTGTGTGTGTTCATACATGTAACTTAAACTCACCTATGTTTACTGTTAAATGTTATAATTGCCTGTTTATTGCATCTCATTTCAAACTACAAAAACAATAAGTCTCATGTTTTAAATTGATATGTACTTTTAAGTCTCTTACAAAAATACTTTATATTTAATACCATCCTCATTAAAATACATTAAGATGTTCTCTACTATTGTCAGTTCTGCCATTAACCTTCTACAAGCAGCTTTTTCTTATTTCTGTCTTTTTACGAGCGTAAATCTTACCTGTTAAGAGCCAGTACAGTCAAGCTCAGACACAGCTCTCCAGGCAGATTCTATATTGTACACCTGATAAACAGCCCTCAACTGCTCAGAGATCTGGAGAATATGGCATTTAAATATGTAGTTATTAAAAAAACTTTTTATAACAAAAAGAAACAGGTTGGCTCCTAGCAGCAGTACTAAACTTCCTCCAAAGAAGACAGAAGACAAATGGGCAAAAATAATGTTCATCCGCAGTTCTCTCCAACTGCCAAGCACTGACCACTGCCTTGAAGATCACCAGACAGTGGAAAGAATCACTGGAATTGATAGCCTAGCTGCTCAGGTCAAAGTAGGCTTTCTGGAACCTGGCAGGCCTTGCACTAAACAGCAAAAGGCAAATATGACCTACAGCGTCCATGGAAAAGCCTGAGGAGAGCTCTAGGTGCTAACAAAGTAAGTTCTCTGTCGTTTTTTAATCAATAACTCAAGTAAAATTTCATCCTCCTCAAAGGTCTCTGATGCAGTTTGACAGCTGAGAAGTATTGCCAGTTTAAAAGGACAACCTCATCAAACAAATTTCAGTAAAACACAAATACAAGACCTAAAAGTTATAAAGGTGTAGGACCAATACAAGTTATCAAATTTCTCTCTCACATTGCCTTCCATAGTCTTAAAAATACTTTTCATTGTGCAAAAATATCTGTCACAGTCATTCTCACATAAATATGCTACTATTTATACAATATATATGTCTAAAACTTCTGTTTTCATAAACCCAAAGAATTCTTGTGAGTTCCAGGGAGCCAAATTGAAGGATTCACCTTAAACAGGTCAGATACACCCTTCTCAATTCTCTGGTCCTGAAGGTTTTTTTCATCTTCCAGTCTGAGTCCCTCCTCTCTGTGTGTCGTATACACGGGTCTCCTTGCTCTTCGCTGTGTTGTTGAGCACCACAGTTGCCTCAACAGCCCCAGTACCCTCCTGTCTCACATAACCCAACCTTACAAACCAATTTCCTTGACCATCCTAACCAGGAACTAGACACAGCAAGTATGTGTTACCTTAAAGTCTGTATCAGTTGAATTCTCAATTATGGCCACTTCAAGACAACTCTGTGTGTCAGGAAGTTTCTGGATTTGCCAAATATCTCTTTCTCTACTTGCACCATTTCTCCACATGTAGCAAGGCCAGATCTAGGGGGTCACAGAACAAGACATAAGGAAGATTCCTTACCCAATTCTATGTACTTTGAAATGCATCAACAATAGTGATGAACTAGCTCTTCTCTTCCATAGTATATATGGCGTCTGGATGCTGGAAGTCAGATGACACGTACAAAGGGTGCCAACAGGACAAGCAAAATTGTCACTGTGAGATGAGTAGGAGTCCTGTGCAGGTAGGAATGCCATATGAAGCACCAGGACCTCAGTGATAGGGCTCCACTGAGCCGAATATTCTCCTGTATGACTTTTTCTGTGGAAACATGAACCCAACATCTTTCCACAAGAAATCACACCCAGAGTCTATCTTGATATGTTGACCAAGGTTATTTATGAGAACGCCTGTATGGGTGGAGCTGTCACCCCAGCTCTGGCGTCTATACACCCAAAGAGTCTGGGATGTTTGGTTGAAAGCTTCACCTCAGCCTGTGGCATCCATACACCCAAAGAGTCTGGGATGTTTGGTTGAAAGCTTCACCTCAGCCTATGGCATCCATACACCCAAATGGTCTGGGATGATTGGTTGAAAACTTCACCTCAGCCCCTGGCATCCCATACCCAAATGGTCTGGGATGTTTGGTTGAAAACTTCACCTCAGCCCCTGGCATCCCTATACCCAAAGAGTCTGGGATGATTGGTTGAAAGTGTCACCCTTATATTCAAAAAGTCTGAGTGGAAAGTTCTATTCCAAGCCCCCTCCCCTGAGAGTTGTCTCAGTCTAGACTCCACCTCTGAAAAAGCTCGTCAAATGGTGACCCCTCCCCAGAGAGGCTCAAGACCACTCCCACAGGGTATTTAAACAGCTCCCCAGAGAACAAGCACATGGTTTCCCGGTCTTCCTTCCCCATCTCCTCTCTGAGGGTCTGGAAGGCCACCCAGGAGTGTTAGTATCCATTTTCTAGTTTGGTTTAATTTGGTCTGATTTGGATTATTGCATCAGTGGAGAGATTTATTGGGCAACAAAAACTTTTCATTTGGAGGTCCCACCAAAGGGGCTGGTTTTTCCCACTGGCCCAGGGCTCCATGTTGGGAAAACACCCTTCTTATCCACACCTGCTCTCCACCAGTCTAAGATTGGCTTTGTCTGGGCAAGTTCACAGTTCCAAGTTATTGCCTTAGGGCTCAGGGCCTCACATGTTTTGGGGGCTGCCTGTTGAAGTCACAGGTTGTGCCAGCTGCCTGACCTGACCAGACAAGGACCAGCCTTGTTCTGGGGGAGGAACAAGAACCTGCCTTGTCCCTGTGGGGTTCCTTCATCAGGAGACATCCTTTCAAGGAATTTCCCACACCTATCTGCTTTTGGCTCAAATGTCTATCACAACGGATGCATTGTGCTAGGCTTTGAGTCCAAAGTCTTGGCATAGACTTGCTAGATGGGCACCTGCAATTTGAAACCAGATTCTCAAATGTCCTTGGGCCATTTTTAAAAAAAAAATCCTAATAAATTGGGGCTATCTGACACCGTAATCCTTTAATGGCTAAAAGTGTTTGCCAATGTAAAACAAACAAGCTCCCATATGTCCGTGGTTTCTAGATGCTGTGCTCCTGCTCCCACACCCTCCTCCAACCTTCCTCCCCCACCTTCTCTAACTGTTTCTTGTTTGTCTGCATTGCTGGCATTAATATGGTCACACTGGGATTCTCTCTACAAGGGATCTGTTTCCCTCAGTCCTTCCACTCTAAAACTGCATATGCGTTCCTTCCTTATGTTTTCGTTCTCCCTTACAGCATTTGCTAGTCTGGTCCTTAATGGGACCACCTGTGTGCTTCCCTGGCTTCTGTAGCCTACACCAGGATTTTAAGTTGGTCAACTAACACAGATTCCTTAAAAAAAAAAAGTTTCATTTCTCTGTCTGTTAAAACACTGTAGCCACAGTATGCTTGTTTTTTGTTTGTGTGTGTATGTGTCTTTGTTTCCACAGTATGCTTGTTTTATGCCTGTGTGTATGTATGCTTGTTTTAAAGTCTGTAAAACGTGTAACTCCAGATCATAACAGCTCTGAAAAAATACAAACATGTGGGTAGCCACTATTTTTAACCTCAGAGCCATCTTTAGTAAGAGTACCCATGTGTGCCGGACCTACCAAGGAGACATTCCGCCTCAATTATTTTTTAACCGACTAAAATATTCCTTCTAATCTTGCCTTTGCTAGAATTGGTAAGCTGTAACTAATTGGGTAAAATATATGTCTAAATTTAACTTCTGTCTCATTAGATATACCTAACTGATAATGGTACCCTGACTCTCAAGTGCCTTTACAGATCTGAGAGTATAGCACTTAACAAAAGAGCTTCTAACACAGAGACATGCCAGCTCCTATAGTCTCCTATAGCTCCTCCAAGATGATGCATGGTTATAGAAGACCTTCTACCTGGAGGCTTGCCTTTGGGTATGGCAAAACCACCCACACAACAAAAAGCTGTCTTCCGCCTCATCATCTTCCTGGGCATTACGCTGGTGAATCGATTGTCTCATCCTGCCAAGACAGGTAGACTAACCCCTCCCCCGACAAGAAAATCTTCAGTCTCCTATGCTCAGCAGCTAAAGGCACAAGTACCGTTTCTTAGACTGGTGTTCACCAAAGACCACGGAGAGACTAGGGATTGCCTGCATAGCTAAAAGAAAGCTGTCTCGTTTCTGCTCACTTATTTATCCCTCTCTGTCTAATGGTAATTGATGACTTATGGTACTGGTAGCTCATTACCTAATTTGTCAAGTTTCCTACTAAAAACATAGACAGGTGTGCCTCTTTCACAGGCTTCATAGTCCAGAATTAACAGATTTCAGATGTATCTTCAGAGGTTCAGAGTTTTCTATTCTCTCCAATTGTTTTCTAAAATATTCATGTCTTTTAACCTAAAGTCACAGCCTTTTGCTATGACACCAAGACATAAATCTGTATCAGTTGTCTTACAGATACCTACAGGTTTCTGGGAAAAAGTCCTGCTGCTGTATCAACAAATCAGGTCTGGTAAAAATCTAACAGTCTCCAGAGCCTATTTTGACCCCATTCTTTTCAAGCATATTTTACAGGTCACTCCTGCTGTCTGGGCCAAGACCAACTTACAGAAGGCCTCCCAGGCAATGCTAGAAACTGCACCACCTCCTGGGGCTTAACCATTGGTACCACCTCTTCTGGCTCAAATGGACACCTCCCCAAAAAATAAAATCTGGTTTTAAAGAACATATCTTCTCTCATCTCACTTATTCACCCGTGCCTCTCCTGTGTAACCAGGGCACTTCTCTGTCCCATTCTTTCTGGCAATTAATGATCCTTCCCATTGTTAGCCCCATTCATAGGACCATTAATAACATTCCTTTTTTTTTTCTCCTAGCTATCTGCCTTCTCATTTCTCTCAAGGAACAGATGCCTAAGGTCTCCAGGGTGGCAGTAAACTAGATGCCTCTCCATCCACACCTCCTGCTGAGAGTGAGCCTACCAACTCTCAACTCTCCCCTCTCCCACATCACCCCATGCCTACAGGAAGTAGCCAGACTTGAGCTGGAGCCCCTATACCCAAAGAGTCTGGGGTGTTTGCATGGAAGCATCACCCTAGCCCCTGACACCCCTATACCCAAAGAGTCTGGGATGCTTGGTTAGAAGTGTCACCCCAAACCCTGGCACTCCTATATTCAAAGAGTCTGGGCCATTTGGGTGGAAAGTTCCATTCCAGGCCCCTCTCCTGGGAGTTGCCCCAGTCCAGACTCTACCATTGAGAAAGTCCATCAAGCAATGATCCCTCCCCAAAGAGGCTCAAGACCACTCCCACAGGATATTTAAACAGCTCCCCAGAGAACAAGCACGTGGTTTCCCGGTCTTCCTTCCCCATCTCCTCTCTGAGGCCTGGAAGGCCACCCGGGAGCATTAGTATCCGCTAAACCTGGGATTTTTCTAATTTGATTTGATTTGTTCTGATTTGGATTATTGCATGGGTGGAGAGGTTTATTGTGCTGTAAAAACTTTTTAGCACCTATGAGGGATTACAGATAGGCATATAGAAAGAAGACTCAGAGAACATGATAATTAAAAGCCAGCTCCACATGGCTAATGACTCACACATGCTCCATTACCAGTGTCTTTTGTAAACCCTGCACTGAAGAGTATCCTCATCAGCAGTAGCGGTTACTGCCTATACTCCTCCTGAGGAGTCCCATGAATCCTGTAGCTTTCTTGGGAGCTTCATGTGCCTCCCTTTATCTTCACAAGGGACTATATCAATCTGGAGGAAATAGCTACGCAACATTGCACTCCTTTCTTCAATGATTTCTTTCAGATCACCCTCCCTTAATGTTTCTTGAACTATGTACAGGGTGATATTGATGCCAACAGTACAGACTATAGAAAAAGACACTTAGTCTCAGTAGTTTGACTGGCTATGAATCTCCACTGTAAGCACTGCCTACTACAAAAAAAAAAAAATAAGTTTCATTCCACAACCATGGGTGACATCCTCAGAAGTCTATACATATAATGTATAGACTTGTGTATACATGTAATGCTTAGAGGGCAAATTATAAACAAATAACATCCATTTAATGACAATAATAAAATAACAATAGCCTCCTTCCTGGAGCCTAGGACTACTCCAGTCAAAGGTTCCAGCCTACTTATACTGCAAAATGTGAATCCTCTCTAATGATATGTGTCTTAGTTACAATCAGAAAACTGTTGACTGCACCCCAAACAACTATGGCATTTTCACACTGTCTCAATTAGGGTTATTAATGCAGTCACAAACCACTCTTATAGCAGGCTTTTTTTTTGGCCACCAACCAGTTCCCAAATCAAGACACAGAGACCTATTATTAGTTATGAATGCTCGGCCTTAGCTTAGGCTCCTTTCTTGCTAACTCTTATAATATCTTTGATGTGGGATTCCCCTCAGGATGCTGTGGATATGTTTTATTGCCATTGGTTAATAAGGAAGCTGTTTCGGTCAATGGCTTAACAGAGTAAACTAGGCAGAAAAGATATAGAGAGAGTAAGCAGAGTCAGATGAGAAGCCACGCAGTTGCCAGAGGAGAAATATACCTGCGTACTGGTACCAATAAACCATGAGCCTCGTGGTAAAATATAAAATAATAGGAATAGGTTAATTTCAGATATGAGAGCTACCCAGTAAGAAGCATGAGCTAATAGGCCAAGCAGTGTTGTAATAATACAGTTTTTCTGTGATTATTTCAGGTCTGAAAGGCTGGGAAGGTACGAATAGCCCCTGCCTACAGAATGGCACCAAACATGGGACTAACCCACGTGGCAAGCCATACACTTCGGGTCTGGGTGCTTATATGTCCACTTGGGGTCAGTAAGAAAGTAGCTAAGAGCATTCCTGCCGATCAGCACCCTAGCCTGGGAAAGCGACCGGATTGGGTCTGCTAGGTGTACACAGGCTGGAGATCATGGCAAATACCTGCTGCCTTACACAGAGATATGTCCAGGCCAAGCTGCATGGCAGATTTAGCTTTTACTCAGATAGAAAGGGTTTATATGCTGCAGAGTTGTTGACGGAGGCTGCTCATGATTATTTTGGGTGACCATGAACAAACAAACAAACTCTGCTTACTTTGCTTAACCTGTTTCTCTTCATCATGTTTTGCCTCATTCATTCTTTCCTTCATTCTGTACGTCCTACTTTTTTTATTCTGTATGTCCTACTTTCACTGCTTGTTCTGTGTTTTGCTGGATAGTGGCAGCCTTATAATCTGGTTCCAGGTGCCTGCCTCTCTTTCTCCCTTGCTCTCTCTCCTCTCTTTCTGCCAGCCTAAATTCCTCCTCCTATTTATTTTCTCTCCCTGACAGCCCCACCTATCGCTCAACTGACTAGCTATTGATTGTTCAGCTTTTTATTAGACCAAACAGGTCCCTTAGTTAGACAAGGTGAAACAACAACACATCTTTACATCATTAAACAAATGCAGCATTAAAAAAATGTAACACACGTTTGCCTATTTAAAGTAATATGCCACAACACACTATGACTAAAGGCAACTTGGGGAGAAAAGGAATTATTTGACTTACATATCACAGTCCTTGAGAGAATCCAAGGCAGCAATTCAAACCTAGTGGTAGGAATCTGGAGGCAAGAGCTGAAGCAGAGGCAATGGAGAATCTTTGCTTACTGACTTGTTCCTTATGGCTTACTCAGCCTACGTTCATATAGAATCTAGGAGCGCCAGCCCAGGCGTGGCTGCAACCACAGTGGGTTGGGCCCTCCCACACCAGCCACTAATAAAAAATATCCCATAGGCATGCTTATTTACATCCTGATCTTATTGAGGCATTTTCTCAATTGAGGTTCCCTCTCAGATGACTATAGCTTGTGTCAAGTTGACATGAAACTAACCAATATACCTACCATTAAGTGTTGTGGGATATTTGTACACTGTGTGAAAATGCACTGCTGTTTTTGATTGATATAATAAAAAGCTGAAAAGCCAATAGCAAGGCAGGAGGTAGAGACAGGATTTCAAGGGAGAGAATGACAAGGAGAAATCTAGGCCTCTGAGAGATGCCAGGAGACACGAAAGAACAGGCTGGGCATTACATGACAGAATGTAGATTATAAAAATGGGATAATTTAAGCTATAAGAACTAGTTAAAAACAAGCTTAAACTAAGGCCAAACTTTCATAATTAATAATGTCATTATTTGAGAGCTGGCTGGTAGGATAGAGAAAGGCTCATTTGCTGTTGTATAATCCTTCTGTACACTATGTAAATTATGCTGTGATTTGTTTAATAAAGAACCTGACTGACCAATATCTGGACAAGACAAGGTTAGGTGGGAAAATCAAACAAAGGACAGGTAAAATAAGGGCAGAGTCAGAGTAGTCACCAGCAGTACACAGAGAGGAAGCGGGAGGTGCAGGATGAAAGAGACGTAAAGCCACATGGCAGAATGTAGATTGATATAAATGGGTTAATTTAAGTTGTAAGAGCTAGTTAGCAATAATCCTGAGCTGTAAGATGAGCATTTATAATTAATAATAAGTGTCTGAGTGGTTATTTGGGAAACAGCTGGTAGAACAGAGATGGTTGTGGTCCCAACAAAAACTCTGCCTACAAATGGCACCTGTATGTCCAGCACCTATATTCATATAAGCCCCAAGAAAACTTTGAAAAAGTTTTAACCACACAAAACTGGAGTAAAACATGGCTTCCTAATCCCATGCCTCTCATGCAGGGTCCAGTACAGAGACACCTCTCCCAACCACTGCCTGCAGACTTGAACTGCTTGCACAGCATTGCCAAAGAGAATCCTGCCAGCATGCCATGAACTAAGCCACATGGTATGTTTAAGTTTTGCTCATGTGGACTGAAAAGATGACAGATATGCAGGAAAAACAGATCCAGGACCAGAAAGCAGCATCCTTCCCACCCACTCCCACTGTTCCCCACCATGTTGGTGACCAAAAGAGCCACAGGTACCACATGCAATGACTGGAGAAAGAGATGAGTACACAGCAATATAAAATCACACTCAACAACATAAAGAGCAAAATGGCAGCGCAAAAACTACTGATTCTACAACAGCAAGACCTAAACCTCCCATCACAGAATAATCAGAAGAAAACAACCTTTAAAATAACTTTATGAGATGATAGAGGCCCTTAAAGGGAAATGTAAAATTCCCTTAAAGAAATAGAGGAAAAATGCAAATATAAAATCAGAAGAAATCAATAAATCCTTTAAAGAAAAGAAAGAAAACAAAGACAAAAAAACAAGACTTGAAAGCTGAAATAGAGGCAATAAAGAAAACACAAATTGAGGGAATTCTGAAAATGGAAAATCTGGTAAACAAACAGGAACTACAGATGCAAACATAACCAACACAATAAAAGAGATGGAAAAGAGAATCTCAGGCATTGAACATACACTGGAGGAAATAGGTTCACCAGTCAAAGGTAATGTTAAATCCAACAAATTCTTAACAGAAAAGAGCCAGGAAATCTGGGACACCATAAAAAGACTAAGAATAATGGGGGTAGAAGAAGGAAAAGAATTCCAGTTCAGAGGCACAAAAACATACTCAATAAAATCATAGAAGAAAACTTTCCCAACCTAAAGAAGGATATGCCTATGGAGGTATAAGAAGCTTACAAAACACCAAATAAACTGGACTATAGCATGACTAATAAAAACCCAGAGACTGATATTGAAGTTCAGAAAAGCAAAGCAGTTAAGCTATTAGAGAGTTGTTACCTCTTCCAAGGCTCAGACAAACAAAAGGTCAATCCTGTCCTCAACGTGACTGCAGAGTGCAATGTTCTCCACCAAACCTCAGCTTGTAAGTGTCTCCTTCTGCCTTATATTCCTCTGTCTACCCAGCAACATTATTCATGTCTCCTCCTCTCTAGTGCTGGGATTTAAGATGTGTGATCACAAGTGCTGGGATCACCTTTGTGTGCTCTGCTTCTCTTTTAGACAGATTCAATCTTGTGTAGCCTAGGATCCTTGTTAATCCTGGGATCAAAGGCATGTGCCACTCGTCCCTGGCACTAGTGAATTAGCTCTGCACTCTGATCTTCAGACAAGCTTTATTTATTAAAACACAAATAAAATATCACTATACTGGACCAAAATGTCTCCTCTCCATATAGTAATCAAAACACTAAGCAGGCAGAATAAAGAAAGAATATTAAGAGTTACAAAAGAAATGGGCCAGGTAACATATAAAGACAGACCTATCAGAATTACACCCAACTTCTAATAGAAACTCTGAAAACCAGAAGATCCTAGACAGACATTCTGCTGACATTAAGAGACCATGGATAGCAGCCCAGACAACTATACTCAGCAAAACTCTCAATCACCATAGATGGAGAAAACAAGATATTCCATGACAAAACCAGATTTAAACAAAACCTATCTACAAATCCAACCCTACAGAAAACACTGAAAGGAAAACTCCAACCCAAGGAGGTAACCTGTACCCACAAAACAAAGTCAATAGATAACCTCAAACCAGCAAACCCCAAATAATGAAAACACACAAACACTACCACCACCACCAACAAAACCAAAAATAACAGAAATTGACAGTCACTGGTCATTAATATTGCTTAATATCAATGAACTCAGTTTGTCTCTAAAAAGACACAGGCTAACAAAATGGGTTTGAATATAGTACCTATCCTTCTGCTGCATATAAGAAACACATCTCAACTTTAAAGATAGACATTACATCAGAGTAAAGGGTTGGAGAAAGAATTTCCAATCAAATGAATCTAAGAAACATGTGGGTGTAACAATCCTAATATCTAACAAAATAGACATCAAACTAAAGTTTACCAAAAGGGATGGAGATTCATATCATCACAGAAAAAAAATCAATCAAGAAGAAGTCTCAATGCTGAACATCTATGCCCCAAACACAAGGGCACTCAAATTTGTAAAAGAAACATTACTAAAGCTTAAATTATACATCAAATCCCATACACTAAGAGTGGGAGACGTCAACACCCCACTCTCACCAAGGGACAGGTCAGCCAGAAAGAAACTTAACAGAGAAACAAGGGCACTAACAGATGTTCTGACTCAAACGGACTTAACAGATATCTATAGAACACTCCACTCAAACACAAAAGAATATATCTTCTTCTCAGCACCTCTTGGAACCTCCTCTAAAATTGATCACCTACTCGGTAACAAAGCAAACCTCAACAGAGACAAAAAGATTAGAATAACCACCTGTATCTTACCAGATCACCATGACTTAAAGTTAGAATCCAATGGTAATACTGTTGCAGAAAGCCTACAAATTCCTGAGAATTGAAGGAGCTCAACTGAATCATCACTGGGTCAAGGAAGAAATAAAGAAATAAAAGACTTTCTAGAATTCAATGAAAATGAAAGCACAACATATTCAAAATTATGGGATACCATGAAAACAGTGCTAAAAAGAAAGTTCATAACACTAAGTGCCCACATAAAGACCATGGAGGAAGCTCACACTAGTGACTTAACAGCACCCCTGAAAGCTCTGGAACAAAAAGAAGCAAACTCACCCAGGAGAAGTAGACCCCAGGAAATAATCAAACTGAGGACCAAAATAATACAATAGAAACAAAGAGAATAATACAAAGAATCAAAGAAACAAAAAGTTGGTTTTTGGGAAAATCAAAAAGATAGAATAACCCTTTTCCAAACTAACCAAAAGGCAGAGAGAGAGAAAGAGAATATCCAAATTAATAAAATTAGAAATGAAAAGGGGGACATAATAACAGGCACAAAGGAAATCCAGAGAATCGTCAGGTCATACTTCAAAATCCTGTACTTCCAAAATGTTGGAAAATTTAAAAGAAATGGACAATTTTCTGGATAGGTACCACATACAAAAATCAAGACCAGACAAACAATTTAAATAGATCTATAATCTGCAAAGAAATAGAAGCAGTCATCAAATGTCTCCCAACCAAAAAAGCCCAGAGCCAGATGGTTTCAGCGCAGAATTCTACCAGAGTTTCTAAGGACCCTTGATCCATCTCAATTTCCATCTTTGTTGTCAAGAAAGGTTATGTAAGAATGCTATGTAGTCCTCCTCCTCAGTTTCCAGCAGCCATTGGAAAGCAGGCAGTGTGTGTCGTAACACACACACACACACACACACACACACACACACACACACACACACCATTGCAATGCTCTATGAGTCCCCACTGCACTAGACTTGTGTTTGGAGACCCAGCCTCTGCTTGTCATTCTAACACTGCGCGCGCGAGAGAGGGAGAGCCCTCCTAGTCTAGACCTTCCCACAGCTAAATGCTACAGACAAATGCTAGTTTCATCCTGTGCGGGAAGCCATGAGCCAGGGTCTAGCTGGGGCACCTCTTCAGTGAGGACATTTTTACACAGAAGTTTGTTTCTCTGAATGGCTGGGGCCTGGGAAACTCATTCAACATGGCAACTGTATCAACACAGTGACTGAGGAAAAGGTGGGGAGGTCAGTGTAGACCACCAGAAGCATTTAATAGGGGGCAGGTGTGTCCTGGACAGGCAGTGCCCAGCAATGAAGTCTCTGAGCCAGTGGATGTGTACTCTTGTTTGTGACAAGTGAGTTTAGGAGGATCAGAATCCCTGGATCAACATAGGAACCAGGGTGGGCCTCGGAGAGGGTCAGTAGGCTGGGAGAGAGCTGCTGTACCCAGGAGGGACTAGGGGATGAATGGCAGGCTTTCTGCCATGAGAGTAATGACCCGGGCCATCTCAGATCCTGATTCCCATCCAGGTTCATTTTGTGGGGATCCTGATGCTGACTAGATCTGAATGTTCCTCGTCACAGCTGAGCTGCTTGACCTGTGATGTATGATTATCATATACTCAGCTTCCAGCCAATGAGGTTTCTACCAAGTCTACTACCCCAATAGGGTAGGTCACAGATCAGCTTGAATATCCGTCACAAGCATGGCACTAAGGCTGATCTAGACTCTCAGCTCTGAGCAACCAGGTGAGTGGGGCTTTTGGGCAAGGTTAGAGGGTCTCTGCATTTGTCTCAAGTAACAGGACCTTTTTGGGACCTCCAGGTCAGGTTTTCTCAAAAGTCTAAATGTTCAGAGTTAAGAGGCAGTGACTTTGTTGAAACTTGTTCTTGCAAACCCTGGATATGCAATGCACAGACTCTCGAGAGAGAGATCAAATGGTTTGGGCATGAAGACTGGCTGCCACAGGGGTCTTAATGCTCCAAGAAATTTAGAGATCCAGTAATGGGGCCAGGAGGGTAAAGGAGAAGGGAACTACCATGGCTTCATGTTAGCCTCTGTATCAAGTTCTCACAGGCCCCTAGAAGGCAAGTACTTCTTTATCCTGTTCTGCAAAGGAAGAAACAGGTCCAGAGAGATTAAGTGCCAAGGCCAGTGTCCCACATTCAGACAGGGAGAGAAATTAACATTCTAACTAGTGTGTCTGGCCTTATGTTTTCTTCCCATGATGGTTTCCTCTTAGACGATAGCACACACGTGTGCAAGCGCGCACGCACACACACACACACCCTAGAGCAGGGTCTCTGTGGTTACTATAATGCAGGGTCTCCATGTTTACTGGAAAGCTGGGAACTTGGTCAGAGGACTTATATGGTTTCTTCTCTCTTCTGCAGGATTACAGGAAAACCCACAGGCAGAGAAAGTGTGTCTTTTGGCCTTTGAGATTTGAGACCCAGAAGTCTCCCATGGCTCCTTATCATATCTGCCAGTACCAGGACAGTGACCACAAGAGTGTGGTGGACTTGTTCTCCTGAGGCATGGAGGAGCACATCCCCACCACCTTCTACCACATGCTGGTGCTGCCCCAGACCCTCCTGCTCTTACTTGGTGTCCCTCTTACCGTACTCTTGGCCTCAGGCTCCTGGTTTCTGGTTCTTCTGTCCAGTCTTACTCTCTTTGTTTTTCTGTGGCTCCTTGCCAAAATACACTTGTAAAAAGTATATAGGAGTGTGTTTGGTCACAGACTTGGCTGACATCACCACAACCTACCTGAGTTCCCGTGACTCCTGCTTCTGGGTAGTTGAGTCTAGGGGTCAGATGGTGGTTGCAAACCCATGAACTATGGGGATTCTACAGAGTGGTACAATGTAGATGTATGGGTTGCAGAGGATTCATTTGTGCATGTGTAGGGTAGGAGAGTGGTGGTTTTCTACAAAGCAGGACGGACCAAGATGATTTTAGAGCTCAGTGACTTGGATCCAGCAGTGAGTAAACCTGGAATGTTGACTTCAGAATTCCTGTTCCTTCAGCTAATAAATAATTCAACTTGAAGGACACGATTTTATTCTGAACACGGTAAACATGTAAAAACATTAATATTTCTGAACATGCATCACTGTTTCCTAACTGTAGTTGTAACATAACCAGCTACCTCATGCTCCTGCCTCCGTGCTTTTCCTGGATGATGGCCTGTACCCTCAAAGAACGAGCCAAATGAAACCCCTTTAAGTAAATGGTTCCTCTTGTGTGATAGGTTATTGGTTAAAGTATCGTCTACTTTTTCAGTTTGGTTTTTGATTTCTAGGCACATGTATTCCCCTGGCACACACATGCACACTTGAGGGTGTGGGTCTACACAATTGAAGTCTGCCAGCCTGGCCTCCTTCAAATTCTCTGCAACTGCCCATATTCCTCTCTTCTCATTTTAAAAAAATTACAGCAAATGTATGTAGCACACAACTGGTTTTTGTACATTTTTAAATTTTTCTGAGGACAGATTAGGTTTTCAATACTGTGTAGATATTGGAATGTTGCAGCGCTCAAGGCTAGCTACTTTATTTGGGGCTAGTTCTAGTCCTCAGAGCAGCCATCCCTTGACTTTCTGTGTTGGAACTAACATGTTGTGACTATAGATAAAAGCCTTCTAGAATCTATTAATTTGTCGAGCAGTAGCTTCCACCGATCCAAAATCTAAGACTGACATCAGATAGCATCTAATCCTGTAGTAAAGCTTCCCTCCTCTTTCTCTACCTGCCTCTCTGATGTTCCTGTGCATTTTATTTTTTCTTTTTTATTATTACTTAAAAAATACCAATCCAAATTCCCACTCCCTCCCCTCCTCCCACTCCCCTCCCTCTCCCTCCACAGCCCCTCCCCCACCCCCTCCAACCCTAAGGGAGTGCCATGCACCCCACCCTGTGGAAAGCCCAAGGCCCACCCTACTACATCTAGGTTGAGCAAGGTTTACATCCGAAGAGTATAGGATCCCATGAATCTGGTATATGCAGTAGAGACACATCCCAGTGTCACTATCAGTGGCCCCTCAGTCTGCCCCAGCTGTCAACCCCCTTCAGAGGAGCTTGGTTGTTCCCAGGCTTGTTCACTCCCAATCCAGTTGGAGTTGGTGAGCTCCCATTAGCTCAAGCAAACTGTCTCAGTGGATGATCCCCACATGGTCTTGAATTCCTTGCTCATACTCTCACTCCTTCCACTCTTCAACTGGATCTTGGGAGTTCAGTCCAGTGCTCCAATGTGGGTCTCTGCCTCTGTTTCCACTGTTGTTGGACAAAGGTTCTATGGTGATATTTAAGATAATCATCAGTTTGACTACAGGGCAAGGTCAGTTTAGACACCCTCTCCTCTATTGCTTAGTTTTTATACATTTTAAACATGCTTTGATTTATGATGTTCTTTATTCTGGAAAACTATACAAACTTCATGAAACTGTTTCCATATTGGAACATGGACTTTGGGGTAACCTAAATCTGTGCTCCAAGGCCATGGTTATCCAAAATGACTCCAGAATAAATCTCTGATTCCAATAAGATAAGAGCTGTGGTTTTTGTGTCCAGTGGAGATCAGATCGGGTGTCAGATCCACTGAAACTGTTGTGAGCCTTCATGCGGGTGCTGGGAATCAAACCCAGGTCTTCTGGAAGAATCACAAGTGCTCTTCATTGCTGAGCCATCTCTCCAGCCCTGATTAACCTTTCCAATAAAATCAATGCGAAAGTATTCGGTGGGGAGGATCCAGTTTAAAGTTTACCAGTATGGCTGGACATGGTTATAATCCCAGGCTGAAGCATGAAGACAGCGAGTTTCAGGTCAGCTTAAGCAACACAGTGAAAGGTTATCTCAAAAACAAAAATAAATCTAATGTGGGCATTGTTAAATCAAGCTGTTTTAGGAACAATTATATAGACTTAATGGAGACTCATGGCCAGTAGAAGGCTTGAGTTTCAGAATTAGCCTGACTCGACAAAACAGTGGGTTAAGGCTTCTGCCGATCATGTGTTCAAAGCTTGCATTAAGCACAGATGTTGCAGGAGAAGGTTAAGGGGGCATTTTTCTTACCAGTTAATGTCTCCTTTCAGTTGCATCTTGGGTCAGCCCTGTGTGAAGGAGGGAGGGGCATCGCCTGTCACATAGAGATAAGCGGAATTAGGTGAGCATGCCCTAAGCTTGTGGGGACTAGGAAACAAGGAGGCAAAGAAGTCTCAGCCTTAACTGAAAAACCGGTGGCTCCTCCAGGAAAGCATGGCTTGGCAGAAAGATGGTGCCTGGGGAACTCAATGGTGCATGAGGTTGGGGCCATTCTGAGAAGGGAGTGGGTGTGACCATGAACAACACGGAGTACTTTCCCCCAGACACTGCAGATGTACGAGGCTTTACTTCGAAGGCATGCAGAAGCAGCCAGGAGCATGGTGACTATGATGAGTAACCTGGATGTGCTTGAACTTAATGTAGGATGGATGAGGGGCTCTGGAGTGGGCAGATGAGGCTGAATCTGCAGCCCTTGCCTCCCTGGTGAGAGACAGGAAGGTGAGCGGGAAGAAAGGGTCAGGGAACCCTACTCCTCAAACTCGGTTTCTTCCTGTCTCAGCCTGGGATTGAGGCATGTACCACCATCCATCAGTTAAAAAAAAAAAGTGTGAACTGGGTTCTTCCCAGTATACATGTTGTGCCCATTCTGTGTCTGGGAGAGTCACAGGCTGTAGGACCATGGTCTTGCACCGTGTAAGGATGTCACTTGTATTTTAATAAAATACTGATTGACCAGTAGCCAGGCAGGAAAGGCAGGAAGACCAGAATAGGAGAATTCTGGGAAGAGGAAAGGCTCAGTCTGCAGTCGTTACCCTGACACAGAGGAAGCAAGATGAGAATGCCTCACTAATAAAAGGTACCAAGCCACCGTGGCTAACACAGACAAGAATTATGGGTTAATGTAAGATATAAGAGTTAATAAGAAGCCCGAGCTAGTAGGCTAATCAGTTCATGATTAATGTAGACCTCTGTGTGTTTCTTTGCAACTGAATGATTGCGGGACAGGGCGGGACAGAAACCTCTGTCAACAGTCACACAGCTACCCCTTCCCTGACTGCCCCATGCACATCCTCCCTTATCTTTTCCTCCCTTTCTTCCCATTCTACCTCCTTTCCCCCATTTCTCATTTCTATCTTGTTTTCTTTTTGAAACTTTTACATTTATGTTCTCATTATTCACAAGTACGTTTTTGTCTTTTTTCATTGTTTTTGTTTGATTTATGATCTCTTGGAATTCCTGATTTCTCATTCTCTTCCCTTTAAAGGCTTTAACTTAACCATTCTAGCTTTATGTCATATCTTTAAAATCTTAAATCTATTTTTATGTGTATGAGAGTTTTGCCTGGGTATGTGTATATGTATCATGTGTGTAGAAGCCAAAAGAGGGTACTGAAACCCCTGGAACTGGAGTTATGGATGGATGGTTGTGAGCTGCCAAGTGGGTACTGGTAACTAAACCTAGGTCTTGTACAAGAACAGTCAGTACTTTTAAACATTGCCGTATTGCTCCAATCCCTCCCTGTGGAGGGCCGGACCACATTCTCCATTGCTTCTAGGAACAAAGGTAGAGATTGACCTCTGTGACCTCAAGGTGTGGCGGTACACGCCTTTAGTCCTGATGCCTGGGCGGCAGAGGCAGATTGACCTCTGCAACCTCAAGGCGTGGTAGTACACGCCTTTGGTCCCGATGCCTGGGAGGCAGAGACAGGCAGACCTCTGTGAGTTCAAGGTGATGTAGCACACGCCTTTAATCCCAGCGCACGTGCTTGGTAACTCTCTACCGCTGCGTCCCTGCCTACTCCCGAGGCATCATCTGGGATAATGGGCAGCGGACCAATCCAAGAGTGACACATCAGAAGCGAGGACTGTTTCCTTTATAAGGGCTGGGTTCCCCTCATTCTGGGTCTCCGCTCTGGAAGCTGATGCTCTCCCTCTCAAGACGCATTAAAGCTTTACTGCAGAAGTATCCTAAGTGCCCCGCGTCGTTCTTGCTGACGAGAAGGTAGCGCGGGACACCTCCCCCACTTTGGTGCCTCTATTATCTATCTCTATCTCTCTATCTATCACCCATCTATCTATCATCTGTCTATCTGCCTATCTATCTATCTACTTGAGTCCACATGTTCCTAGGCAATACATTTATTTTAGATTTTTAAACTTTATTTAATCTATTGACAATCTTGTCAGCGGGGCTGTGGTGACACACACCTTTAATCCCAGCACAAAGAGAAACCCTGTCTCTAAAAACACTGTCTCATACATATATATTGATTTCTGAGAAAAAGTCATATATCCTTGTAGCCCAGGATAACCTCAAACTAAAGATTCTCCTACCTCAGTCTCCCAGATTTTGAATGAATTCTGCATTGTTTTTAACATTATCCACAGTGAAAGCATGACAGCTAACCATGTTCTCTTATCTAAAATTCTTTTATGTAAATAAATCATTACCTGTTCTCCCATGAAAGGACTTGAGTTGTTCCTGCTCTTTGCACTAGTGTGAAGATGTTGCCTTTAACCCTCCTGGGTGGGCAGTGGGGTACACTGTCCCAGAGTACATTCTTAGAACTCAACTGTTTTGTTTCATGAATCTCTTAGGCATAGTAATTAAAACTTAAAATGTAACTTTGGCTCTCACAAGGGATCTGGAGGGGTGACTCCATGATTAAGAGCATTTGCTGCTTTGACAGAGGACCTGGGCGATCCCAGCAACCCCATGACAGTTCACAATTGGGAAGAAAGATTCCTGAAAAGAAGCTGTGTGACTGCAAATGAAAAAGCTCCTGGAAGGAGTCTGTGTGCAGACACTGACCAACAGCCTCCAGCTCCAGCCTTGGAGAAACTGGAATTTTGCAGGTTCAGAAACGAATTACCTTATCTTGGGCTAGTTTTAGCTTACGGAACAGCCATTTCTTGACCCCTCTGTACTGGAACCAACATCTTGTGATGATAGATAAAAAGCCTTCTAAAATCTGTTTACATAGTAAACCACCAACTTCCATCAACCCCAAAGCTAAGGATGTCATCAGGTACCATCTAGACCTATGGAATAGGTCCTCCCATCTCGCTGTAACTGTTCTTTAGTGTACCCACCAATGTATTTTAAATTTGTCTTATAGACAGAAGTTTCTGTCATGCCTGGTCCTGCAGAATAATTATAAACTGTTTGGCCTATTAGTTCAGGCTTATTATTAACTAGTTCTCACAACTTAAATTAACCCATAACTCTTATCTATGTTTAGTCACGTGGCTTTGTACCTTTTCTCTGTAAGGCATTCTCATCTTGCTTCCTTTGTGTTTGGCTGGTGACTGCATCTTGGCCTTTCTCTCCCCAGAATTCTCCTAGTCTGGCCGCATATACTTCCTCCCTGACTACTGACCAATCAGCATTTTATTAAACCAGTACAAGTGGCAAATCTTTAGTGTTCAAGAACATTAACCCACAGCACTTTTTTTGTTCTGTAAGACTATAACATCTTCATGAGACTGCTTCCACACTGGAACCAAAATTTTGGAGTAACCTAAGTCTGTGTTCCCAGACCATGGTCACTCACATACACTCTAGAATAAGCTATGCTCTTTATTCCTTTGAGGTGAGAGCTGTTTCTTTCATCAACACAATCATCTGTAACTCCAGTTCTGGAGAATTCCATGTCCTCTTCTGTCCTTCACAAACACCAGGTATGTGTGATACACATTTAAATTCCTAGAGAAATTCTTATTTTCTCCCAAAATGTTTTTGCCTTTAATCTTTAAGTATTTCTTTTTAATTTGGGGGGTTGGGGGAGGTATCTAAATTAGGGTGAAAAGACACCATGACCCTGACAACTCCCATAAAGGAAACACTTAATTGGGGTGGCTCGCTTACAGTTGCAGAGGTTCAGTCCATTATCATCAGGATGGGAAGCATGGCAGCATGCAGGCAGACATGGTGCTGGAATAGCAGCTGAGTCCTATATCCTGCAGGCAACAAGTCACTGGGTGGTATCCTGAGCAAAGGAACCCTCAATGCCCGCCCCTCCGTGACACTTGCTCCAACAATGCCCCACCCACTCTAACAAAGCCACACCTCCTAATAGTGCCACTCCCTGAGATTATGGGGGCCAAGTACATTCAAACTACCTCGGGGGGTATATGGGTATTATGCATAGGTGTCTTCCTCAGGTGCTTCCCACTTCGTTTTTTAAAACTTTTAAAGAACCTGCCATGTGTGTAAATGTGAGGCCACCTGCTCCTGCCATGAGCAAGACTCACCCTCCAGAGCTGAAGAAATTTACAGACAAGTTAAATGGTGGCAGATGAGTACAGGGAATGCCACTGTTACAGTAAGCCCCTCATGTGTCGTGAGGAAGAAGAGAGACAACACTTACGAGTTCCAAAGATTTTATTAAATCACCACATAAGCAGGGTCATTGGTAAATCAGGGCTGCAGGACAAGGACCTGGGGTCTTGTTTTTCCTGACAGTCCCAAGCAGGGGCAAAAGCAGGTTTATAAGTACAAAAATCACAATTTTCACCAATCAAAAAGTTAAAGATTAGGGACTTTCCCTGTGTGGTCCATCATTGCCAACTGACATACAATGCAAACCTTTCAGTCCCATCCATCAGACTGATTTGTTCTTTGACTATGACATAGCATCAGGTCATGTACATTTTCATATGAAGCCTTGCTAGATAAACTTTTGATACTCAAAAATATTTTTAACCTTTATTCTTTACGTGTAACCTTTATTTTTTATGTTTTATATGTTTAAATGTTGTACAGCATGGACAGGCAGTGATTGAGGAGGCCAGAGGGCATTGAATCCTCTGGGACTGGAGTTACAGTGTGAGCTGCCACATGGATTCTGGGAAGGAAACATGGGTCCTCTCCACTGAACCACCTCTCCAGACCTCCACTTCATTTCTGAAAGGATCTCTTACTACACCTGGAGCTAATCTAGGCTGGCTCCACCAAGCTCCTGCGATAAGCCTGTCACCTTCCTGGCACTCGGATTACAGCAAACACTGCCCTGGATTTTTATCTAGGTGCTGGGGCTTGAACTCAGGTTCTCATGCTACAGGGCAAGCACTTTACTGAATGAGCAATATACCAAGCCCTAGCTTCGATTTTTATAAAAATACATACACCTATAAAGAAGTCTGTGGGTTTGTTGTGCAGGACATCCCGTGTAAAGAATTTCTGTGACTTCTCCTCTGCTGTTCAGTCATGGCTTTGTGCTGCTTCCTCATCAGCAAGGCTGAGAATAAGTGTTAAGTATCCACATGCATGTGCATAATTCCTTCTCCCAGTCCCCTGTACAGGGAGTGCTATCTGAGGTATTATTCTTATTTCTCTGATTAAAGAGCTGACAAGAAGCAGTATTATGGCTTGTTTGGTCTCAGAGTTTGAAGGTGCAGTCTATCATGTGGAAGAACGCAGGGTGGTAAGTACAGGTTCAGCTGTGATGGGAAGCAGATAAAAATGAGTCATGGTATTCAGCTCACTTCCTTTTCATTCTGCTGGAACTCCAGCCCATGGGATTGTTATCATCCACATTCACGGTGGGATTTCTTAAAGTGTAAAATAATTGCTCTTATCAATAAAAACCAGGAGTTAGATATCAAGGTAAACCTTGAAGGATCAGAGAGGCAGAGGAGGAGCCATGTATGCTGTAAAGATTTGGCACTCGAATTGGTTTACTAAAAAGCTCATTGGCCAGTAGCCAGACAGGAAGTATTGGCAGGGTGACCAACCTAAGGATGATGGGAAGAAGGGCAGAGTCAGAAGCCACCAGCCAGATGCAGAGAGAGATGAATGTGCCATGCTAATAAAGGTCCCACCATGTGACAGAGTGTAAGTAAGGAATATGAGCTAACTTAAAATGTACAAGCTAGTTAGCAATAAGTCTGAGCTATTGGCTGAGCATTTATAATTTATATTAAGCCTCTGAGTGATTATTTGAGAGTAGCTATGGGACAGAAAAATTCCATTTACATTTCTCTCTTACTTAAGCTTCCCTGGAAATGCCTCTGAGGACATGCCCAAGATGTTTCTCCTAGATTCCAAAGCCAGTCAATTTTACAAGAATATGTAAACATATATACTGTTTAGTTTAAGCTGAGCTACATAGTAAAACTAGCTCCTTAGCCTTCCCCTAAGTTTTTGTTTTCATTGTATATTTATTGGTTATTTAATCTCCAACTGTCCTAAATCTCCTTCACCATCACCCTCTTTCCAAAGTTTCTGACCTCTAATGTGGATTGATCACCCTCTGTGAAGCACTGTGCAGATTCTTACAGAGCCAACCACAGGTTACAGGTGTACAAGACCCAATAACAAGACAATGGCGTTGAGTGCCTTTCTAGAGTCTTTAGTGGGCTCTAGAGTCTTCAGGAAAAAACAAAGCAAAACAAAACAAAAAAAAAAAATCAGCAACCACTTCTATAGCAACAAGCTTTATATTTCTAGCTCTGTTCTGAGCTTGCTTGAAGCCTTCCTGTTAGGTGACAGCACTCCTCTGTGCCTGTCACGGGTGACAGGACTATCTAGTCTGGCCAAAGTGCTTGGTCTCCATGTTCTGAAGACAGCAGAAATGCCCTAAAGCTCCTTTTACTATTTCTCAGGTCTTAAATCACGGAATCAAGTGGAGGGTTTGTTCAATCTTGCTCCATCTGCCTTAAGCTGATTCTGGATTTGGGAGGCAAAGATGAGGATGAATACTGTTAGACTGGGCAAGGAACTGGAGGAGTATGTATGCACATTCGACCACGCCCACTTAGGAACTTGGCCACAGGTCCTCTGTAGAAGAGAAACCTAACAACCTAGGCTGACCAAGAAATGGCGGTGGACAGAGAGCAGGCACCCTTGTGCAGATTTGACCCTAGAGTCTGAGGAGACAGCTTGGATTCCTGGGTATTTCTGAGGGAAGGAACTCAGAGATAGTGCTGCTCAGACTATGAGAACTGAGTTTGCATCTGCGGTCATGTTCCTAAGAAATGTAATCCTCTAAAAACAAGAATGCCCCCTGGAGGGCAACATTATTTTGTAAAACTTCTCCCTGTGAGCTCTCTGACCAGCTGCCCTTGGCAAGTGTTTTGTGACCACCTGGAGACTGCTATAAGCAACCAAACTACATAGGCTGAAATCACCTAACTCCTAGCAAGCAAAGATGCAGGTCACAATAATGATTCAGAGTGGTCTAATTTCATAGATAGAACAATCATTTGAGACACAAACATGGTTTGACATGCCTGAAATCCCAGTATTTGGGAGGCCAGGGGGATGATTGTTGTTGACTTTGAGACCAGCACTTCTACTCTACCACGTCTGGTTTCACATTAAAATTCTGTCCTCTTTGCCCAAACCCTCACTCCAAACTGCAGGCCTGGTGATCACTGCAAAACTAGGCTGTGCAAAGCTCTGAAAGGGACAGACAGCAGGCAAGCAGTTCTAGAGCAAATCACAATATGACAGAAGCAGCAGCAGAATACGGTTAGGGCAAGTATGTTGTGGTGGGAAGGGGGCAGGGCAGTCTGATCACCCTAGGAATGAGGCCTGAAGTGGGGACTCTGGCTTTTGCTGAGTACAAGGCACAGATGGAGCTATGCACAGCAGGGAAGCCATCTTGTGCTCTGGGAGCAGAAGAGTCTGCAGGTGGTACAAAGTACTGCCCACAAGATGGAGGCTACAAAAGACCTTTGCAAGAAGCAGGGAGACCTCAGCTCTGAGAATTGTTCCCTAGTCCTGTTTCCATGAACCCTCAGGTGCTAGATCTGAACGCTCTTGGAGGACATCTGAACATCTGTTGGGCCCAAGGAATCATTATTTCCATCCTGCCTAAGTTGCCTTGCAAAGGAATTCTATTGTGAATGGGAACCCACAAGACACAGTATCTTGGAGCTGAAAGGGGTTTAAGAGTATTGATGTTCTCATTTTATAGGTGATTGAGCACCCTTCCCCAGCATCTTCTGATATCTTAAGGATACAAGCACAAGTTCAGGCTGCATGACGTGACTGCTCATGGGGCACTGGGGGCAGGACGTGCCTTCATAACATCTCAGGGAGTCTTCTGAGGTAGCCACTGGCCATGCTGCCGCTCCCACTGCAGGGGGTGGGAAGTGTCTGCTGAATGTACAGCATATTCTTTCCTTGACTTTGGGACTTAGCTGTGATTCCCAGTTATAAGGGGAAGAGAGCTTTCTGTATTCTGTCCAGGCACTGGATTAAGACCAAAGTGGGAATCATTTATCAACACTTCTTTTCCAAAAATTGTCCTGTGTTGTAAATATTGTTTCATATTTATATTGTGAGATGATGGGTGGTCTGAGGCTTCAATTTCACAGACAAATGAGTAAGTGAAGGGAGACCTGCTGGAGAAGGCTGGGAGCCTTGTTGGGAGACTCTGGTGATGCAGATTTCACACAAGCCCATATGAGCAAGAGCAGACCTTATGCACCATGATATGATTTCATTTTCTGAGATCCACATCCCTCCACACAGCAGGCCAGAGCTGCCCAGCTCCCTGCTCTTCTCCAGATGGGGAGGAAATGACCTTGAGCTGCTAGTCCATTAGGAGTCAATCAGTAGGTTTATTTTCTGAAAGTGTAAGAACACACACAACAGGGACTCCTCCTCGGCTAGAACCCAGAGGCCTGGCCTCGACGGAGAAAGGGAGGGCAGATTCCCAACCACAGCCGCTCCAGCCACCACTGCCCACACCCCAGAGTACTCAGCTACACACAGACAAAGAGAAAGCTTTATTAAATCACTCATTAAAGAATAAATTAGGCTTCTTTAGGCTTATAAAAAAGTATTCCTAGGCTCTGAGGAAAGTAGTCTTATGTCAGTCCCAAGGCACTTTTCTCCCCAGGAGTTGGTTGGTCACTTTCTGTGGAAGAAAACACAGGATTTGAAGTCAGACGCAGTCACTAGGTGGCTGGCCACCCTCACCTCGGCACACTGCTGAGGAGACTCTCCTACATCTTGTGTATGTTACTCACTTACAGACATAATGGCAATTAGGAAAAATGTGTTCCTTATTAAAGTGTTTTGGAAAGATGGTCAATAAGCATACCTTCTCTATAGAAACAGATGCTAGAATGGTGGTGGACTGACCAGCAGTTGACAACACCCAGCACAGCAAGGGCCCATGTGATGCTAACACAGCGGGAAGGCCATGCAGCTCCTGGGGTCTCCCCAGTGCCCAGGCTCCTGGGTGCTCCAGACACGGTTCGCAAGTCTCACACTAGTCTGGTCTGGTCTTTAGCTTCTGCCTTTGAGAGCCCTCTACATAGTGAGAAGCCTGGGAGAAAAACAGAGCTGTGGAGAATATGATCCTTCAAGCAGTGGCCAGTGTGGTGTCTAAGGAAACTAACTGGTACCCTGCCCTCGGAGGCTCTTGGCAGGCTCCATTCTCTAGCCTCTCACTCCCTGCCGACTCATAGACATTGTTATTTACATAGTTGCAGCTCAGCCAAAATTGCCTGTGTGAAGTCTGGTTTAGCTGCGAACACATGAAAAGTGCTGAATCACAGCCGCCTAAAGTTTGAAGTCTCAGCACTCAGTCGCTGTATTCAAGTGTTAGGCAGGCTGTCTGTATTTCCCTCCGCTGATAAGCCTGATCCGTCCCTTCATGGATAGAGCATCAACCCAGCTAACCGTTTTATAGTGCTGAGCTCGCAGTCGGTAGGATTTATATTCTGATTTCCTCTTCTCCTCTTCTCTCTTCTTCTTCACTTCTGGAAGCTGCTCATAAATCCTAAGAAATGGCATTCATGAAAAGACAGAAAGCAGTGAAGTTATCTGGCATGAAGATACATGATGGCTCTCCCACACCTCTGGTTCTATGCTGTCTAGGCATCCAGCCTGTGGACAGAGCCAGCCCCTGATAAGCATCCATGTCCATGGATGTGGAGAGTCTGGTCCTGGGGTGCCCACAATCTGGAAGCGAGATCAATGGAAATATAAAATATTCATAATACTGCTTATTTCTTCAAGAGGAATAGAGGGAATAGGTAAAATTATGTCTTCTATGCTATCTGCAAAACTATAGTTTCCATATAACAAAAAGATATAACTAAGTATATACAGATGTACACAGACACACAGATCAGCTGAGGTGTCCCAGACTAGTCTGGAACTCAGTCTAGCCTTAGTTTACTAAATGCTGGGATTACATAGATATGCAACACCATATCCAGCTTATTATTGTATCTTTAAAAAACTTTTTGGTTAACATACAAAGAAATGTCACATGTGTATCATTGCTTTCCTTATTTGCCCTCCTCGTCCTCTGTACTCCTCTTGCTGGTCCCCTTCTTTCCAAAATAGTTACCCCTTTCTGTTTTCATAACACACACACTCCTTAGCCTCTTGTAGTCTCCCCATTCTTCAAGTATGCCTTTCTACTTTATGTTCAACATATGAAGAAAATATCGCATTTGTCTGAGTATAGCTTATTTTGCTTAACACAATGATTTCCAGCTTTACCCACTTTCCTGGAAATATACTATCAGTCTTTACAGCTGGAAAAAAAAAAACAGTGTATATATGCACCACATTTTCTTTACCGACTCATCTGCTGATGAATCCTGAAGCTGATTCCATTTGCTGGCTACTGTGAACACTGCTGCAGTATGCATGGAGATGCAATTATTTCTGTGATATGTTGACATAGAGCCCTTCAGGGATACATCCAGAAGTGGTATAGCTAGGTCATATGATAGTTTTATTCTGAGTCTACAATGGCTGTAGTGGTTTACACTCCCTCTCACAGTACACTTCCTTTCCCCACGCCCTCACCAGCATCTGCTGTCATTTGTTTCCTTGATGCTAGCTAGTCTGCATCATTCTGACTGAAGACGAAATCTCACGCAGGATCTTGATTTGCATTTTGCTGACGGCTAAAGTTGTTGAACACATTTTCAAATATTTATTGGCCATTTGAATTTTCTGTTGTGAATTGTCTATTTAGTTCATTAGCCTATTTAATGGTTTGATGATTCTTTTAACATACTTAATCTTTTGAGAGTTCTCCTTAGATTTAAGGTAATAATCCTCTGTTGCATGGTATTATGAAAAGTCACTCTTGTCTCATATGTTTGATCACTGGGTCCCCAGCTGGTGGCACTGTCTAGAAAGATTCTGGAACCTCACTGGAAGAAGTGGATCATCAAAAGGGATGGGCCTTGAGCTCGGACCTACTTCCTGAGGGGTGCAATGTGATGGGTCACCCAGCCTCCTGCTCTTGTCACCATGGCTTCCCTGCTGCTGCCACTAAGATGGCCCTTATCCCCCTGGAACTACAGACTAAAACAAACCTTTTGTCCCTTACAGCAACAAGAAAACAACCAAGGCAGATCTGTAACTAGCAAAAGTTCTCTCCCACTCTGTAGCCATCTCTCCACTCTGCTGATGTTTCTTTCTTTGCTATGAGAACAGAAACTTTAATTTCATGAAACTTCAGTTTTAATTCTTAGGATTATTTTCTGTGCTTTTCAGAAAGTCTTCACAAATCCCTGTTATCTTGATGTTATCTAGCAGTTTCAGTTACTATTGTATTTAAAACACAGGAAACTAGAAAGTACTAGAACAGCTGTACCTGTAAAATAAACAGTTAATGGAGAAGGGACACTTTCTCTGTGGAAAGGGCCACACAGGCTTCAGGAGCCTAGGCTTACATTAGAAATGAAGAATCATTAGGAACAGAGACAGAGAAGGGAGCAAAGTAGCCACGCTGGGGATTGTGCACTGGTAGACATGGAGCTACAGGGTTGTGGTACAGGGAAATAGGCAGGGAGAGGCTGAGGTAGGCTGCAGTCGTGTGAAACTTAGACTTCATCCTACACAGATAGTGTTCAGTGCCCCTAACTTCAAGCTGAGGGGAGCTATAAAACAAGACAAGTGTGTGTAGGATGGAGGGAAGAATTCTGAGTTAATTGTTACTTTCTTTTTTCTACTTCTAAAAATATTTGTGGATCCCAACTGGGACAAACTGAGGCCCTTGTCACTGGAAACAGAGCTAGGTCCGATTAAAACAGGCCTGGCAGAAACCAGAGAAGCAAATCGCTTAGTAGGTGGGAGAAAGTCAAGGGGTCGGGTCAGTATGAAATTGCCAAGTCACAGTGCGTGAGAAGCACCAGCCCAATTGCAGAGGGGTAGTTCGGCAGGCATGGACTCTAGCCCCACATTGGGTACCAATCTTTTGCAGATTATAATAAAACAGTACCACATTTTCCAAAGATTATTACAAGTCAAAAAACAAAAGTCATTGGAAAGAAGCAGTACCAAGAGTAGTGGCAAACATCTTTAACCCCAGCTTTCGGGAAACACAGGCAGGATCTCTGTGAGTTCCAAACCAACCAGATCTACAGAGTAAGCTCCAGGCCAGACATGAAAACAAACTAACATCAATAAAAACAAACAACTCATCCTGTCAGCAGCTCCACCAACTACTTGACTGCTCATCAGCTTCTGATGAGCCCCTAGAAACAAACTCTGAAACTTAGTTTTTGAATGGCATTCTCATGATCAATATATGTGTACACCAAACTGATTAACTCATGAGTAGACCATGCTTGCAATGGCACAATATTAAAAAAGTTTCTGAAAAACTGGTCTGAAGAAATGGCTCAGTGGTTAAGAGCACTGGCTGCTGGAATTGGCATAAAAGCAAACAGGAGAACCAATGGAACCAAATCAGAGACCTAAATATCAATCCACACACCTACACACACCTGATTTTTGACAAAGAAGCAAAAAATATCAAATGAAAAAAGAAAACATATTCAACAAATGATGCTGGCATAACTGGATATCAACATGTAGAGAAATGAAAATAGATCCATATATAAAACTCAAGTCCAAATGGATCAAGGGCCTAAACATAAGACCAACCACACTGAACCTCACAGAAGAGAAAGTGGGAAGTACACTTGAATGCACTGGAACAGGGAACCACTTCCTAAATAGAACCCCAGCAGCACAGATACTGAGTAAACAATAAATGGGACCTCCTGAAACTGAAAAGCTTCTGTAAAGCAAAGGACACGATCAACAAGACAAAACGACAGCATACAGAATGGGAAACGATCTTCACTAATCCCACATAAGACAGAGGTCTGATCTCCAAAATAGGCAAAAAACTCAAGAAATTGGTCACCAAAAGAGCACATAATCCAATTTAAAAAAAAAAAAAGAGTATAGACCTAAACAGAAAACTCTCAACAGAGGAATCTAAAATGGCTGAAAGACACTTAAGGAAATGTTCAACATCCTTAGTCATCACAGAAATGCAAATCAAAGCAACTCTGAGATTCCATTTTACACCTTTAACAATGGCCAAGATTAAATACACTGATGACAACTTATGTTGGAGAGGTTGTGAGGTAAAGGTAACACTCCTGCATTGCTGGTGGGAGTGCAAACTGGTACAGCTGCTCTGGATATTAGTATGATGATTTCTCAGAAAATTAGTAAAAAAACAAACAAACAAAAAAAAACTATCTCAAGATCCACCAATACCACTTTTAGGTATACACCCAAAGGATGCTAAATCATACCACAAGGACATGTGTTCAACTATGTTACAGCAGCATTATTTGTCATAGCCAGGACCTGGAAACAACCTAAATGCCCCTCAACCAAAGACTGGATAAGGAAAATGTGGTACATTTATACAATGGAGCACTACACAGCAGGAAAAAATACTGACATCTTGAAATTTGCAAATGGATAGATCTAGAAAACATCATATTGAGTGAGGTAACCCAGATCCAGAAAGACAAATATAATATATAATCACCATAAGTGACTTTTAGACAAAAAGCAAAGAAAAACCAGCCTACAATTCACAATCCCAGAGAACCTAGACAACAAAGAGGACCCAAAGAGAGACACACATGGATCTTATCTACATGGGAAGTAGAAAAAGACAAGATCTCCTGAGTAAACTGGGAGTGTGGAGATCATGAGAGTGAGTAGAAGCGAGGAGGGGAGAAGTAGGGAGGGGAGCAGACAAAAATATATAGCTCAATAAAAACAATTAAAAAAAAAAGAGCACTGGCTGCTCTTGCAGAGGACCCAGTTCAATTCCTAGCACCCATGTGGCAGCTCACAAATGTCTTTAACTCTAGCTCAAGGAAATCCAACACCCTCTTTTGGCCTCTGGGGACACTGCATGCATGTGGATTTGCACACTTATATACATATGGGAAAAACATTCATATACACAAAATAAAATAAACCTTAAAAACAACAAAAATCTGGTCTCTCAAATCCCTATACCCGGAATCCACTCAGTTTTTGTTTCCCAAAGGGAACCACTATTACCAAGTCTTTTGCAACTTACAGAAATATTTGATGCATGTATGTACAGGTCTACACAGCTATAAAAGCAAACGCATTTCTATTTCCAATGCAGTAATGGGCTGAAACTGAACATGCTTCTGAAACTCATGTTCTTAACTTAATGTCAATTTCATTATTTCTTACTGTGTTGGGAAAACTCCTAGAAATGAGATTGTTAAGATAAAGAATGTGGTCCAAAATAAAATTTATTTTTATTTCAAAATATTTTTTTAGTTTCATCCAGATTTCTAATCAAGACAAGCTCATCCCCAGCATTCCCCTTCTCCCTCTGCACAGGAACCGCTTACACCCTATCTTCTAGTTCTCTCTTCCTTTCTTGTGCTCTGAGAAGCACCTCACCACTAACCTTCTCACATGCTTCCAACTGGGCAAGCTCTGCGGGCTGGGAAGCAGAGCGATCACCCGGTAACCTGGAGTATAGCTGCATAATTACTGTCATCCTTTCAGACTTACCGTTTGGTCCTCTGGATCATTTCCTTCTTTCCAATAGGCTTGTTCTTCTGGGCAGTCAGGAGGGCTAGGCAAGGGAAGAGGTTTATTAGTAGACAGTGGCCGTAAGGAAAGGTGTGGCGCTGTAGAGCTGTGCAGAGGAGCTGTTGGGCCCTAACCTAGTGGGAGGCGCAGGGCAGTGAGTAAAAGACCAGGGGCAGCAGGGGCAAGGCCACAGCCTGAACTGCAGTAGGGGCACTGTGACCAGAGTCTATACCCACTGGCAGGTCACAGTGTGAACAGGCTGACAAGTAAGGCTGACAGCTTTAGGTGGTTATTTTACATTTTCACTGCTTTCTTGTGTTATTTTATTGAGACTTGCCACTTGGTGTAACTGCTAAGAGCACAGATCTTGTCTGTGAACCCCAGCTCCTTCACTAAGAAGAATGTTACCTTGGGTGAGCTATTTAGTCTCCCAGGGAAGTAAGAGTACAAAGACAGCACTGTTCTCAGACAGGTGTTGTGAGAACGGTGCTGGGCAGACCTCCTAGGTCTGTGTTTACCATTACCGTCTTCATAGTACATTCTGAGACCAGGAACACAAGGCTAGCTCACAAAAGAATCATCCCTACGTGACAAGGCTAGCAGAACTGGGGTTACTGGGGTCACAGATGAGTGGAAAGCTAGGTTGGGCCAGTCTACTAGCTAAGGAGACTCGAGTCTCAGCAAGCAAAGCTCCTAGACAGGACAGGTGACAAGAGGCAGACCTCTCCTAGGCAGGGGCCGCACGGCATTGAACAGAACCTCCCGCTCACTCTGGAACAAGCTCTGTAGCTTCCTCTCCTGGACTAGTAGCTTCAGGCGCTTTATCCGCTCCCCAGAGCGGGAGATGAAATCAGGTCTGTGAAGCTGAAGAGATTCCTAAAGGAGAAAAACCTCACGTTAATGACATGGCCTTTGCTCAAGTGCCCAGAGAAATGGCACCTGCCCCACAGAGTTGAGAGTCTGCAGGGGAGGGCAGCCCCAGGGACAACAAAGGAAGCACAGAAATGCCTTTGGAAAAAGCTGAGAACTAAGGTGGGGTCACCTGCAACTCTTCTAAATGTTGATGACAGAGGTCAGTTCACTCTCTTCAGACAAATTCACCATTAAATATCATTTCCTTAAGCAACGAAGGGACTGGCAAGGCGTGGGGAATAGCTCAGGGTGAGCACTTGATTAACACTGTGAGGCCCTAGAACAATGATGGAGGAGGGTTATCTGTCTATTGTGTTATTTTCATTGGTCAATAAAGAGACTGCCTTGGCCCTTTGATAGGACAGAAAATTAGATAGGCGGAGTAAACAGAATAGAATGCTGGGAAGAGGGCAATGAGCCAGACGCCATGGAGCCAGCCACCAGGTCAGACATGTTGAATCTCTCCCGGTAAGCCACGACCTCGTGATGTTACACAGATGGTTAGAAAGGGGTTAATCACGATGTGAGAGTTAGCCAGTAACTAACTCTCTAGAGATAATGGGCCAATACAACTTATGTGTTATTATTTCTGGGGCTAAGCTAGCCGTGCAGGAGCTGGGCAGGATGAAAAACAGGCCTGCCCGCAGCTCCTCACTACAGAACAATGCAGCCTGACAAACACCAGGCCTGCTGTTGCACATGTGGGAGCCCGCACAGAGCAAGCAGTGCCAGAGCACCCTCCTCCTCTGTGTTGTCAGGAATGGTGGAATGACCGAAGCCCAGCAAGCCAGTCACACATGGTCCCACAGACCATATGGCTGAAGTCGACCTGACGTCACTGGACCTACCTGCAGGGTTGCTCTCACAAATGGCCTAAAAGCAGCCCGGCCACCATCTCCACCTGGGCCTCCCAGGGACCCACGACTGTTCACGCACTGCTCCTGCCGGTTTTGTTCCCTCAGGGGCTCTCTCCAGGGCTTGGTTTTGGTTACTGGTTCAAACCAGGAGATACCAGGGCCATAAATCTTGGGCAGGTTTTCCTTCTTAGATCCAGACTTTCTATTTTCCACAGGAACAAACCATGAGACACCTACAGGAAATATTTTCAAGTAGAAACTGAAAAGCTTTATTTTTTAATAACTGTACCCAACTACAAAGACATATCTGTAACACTGACTTGCAAAGGACTCATCTGCTAGGGGTGACAACCCCTAGGGTGCCCTTGAGTTGGTCTTAACCACAGCAGGACTTTCTAAATGAAACTCTGGTTACTTTCAAAACATGCCAGTGTGGTGGCTACTGGCAAGTGGCGTCAACACAGAGTTCTCAGAAGCAAGGGATCTCAGTGTTGCAAGTGACTTAGACACACCTTTGTGAGAGTCCCTGCTACCTGGAGTTAGAAACTGACCTTCAAAATATAAACAAACCAACCTTCACAGAAATTTGGCTTGTTCTTCCTTAAGTTTTTGTCCCGCAGATAACTGGTAAGGAACTTTTTCTCTTTGGCTTTTTCTTCTGACCAAGAAGTCACATCACTGTCCTCTTCCAATCTGGGTTCACTAGGACTGGGAGTTGGGAAAATCACCCCAACATCACGAGTGTATTTTTTGACACCGGTCACAATCTCCAAGTTACCTGAGGGGAAAGACAGATGTATCTGGGAGCAGATTAGAAGCCTGGCTGGCAGGCTTAAAGTCAGGGGTGAGCTCCTATTAATAACTCAAAGACATGCTGCATGGTGTGGGGAAGGGGGTGGGGGGAAAGAGGGTAAAAAGGCAGACACAGGTTTAATTTCTAAGTGGGTTTAGCTACCACAGAACAAGAAATATAAATTCAGTTGGTTCAGACTTTCAACTCCAAGGGAGCAAAAACGTAAGCACTTCTGGACCTGCTGCCAATCACCTAGCAAGGATGAGGAACCTGCATAAGACCAAACTAGGCCCTCTGGATGTGGGTGACAGTTGTGTGGCTTGGGCAGTTTGTGGGGTCACTAGCAGTGGGACCAGTATTTATCTCTAGTGCATGAACTGGCCCTTTGGAGCCCATTCCCTATGGGGCCATACCTTGTTCAGCCTAGATACAGGGGGGAAGGGCTTGGTCCTGCCTCAAGTGATGTGACAGACTTTGTTGATTCCCCGTGGGAGAGGAGGTTGGAGCGGGGAAGAAAATGGGGGAAGCAGGAGAACAGGAGGGAGAGGAACTTGGATTGGTATGTAAAATAAGATTGTTATACGCAGCTAAACACTCTTCAAGCATAAGCTTCAGATTCTCCTGGCCCCCTCTCATCACTTTGTTTACAAATCAGGACCCCAGGACTTGACTCACTTAGATCATTCTCTTCCTCCTTTGTTTTACAAAATGCACATAGCAGCAAACTGTACATGCTCTGTACCTTGATTTTTCTTTTAAAATATATATGCTGGGGACCTCTGTGTGTGTTGGGAACTGAACCCAGGCCTCTATAAGGGCAACCAGTGCTCTTAACCATTACTCCAGCCCAAAGAGAGCTTCCTCGTTCTATGCAAACGTACAATAATTAATTTCACCACTGTTATTGATGGCTATCAAAGTTGATTTTAATTTTCTGCTAAAATAACCCTACTGTTTACACTTAGCAATTTGCACATATTTAGGAATATTTATTGGCTAATTCCAAAACAAACAAACAAATGCTGGGTCAAAGTAAATTTAATACGAGCTCCCAAACTGCTCTTCACAGAGGCTGTAGTATTTGAACCCTGCTACAAGGGCACTTATTTCCCTACACTCTTGCTTATAAACTTGGATTTTCTGCAATTAATAAGCAAAAACAGTATCTAAATATGCAGGTACTTTTAATCTTTACACTCTTTATCATGAGGGAGGTTAAATAAGTGTGTTGAAGAAGCATCTTTATATCAATGCAAAATTTAAATTCAAAGGCTTTACCAGCTTGTACACCCTTGTTCAACATATGCACACTTTCTTCATCGTAAAGAGTAGAAGTCAAGCTCAAGAAACTACCAGCAGATGAACCGGAGTCAGAGGAAATCTGATTTGCCACCTAGAAAAACAAAAGACTCTGTTAAGAGTGATCAGTAGCCAGAGGAATGGTTAGCTACAGGGCAAGGACACAGCTGAAAGATGCTTGGGAACGTGTGTGTGTGTGTGTGATGTGAAGAATGCTGCTTGAAGGACAGGCCCAAGCTATGGCAATACAAAGAGAGCTGGGAATTTCTCTGGGATTCGAGAAAACTGAAGAAGCTGGTAGCTAAACCTTAGCCTGACACACCTACAGAGTAAAATTCTCAGCTCACACCTATAGATAATTCTGGAGCTAAAAGAGATGCTAACTAAAGTGATTAAGTCCACAGAGGACCCCTCAATCAGAGCAGATACACTTTTTATCTGACGGACAGACACCAAAGAGCTGCATTGCACTTTAAGAAATCCCAAATGAGTCAAGCATAAAACACACGAAAGCCCCAAGGCCCCTCTTAACACTATTCAGAGCAAGTAGAGTGCCAAAGTCAAGTGTAGGGATGAAAGCTGACACTGGTGGGTGAAAAAAAACTTCATAAACTGTTTTTGTTTGGTTGGGTTGGGTTTGTTGTTGTTGTTGTTGTTTGTTTTTTGAACAGGGTTTCTCTGTACCTTTGGAGCCTATCTTGGAACTCACTCTGTAGACCAGGCTGGCCTCAAACTCACAGAGATCCAACTGTCTCTGTCTGCCGACTGCTGGGATTAAAAGCATGCGCCACCGCCACTTGTCAAAAAACTGTTTCTTAAAAACAAACAAACAAAAAAGCTGTCTGTATCCAAGCACACAAACACAGAAGAGGGCAACAGCAGCCTCCTCCATTGCTCTCAATCTGGACTTTGGGCTTACATTTCACAGCTAGACTGGGACGCTAGGAAGCCCCAGCAATCCTGCCTCTGCTTCCCTTCCCTCAGATCTGGAATTATAGGCATATAAATGATGATCAGCTTTTGGGTAGGTGCGGGCACCTGAATACTGGTTGGCAAGGTGATACAGCAGGTGCTCTCCCCACTGAGATACCTACCTCTCAAGCTGGATGGAGTGTTTAAGCTCATCATAAAAATGTATAGGGATGGGAAAACTGGGGGGGGGGGGGCAGAATCTCTAGGGGAAAGGTTTGATCATCTGAAATTTTAATTAAGTGCCAAATGGCATTTTCAAAGCAAGTTTGATAGGTGTATTACAGCTCAATCCGGGTATCTACTCCTTTAAACTATAAAAACTATACTCCAGGGTTTCCAGGAACTTAGCCCAGAATCTTGAAAAAAAAAAAAAAAGAAGCCACGATAAGATATCTGACAGCAGGAAACATTGATTTTCAGAAAGATAAGTATTGGAAACTGGTGAGTTTAACATCGTTGACCTGTCAAGTTTAGAACCCAACATCAATCAATCTGTAGGCATGCGAAAGTCAAGGCTAGCAAATGTCTGAGCATGGGGAAGATGGCAAAAACTGGCCTGCCAAGGTAGCACTCATGGTCCCTGAGTGGCAGCATGTACGGTGTACTTGTATTGAACAAAGGAACTAGGCAGAGTTCCAAGGATTGAAATGGCAACACACGCTGGTAGAACCACGATCAGTTAGTCCACACTTACCCTAGCACTACTTCACCACTCAGAAAGACCCCGAGTAGACATCTTGCACCGCACAAATGCCCACTGCGCACTCCCTGTGTCTCTAGGTTTGGCCATTCTTGCTTTATGTTTTATATATAAATGCCTTGGAGATTTGGAAAGCAGGATTTCTACATAATAAACACCCAGAGTGCCTGAGAGGCTCTTAAGGAACAGGAGTATGGTCAAAATAAAATAAAAGGATGCTTAGTAGTGAAATTATATAAATAAAGGTCAGAGAGCACCGTGTAGACAGAACGAGGAAATTTTTGATGTAGGAGGGACACCCCGCAAAAAAACTCAAAAAGTCAGTTCCAAGCTTATAATCCTAAAACTTGAGCCAGTGTTAAATCCTGCCTTTTCTCGTCATCTCTCAGGAAACAAAGCTGTCCTTTTGTGCCAGTTCCCTCACTTAGACATGGAACTGAGGGGTTTGCTCCTGAAATTACAGGAAAAGTAGCCAGAGGCTGAACATGCTGATTTACACCTGTAATCCCAACACTAGGGAACTGCAGGAGGACTGAAGCCTAGGCTAGCCTGATACACAGTGAGGCCGTGTCTCAAAACAAACAAATAAAGGCATACATATAACAAAAGAAATAAATCAACAAGAGAAATACTAGAAAAAATAAAATCTCAGCTCTTCATGAGTTCAAGCCCAGTCGGGGGAAAAAATTGAGACACCATTTCAAAACAAACAAAAAAGGTTTTGATGATAGACTATTAAACACAACAAAAACCCAACTAGTGTAAAACATTGAGAATGCTATGATGTTAAAAGGCAAAAATCTGCAAGTAGAGAAGAGACGCAATGGCAGGTAACACAACATACCTCTACAGTGTTGGGACACAAAGTACAGTAGGTGCCCAAATGGGCAGAGTTTCAAAATAGAAAAGTCATTTCTGCATTCTAACACTGAGAAATCTGAAAATAAAATTAAGTAAACAATCTCATTCACAATAGAAAAACTATAAAGTATTTATGGGAGAAATTAAAAATATTGATGAGACACTCATGAGTCAGAAAACTCAAAAACTGCTAGGATGGCAAGTCTCTTCAGATTAATTTGTAGGCTTTCCATAAGCCTAAAATATGAACCTTCCTGAAATTTGAAAGCTGATCACAAGCTTCCATGGAAAGGCAAAGGATCATCAGAGCCCAAAAATATTAAAAAAAGAAAAAGAACAGATTAAAAAAAAGATAAAAAATCATTTCCTGATTTCAAAACAAAGCTAAAATGATTAAGACACAGTATAACTGAGGCTACATCAGCCAACAAAGAACTAAGATGATAAAGTGATTCTTAGGAGTGTGGTCAGTGATTTTCCAGGAAAGCACCAAAGCTACCACTGCAGGAAAGGACAGAGCTCTGAACAAGGGATTCAGAACAAATGATCTTCACACACAAAAGAGGACTTTAGACACATCACACACATTTTACTGAGCAGAGCTAAATAATTACTAAAGCCAACAGATATGTCCAAACTCTTTGAGATTGCTACATGACATTGCCATCCATGAATAGCACAATAGATATCCTGAAATACATGTGGACTACAGGTGGGACACGCCTACAGTAAATTTTAAAATAAAAACATAGGAGAAAATCTTTGTGATCTTGACCAGGGGGAAAAAAAAAATCTCAGGTCTAATAGTAACAACACAATTCACAAGGAGGGAAAAAGTTAACCCAAACTGCATTACTCACCATTTGAACATCAAATTTTGTTATAAAACTAAACTAAAGGAGAGTGCAGGAACAAGAGGTCTTGTCCTCAGGTTACACACTGGTAAGACTTGTGACAAAAACACAGAGCTGAGGAGACCAGACACCGCACTTCATCTTACCCAAGGCTGACAGGTGACCAAAAACATAAAACTCTTACGAGCTGAACAGGAAGACAGACGACCTAACTTAAAAACAGGCAAAATATTTGAGTATCCTTTCCACCAAAGACAAGAACACAAAAAGATCTTCACTATCAAGCCACTGGCAAAGTCCAAATTAAAAGCATCACGAATTCCTTCACATCATTTAGGATGGTCACCACAAAAACACGAATAATGACAGGCAAGATGTGGAAGAACTGGAATGCTCAACACACTGCACATGGGCATTTTGAAAAAACACAGGCAGTTTCTTAAAAATTTGCCATACGTCATAAAGGAAATAAAACAAATTTAAATGCTTACAAAAAACTTCTAGACAAATGTTTATAGTCATGTTCCAATAATTAAAAACAACCTAAACATTCTAAATGTCCACTAACAGACACAATGTGGTAAAACCATATAACCAACTACAACTCAACAGTAGGAGGAATTCCTGACAACGTACCACATGGGTAAACTCTGAAATCAGCATGCAAAAGCAAGCAAGCCAGAGGCAAAGGCTGCACCATCAGCGACTCAGTATGAACTGTGCAGAACAGGCAGGATGAGGGTTCCCAAAGCTGGGAATAACTGTAAACATAAACAAGGGAGCTTCTTGGATAGAAAAAGCCTAAGGAAGATATGCTGATGATCGCACAACTCACTTGTGCTAGAAACTATTAACAACTCATTGTGAATGCACAAGCCATGGAAAACCCACAATTATAGTGCATTTTTGACAAATTGCTATGAAAAGCTAAACATTTAAAACTATGGCCTAAAATAAACTCCTCCCAACAAAATGTACTTATTCAGCCCTCTAAGATGGTGAAAGCCAAAGGAGACAAAACAAATACTAACTGGGATGCTGAGAAACTGAAATGTTCACACTGCTTATGGGGATGTGAACTGCTAAAGGTACTTTTCAAAGTCTGGCAGTTCACCAGAAGTGAAGAGAGCTGCATGAGATCAAACAATTCCACCCAGACATATTCCTAAGAAAAGGGAACAGGCTAACACATGAAAATGTGTACAAGCTCACCCAGTTTTGTTGAAATAGACAAAAAAGGAGAAAATCATATCCATAAACTGAATGACAAAACAAAATGTGGCATTCAGCTAAGTGGAGTATCTAACCACAAAAATAGTAAATGTGCTATGGTATAATATAAGAGCATTAGTGAAATAGAGGCCCACACCCTAGAGCAAAGCACAAGGTATAAGGCTGGTCAAGCAATGGTGCAGGGAGTACTGACTTCTACCCAGATTCCAAAGTCACCATGAGAAGACTTGTACTTGTGTCAAACTGGCTTGGGGAATCCACCATGGGATTCATGTTCAAAAACTCACCAACAAATGCTTCTGGCAAGCAAGAGACCAGATCACTCTGTCCATAGAGGGACGCAGGCACCTTATTAACCTCCAGATATGAGTGTAGATTGGCTCATTTTGTTTTCCTACATGGGGCTTTCATAAAAAGATTTAAGTGTTCCCAAGTTAAATGACATCAGTTACCACAGTGTATGTTTTCAGTTGTGTATCATCTTGGAAGATGTATGCTAGCTGGCTGCTTCTCTCTAGTGTCTGTTATGAGAGCAAACTCACCTGCTGTTGCCTGGCTCTATACAGGATCAAGGAACATGCCACCATTGCAGGGATGTTTTTGTAAACTTTTGTAGAACTTTTTAACTTAAAAAGTACTAGATAAGACCCATTCCGACGTTTACTGATTAGACATCAGAAAGATGCAGGAAGGAAGCCTTTAAATTAAATATTGTATTTATGGAGACAGTCTGGCCTTTAACTTCCTAAGCAGGCAAGGCAAGGGCAACTGAATTTCTGGTCTGCTTTTCTCGGCCTCCCAAATTGCCACTTTGCCCCAGCTTTTTAAACCATTCAAGAGTCTAAGATTATCTCTGTTTCGTTAAGTATACCAGTCAATAAACAGACAACCTGTCAGGTGTGATAGTGTATACCTGTATTCCAGCACTTGAGAAGCAAAGGCAGGAGAATCAGGAAATCAAAGTCATCTTTGGGTACACAGCATGTTAAAAGCCTGGGCTATTTGAGACCCTGTCCAAAATAGAGAATTACTCTGGATATAAAAATTGAGCTTGGAAAAGTGTATTTGTAGCTTAATATCAGTGGCCTTCAATCAGCTAGGCACCGGAGAGAGGTTTGTCCTTCTGAGGAGTTGAATGATTATAACTACCTAAGCTTAAGTCAGAAACACACTCTAGTAAGTCAGTCAAAATCAGAGGAACTCTATGGCACCAAAACATGTTTCTTGCCAAAAGGCTTTAGAAATGTCCAGATCAAGTCGGGTGGTGGTGGCGCACGTCTTTAATCGCAGTACTTGTGAGGCAGAGGCAGGCGGATCTCAGTGAGTTTAAGGCAAGCCTGGTCTACCAAACAAGTTCCAGGACAGCCAGGGCTGTTACACAGAAAAAAAACATGCCTCAAAAAATAAATAAATAAATAAATAAAAACTAAACTAACAGAAAAAGACCAGATCAACTTTAGTTGATGTCTAGATAATTTATAGTCTAGTAATAAAATGTATTGGCCCACTAAGGGGTGACATAATTACGTATCTGTACAAAAAATAACCTTTGACATGTAATTCCTAGAGACAAAAGTTATGAAGGAGACCTAGAGGGTAAATGATACCCATTATGAAAACAACTGGCCATGGTTGCAGACACCTTTAATGGGAGGCAGAGGCAGGCAGATCTCTGTGAATTTGAGGCCAGGATGGTATACATAGTGAATTCTAAATAGTTGGAGCTATATAGAAAGACCCTATTTCAAAAACAAACCAAAAATGTGTGTCAAATCTTCCATAAAAAGTTAAAAGGGCATTGTATCTGAATAGGTTCTTGGCTTTTGGGTTTTTTTCTCCCGGTACCCATGACAGTGAGGACTGAAGAGAGGACAACAACTGTGGGTGACCCCAACACTCAAGCTGTAGTTACCAATGTGGTTAACATGCTATGGAGGTCATTATGGTTGACATCAGGAAAGTTCCCAGATATAGCAGAGTTGAGGAACAGAGGAAGAAAGGAAACCAAGGACTTCAACTCCACCATCAACATGTGGACAAGGCAGGAAGTTGACTCACGATCACAAACCGTTGTAGAGCAGGATGGTAGCAATTCAAAGGTTTTTATTAAGGTGGAAACAATATGGTCTGAAAGTGGCATTTTCCTTTGTGCTCCCTTGAAAACCTCAGCCCTTGGCTATAAACATCCGGAGGGATCCTGATCATTCACCAGGTCGCTACCACCATCTGACTCGGGTGGCCAGCTGCACCTGATGTTAGGTTTACTTGGAGGATCTGATCCAATTTTAGCATTAGTGAATAAAACTTTATACCTGAGCCAGAATTAATTTCCACTTCAGATCTTTCCATTTTGATCAGGTCCCAATATTTCAACTGTTTTAGATTAAAATTTCAAAAGAAAAACGTGCTACTCAGTTAGAGTCTTAATGGTTAACATCCAGTTAACAAACGGACTCCAGATTTTCTTAGTGACTTTATATTACGTTCTTAATAAAAGGTATTTACTGGTAATTATTTAGAGAAATTTACACGCAAGATAAACTATATACATTAGCAGTTTAAACGTACTGCTTTCTTACCCCTATCTATTTTTTTAAGTAGGAAATTTGTGTTAATAAGCTTAAGGGCGGACTAGTGGAATGAATAAAGAAACAATGTTACAACATAATTGCAGGCCAACTAATGTTTAAGAATCAATAAAGGAGTCTTCAGGGAATAATGAAAAAAGGCTATAAAAGACAGCACAACAAATATAAATGAAAAATCTTAAACTAAATTTTTAAAAAACACATTTCAGAGTACTAGCAGAGGTTAAAAAGCTGAGTCCCTGAACTGGGCCTGGGGATAACACAGCACACACTCTCAGACCTGCGGAATGGGAAACTTGTTGGGAAACACCTTTCCAGAGGGGTCACGTTCAGGGCCAAGAGGTAGTGAGCTGTAGATTACAGACAGCAATTCAACTTTGATTAGTTAAGTCTCTATCTTTCAGTTATGTTTTCCTCAATAATCATCCAATTAGATTCTAAAATATATCTGCCTAAAACAACCTTGAAAATATCGCCTTTGTCCCCATTTGATGCACACACATAGTCTAAGAAACATCCCCTTGTCTGTGTCTGTGTCTCCGTATCACCTTCTTTCCTTCTGTGAAGGAAACCAGAGAAAGCGACTGTTCTGTTAAAGGGTCTGCTCTTGACTGTGCTCATCAGTCCTGGGAATGGATTCCAATGGTGGACATGCTCTTCTCACCACAGATTGTGCCACAACTCCTAGTTTTGACATACCATTATTACCTTGAAATGTAAAACAATGCATTTAATTTTAAAATATTTGTTCAGCCTAGTTTTACTGTGTTGTGATTACAGAATACTAGCTTACTTGTAAAACTACTTTGGGATTTGTCAACATTTTGCTTAATGTGCAATTACTTTTTGTAAATATTCCATAGATGTTTGGAACTAACTGTGGATGCTAAGTTTTGAGAATGGAGTTTTACAGAGATATCTTAAAAGAAGCTTGTTAATACTGTACCACAGTCTCCCATCCTTTCTTCATGTGTATGTGAGTCTCAAAGAAGCATATTCGAGCATCCACTCCACGGATCACATTCTATATTAGAAGTGTGTGTGGGTGGACAAGTCTTTAAAGCAGCTCTGCTGACATGGAAGGATGTGCCACTGTGTCATGCCCACAGTTTATGAATACGGCACACACAAAGACAAGTAACATTCACTCAGACACAAAACAAAAAAATCAAATTGAAAGATGAAATCAATAAAATAGAAACAAAACAATTCAAACAATCAATAAAACAAAGAGCTGGTTCTGTGAGAAAAATCAACAAGATAGACAAACCCTTATCCAAACTAATCAAAAGGCAAAGAGAGAATATCCAAATTAACAAAATCAGAAATGAAAAGGGGGCAACAGACACTGAGGAAATTCAGAGATTCATTAGGTCATACTTTGAAAACCTGTACTCCAAAAAATTGGAAAATGTAATGGACAATTTTCTGGATGGGTACCACATACCAAAATTAAATAAAGATGAACAGTTTAAATAAATGGACAATTTAAATAGACCTATAACCTATAAGGAAATAGAAGCAGTCATCAAAAGTCTCCCAAACAAAAAAAGCCCAGGGCCTGATGGTTTCCGCACAAACTCTACTAGAACTTCAGAGGAGAGCTAATACCTATACTCCTCAAATTGTTCCACACAATAGAAACAATGCCAAACTCTTCTCATGAAGCTACAGTTATCCTGATACCGAAATCACACAAAGACTCAACCAAGAGAGAGAATTACAGACCAATCTCCCTCGTGAATATTCATGCAAAAATACTCAATAAATACTGGCAAACCGAATCCAAGAAAACATCAAAAAAAAAAAATCATCCACCATGATCAAGTCAGCTTCATCCCAGAGATGCAGGGACGCTTCAACATACAAAAACTTATCAATGTACTTTATCAAATGAGTAAACTGAAAGAAAAAAACATATGATCATCTCACTAGATGCTGAAAAAGTATTTGTCAAAATCCAACATCCCTTCATGATAAAGATCTTGGAGAGATCAGGGTTATAAGGAATGTATCAAAACATAATAAAAACAAAATAAAAAAGCAAGCTGACAGCCAACATTAATTTAAATGGAGAGAAACAAAGTAATTCCACTAAAATTAGGAACAAAACAAGGCTATCCGCTCTCTCCTATCTATTCTGCTGTGGGAGCTGTGTTACAGAATGGCACCAACATGGACAATTGCATCCACATAAAGCCTGAGACAGTTTGGAAAGTAATTCTAGAACAAAATAACAATATTACACTTGGTTTCTTGGTAGCAGTAATTTCTCGGGTCTGCTCTGCTTGCTAGAGGCAAGCAAGCACTCTCATCAAAGAGAGGCTTCCTGACTCAGCTTTAGCAGTAAAGCCTTGCAGCTCTTTTAAGAGGTCCTGCCAAGAAACATTTAAATAGTGTTTATAAAAGCTGACTGCATGATTCTCAGTTTTCAGCTGTAGCAGGAAAAAAGCTGCACCAGTTTAAAATGCTGACTTTCGGGGCCATCCTGCCAGGGCAAACTCTGACTCTTTTAGGCAGGCAGTCTAACTATGGAGCATTTGAGTGTGGTTTGTGAGCAGACTGCTGCAGCTTGCTTGCTGGCAAGGACCTTGAAATGCCATAGAGTTGTGGAGATAAACGTGGCTACAGCTAGTACCTCCACCAGGAAGCTGAAATTTCAGAAAACTAAGAAATGGGCTGGATCCAGCTGTCAAAGCCACAGCTTTAATCCTTCAGATATTGCTTAGTAAGTTAAAGACTCATGTGGTCAGAAGAAGAGAGAGATATACAATAAAGATAGATTCAAAGACGAAAAAAACCTCCAAACGGTTTACTGTGTTTAAAAATATATGCAGGCTTGAAAAAAAATGTTAAAGTCCTTAAAATAAGAAAGAAAGAGTAGTTGGGTGTGGTAGCACACACCTTTAATCCCCGATACTTGGGAGACAGAGGTAGACTGACATCTGTGACTTCAAGGTGTGGTAGCACATACCTTTAATCCCAGCACTGGGAGGCAGAGACAGGTGGATCTCTGTGAGTTCAAGGACAGCCTGGTCTACTGAGTGAGTTCCAGGACAAAGAAACACAGAAACCCTGTCTCAAAAAGCCAAGAATTAAAAATAAAATAGAGTTTAAAATAAAGCCGCATAAAGATGGAAAACACAGAGAATCTGGATACTGTATGCTATTATGCTCTCTTTGAATTGTTTGAATGCTGAGGAAGGAGCAACAGCTGCTAAAAGATATTTGCTTATAGATGCTGCTGAATTAATCCAAGATAGGTATTTTGAAAATACCTTGACTTCAAAATTGAAGTCAAAAGATATGTTACTGGGGGGCTGGAGAGATGGCTCAGAGGTTAAGAGCATTGCCTGCTCTTCCAAAGGTCCTGAGTTCAATTCCCAGCAACCACATGGTGGCTCACAACCATCTGTGATGAGATCTGGTGCCCTCTTCTGGCATGCAGGCATATAAGCAGACAGAATACTGTATACATAATAAATAAATAAATATAAAAAAAAAGATATGTTACTTTGGAGAAGAGACTTTGTTTTTGTTTCCACAGGAAATGAGACTGTGGATTCATTCTGAGGTAAGAAAAATCAGGTTTGATCAAGGAAGACCACCTGAGAAATCTCCAGTAGGAACAGATAGCCTAGATTTCTGAGTTCTACATCCAGAACAGATTCAAGATGTTGCCTGAGATGATCAAGCCTCACAGGATACTCCAGTCAGGACTTGATCATAACTCTAAATTTTCATTAGGTCCCCTTAAGATTATCAGCGCCCCCAACCACCCGGAAGTAGCCTGGAATACTACGCCCACATTCCCAAAAAATAGACTATGGATATTTTCCTTTGTTTAAAAAAATGGGGGGGGGGGAGTGGTGCGGGAGAATTGTCTGTATTCTTTCAATCATGTTTTAAATAAATGCTGATTGGCCAGGCAGAAAGTATAGGCGGGTCAACCAAACAGGAAGTAGAGGCGGGATGAGAACAGGAGAATTCTAGGAAGGAGAAAGTCCATTTCTCCCAAGTCTGGATGTGATCTGCCCCGCTGAAAAAGGTACCAAGCCATGTGGTGAACATAGATAAAAATAATGGGTTATAAGAGCTAATACAAAGCCTGAGTTAATCGGCCAATCAGTTTTTGTCTAATGTAGACTCTCTGTGTGATTTTTCTCTGGGACTAAATGGCTGCGGGAACTGGGCAGGACAAAAACCCCAACTAGCAGGCCCTCATGTTACACTATTCAATATAGTACTGGAGCAATAAGACAACAAAAGGAGATCAAGGGGATACAAATGGCAAAGGAAGAAGCCAAACTTTCGCTATTTGCAGATGATATAATAGTATACAAATATGCCCCAAAAATTTGATGAGGGAACTCCTACAGCTGATAAACACCTTCAGTAACCTGTCTAGATACAAGGTCAACTCAAAAAAAAATCAGTATATATACAAATGGTAAAGGGGCTGAGAAAGAAATCAGAGACATCACCATTCACAATAGCCACAAATAACATAAAATATCTTGGGATAATACTAACCAAAGATGTCAAAGACCTTAACAAGAACTTAAGTCTTTGAAGAAAGAAACTGAAAAGACCTCCCATGCTCTTGAATAGGTAGGATCAGCAAAATAAAAATGGCAATCCTACCAAGCAATCTACAGATTTAATGCAATCTCCATCAAAAATCCCAAGACAATTCTTCACAGACCTCAAAAGAACAATGATCAACTTCATATGGAAAAATAAACAAACCAGGATAGCCAAAACAACCCTATACAATAAAGAAACTTCTGGAGGTATCACAAGCTCTATTATAGCTTGACATCAATCTCTATTATATAGCTACAGTAATGAAAACAGCTTAGTACTGGCATGAAAAGACAGGCGTACCAATGGAATTGAATCAAAGATCCAGATATTAATCCACACACCTATGAACACCTGATTTTTGACAAAGAAAATAAAATTATACAATGGAAAAAATAAAGCATCTTCAACAAACAGTACTGGCATAACTGGATGTCAGCATGTAGAAGAATGCAAATAGAATCATATCTATCCCCATGCACAAAACTCAAGTACAAATAGATCAAAGACCTCAATACAAATCCAGTCACACTGAACCTCACAGAAGAGAAAGTAGGAAGCAGCCTTCACATATGAGAACAGGAAACCACTTTGTAAGTATAATACCTGTAGCACTGACACTGAGAGCAACAATAAATAAATGGGACCTTCTAAAACTGAGAAGCTTCTGTAAAGCAAAGAACACAGTCAGTACAGCAAAACAGCAGGGTACTGAATGGAAAAAGATCTTCAACAACCCCACATCAGAGGCTTGATCTCCAAAATATTTACAGAACTCAAGAAACTAGACATCAAAATATCTAATAACCCAATTTTAAAAATAGGGTACTGATCTAAACAGAATTCTTAACAGAAGAATCTCAAATGGCCAAGAAGACACTTAAGGAAATGTGCAATATCCTTAGCCATCAGGGAAATGCAAATCAAAATGACTTTGAGATTCCATCTTACACCAGTTAGAATGGCTAAGATCAAAAACATCAATGACCGCTTTTGCTGATGGGAGTGCAAACATGTATAGCCACTTTGGAAATCAGTATATCGGATTCTCAAAAAATTGGAAATCAACCTACCTCAAGCCCCAGCAATACCAAACTCTTGGACCCAAAGAATGCTCAGTCATACTATAAGTACATCTGCTCAACTATGTTCATAACAGCATTATTTGTAATAGCCAGAACTTGGAAGCAACCTAGATGCCCCTTTACCAAAGAATGGATAAAGAAAATGTGGTACTTTTACACAGTGGAGTAATAATCAGAGGTTAAAAAAAAATGGCATCTTGAAATTTACATGCAAATGGATGGAACTAGAAAACACCAACCTCAGTGAGGGAACCCAGACCCAGAAAGATGAGCACAATATGTACTCGCTCATCAATGGATATTAGAAGTAAAACAAAGGATAACCAATCGATAGTCTACAACCACAGAGAAGTTAGATAACAAGGAGAATCCTAAGAGAAACATACATAGATTTCCACCTGGGAAGGGGAAATAGACAAGAACTCCTGAGAATATTGGGAGCATGGGAGTGGGGGAGAAGGGAAGATGGAAGGGGAGGGAGGAGAACTTGAGGGAACAGAATGATCGAGATGGAAGAGCAAGAGAGGAAGAGCAAGGAAAGAGCTATGTTGAATGAGTGAGTCATTTATGGGACTAGCAAGAAACCTGGCACTAGAGAAATTTCCAGGAATTCTTATGGATGACCCCAGTTAAAAGTCTAAGCAGTTGTGGAGAGGATGCCCGAACTGGCCTTGCTCTGTAGTTAGATTGATGACTACCTTAATGGTCATCATAGAATCTTCATCCAGCAACCAATGGAAGCAGATGCAGAGATCCACAGCAGAGCACTGGGCTGAGCTCCCAAAATCCAGGTGGGGAGATGGAGGAACAATATGAGCAAAGGGTTCAAAACCATGATAGGGATACCCACTGAAACAGCTGACTTGAGCTAACGGAAGCTCACTGGGCCTGGCAGCAGGGGAACCAGTCAGCACAGGACCAAACTAGGTCCTCTGGATGTGGGTGACAGTTCTACAGCTAGGAGAGACTGTGGGGCCACTGGCAGTGAATACAGGATTTATCCCTACTGCTTGTACTGGCTTTTTGGAACCCATTCTCTTTGGGGAGATACCTTGCTCAGCCTAGATATAGTGGGGAGGGTCTTGGTCCTGCCTCAAAATAATGTGCTGGACTTTGACGACTCCCTATGGGAAGCCTTACCCTCTCTGAGGAGTGGATGGAGGTGGGGTGGGAGGTAAAGGTGAAGGGAGAGGGAGGAGGAAAAGGAGTGGAAACTGGGATTGCTATGTAAAATGAAAAGTTTTTTTTTAAAAAAATATAAATTTAAAAAATATTATCTTTACATGGTATAGAAATCCATATTTCTTATTTTCATATGAAGACTAGACATTACTAGCTGAAAAGTAGCAATGGAAATTTTTATACAATTCAGGTAGGAATAAATACTAAAAAAAAGTTTGTACTCTTATATGAAATTAAGTATTTGTGTAGTTGACCCAAGAATCCCAATTCCAATATAGATGCAAAAGACTGTCACAGAGAGACAAACTGCTTGTTTTGTGTGCTGGACAGCTGAGGAGTGTCCAGCAGAGCACATGCAAATGTGAAGAGACTCGATGGAATATTACACAGTGCCGAGACATCTGGGTTAGATACACCTGTGATGAGATGCCAAAGGACTCTGAAGTTATGAGCATCAAAGAAAAAAAAAACAGTGGTGCACATTTTATACCAAAATTCATGTACACACACACGTGTACACACACACGTGTACACACACACGTGTACACACACACATGAGCACGCACACACACAAGGTTTTGTGTTTTTCTTGAGACATGGTTTTACTGTGTGGCCCTAGCTGTCCTGGACTTGCTTTGTAAATTAGGCTGGTCTCAAACTCAGAGATCAGATGCCTCTGCTTGCCAAGTCCTGAGATTAAACACATGTGTAACCACCACCTGGCAATACACAAGTATTTTTAAGAACTCATGCAACTCAAACCATATTTTTTAAAGGCCAGCCACATGATTGAAATAAGAATGGGTACAGGGAAATTTTTTTAAAGGCAAGCATGAATGGGAACACATTTCATTTAACTAAATCTTAGCACTAAATTTATTTTTTCTCTGTCAGGTATGACAGTGTTTTACTGGAACGCTACAATTTGGGAGACTGAGGTTGGAGAATTACAAGTTTTGAGTTACACAGTTAAACTATGTATATGAGAAAAGATGATGATGAAGATGAGGAAGAGAAGATACAAATGGCACAGAAACTGCACAGAACTTCTCTCACGCTTCTCTCTTGCCACACTTCTGAGAGGATTTACCATAACAAAACTGGAGGGTCAGATTATCATTCAGGCGGAAGATTAAAATTAACAAGGGACTTGGAAATCCACTTTCTTTGCACACCTATTAACATCACACAAAAACAAAATTTTGGGTGGGGATTGGAGCTGGAGAGACGACTCAGTGGGTAAGGACACTTTTTGTTCCTTGCAGATGACCAGGGTTTGATTCCCAGCACCTGCATAGTACTCTGGCCAACTAAACTGGTCTACATACTAAGTTCAGAGCAGCCAGAGCTACATAGGAAGACTGTTGGGCGGGGTGGGGGGCATGCTTTGAAATCATATACCCATCTAAGAATTTGCAATCAGACTTTGACTAAAGAAACATTTTTTAAAGTCAATGACGTAAGTAATTATTACTGTCAGCATTACTGTATTTCCAGTTTAAAACTTCTCACTTCTGTCTGATTAAAACAAGTACATAGTCAGGTGTGGTGGCACATATCTATAATCCCAGGAAACAAACAGGCAGTTTACTTTGGGTTCGCAGCCACATAAAATAAAATAAATAAATCTTTTAAAAATAAGTAATGGCTATTAGAAAACACAAAATACAAAAACTGACTCAAGAAATAGAAATCAAAGAAAAATACATGAACTATGTCTATGGCAATCACTGGTAAATTCTATGAAGTACATAAAGAATTAACATTAATTCTAACACTCAACATCAAAACACCAAAGGAGACAAACTCAGTCCACGAGGCTGGTATTATCCTAACAACCAAGATAGCAAAAACATCACAAGAAAACTATAGGCCATATAAATATAGATGCAAACATCTTCTTCAAACATCTTGCAAATTGAATCCTATGGCACATGAAAAGGATTGCATAACATAGCAAAATGGGAATTATACCAGGAATGCAATATTAGTTCAACGTGTGATTATCAATTCATGTATACCGTATTAATGGGAAATGGGATGGTGAGGATCATTTCAGTAGATGCCAAATCTGACTAAAACCAAAACCTTTTTTAATAAAAATAAAACCCAGACGACGAAAAGGGAACTTCCTTAATATAACAAGTCAGAAGAGAAAGCCCCACAGTTAACATGTTCTCCGCTGTGAAGGACTCAAAGTATTCCTCCTGAACATGAACAAGGGTACCTGCTTTTACCACGTAACACTCTACTAGAAGTTCTTGGTAAAACAGAAAAATTCAAACCATCCAAACTAAAAAGGCGAAAGACTCTCTATTTGCAGATGAAAGGAAATTCTACATGCTCTACAAGAAAGTTAAGAGTTAACAAATAATCCCAGCACTCGGAAGGTAGAGACAGGCAGATCTCTGTGAGCTCAAGGCTAGCTTGGTCTACGAGTGAGTTCCAAGACAGCCAGGGCTACGCTGTCCCAGAAAAAAAAAAAAGAAAAAAGAAAAAAGTTAACATATCAATCTAGCAACACTGCTAAAGTAGAAGATCAACATGTAAGAAGTAGCTATGTATCTATAAACCAACAAATAATCCAAAAATGAAATTAAAACAATTATACTTACAATAGCATCAAAAAGAATAAAATATTTACAAGTATAGGCTCTGAGGAATCTGAGGATCAAAACAAATGGGATAGTTCTATCAAAACTTATAATGAAGATATACTAAATTCAAACTGGTACTGACATAAAGAAAAACAAACCAATAAAACAAAATACAGTATCCAAATGTGGACAGACATACACATATTCATGACTTCTGAAGACAGTGCCAAGGAACAAAGGGGAAAAACAGTCTTAACAAATGATCTAGTCAGAATTAGACACAACAACCAAAGGATGAAGGTAGACCCTTTCTGAACATCATATATAAAAATTAACTCAAAATAGAGTTTCTAAATATAAAAGCTAGACTAAAAAGACAAGAACCTTATGACATCAGATTTGGAAACAACTGCTTAGATATGACCCCCAAAGTACAGGTAACAAAAAGTACGTGCTGCACTATTACAGCTGCTGTATGTCAGAGACACAATCAAAACGTGACTACGTGAGAGGCTGCCTACAGAATGGCCAAATACATTTTCAGATTATACATTTAATAAGGAGTTACAACACTGAAGATATAGAAAAGTTTAACAACTTCAGTACAAAAAGTTAAGTAACTAAGTTTCTAAAGGTTAAAGGACTTTTTAAAAAAAAGGTCAAAAAAGATATACAAATGGTTAAAATGTATATCAAAACCATAGCAAGAAACCACTTCCTACTAAATAGCACAGCCAGTATATAAAATTAAAAAAACAGAAAATAAATCATGGCAAGGATGTGTTAAAATGGAAATCCTTGTTCAGCACAGGAGAGTATAAAACCATGCAGTCACAGAGGAAGAAGCCTGCAGGAGCCCTCACAATACTGCTGGTAGAAGCATAAAAGGACAGGCACTGTGGTCTCCCCAGTTGGGCAGTTTTTTAGTAAGAGATAATTGGTAAGATATGATTTGGCATTGCTATGCAAAGAACTGTATATAAGGACCCCAGGATCAGCCCTATTCACAACAGCTATATGTACATGTATGTGCATAGATATGAAGATTGACATGAGGACTGGAACCGCAGCTTGGTGGTAGAGAACGTGCCTCAAAGGGAAAGTGTCCCTGTTCAATTGGGGGTGTGTGCAGAGTCTGACAACGTCACATACAATATGGCTGTATTTATATGAAATAACCAGGAAAGACAAGTCCCCAGAGACAGAAGATTATTGGTTGTCTAGGGCTAATGAAAAGGGCAAAACATGGATGATTATAAGCCCCAAATGTTGCTATTTAAGTGGTGGTGGTGGGGAACATCTGGGCTCTTGAGATAGGGTTTTGCTAAATATCTCAGGGTGGTATCAAACTCACAGGCATCTTCCTGTCTCATTCGTGAGCACTTCAAACACAGTTATGTACAACGCCCAGCTCAAAAGCAAAAGATTTGTGCTATGTGCTCACACATAAACTTTCTACCTTGGCCCTTTTCCCTTTCCAGTGTTTTTTCTAGTTTTTCTACGATTAAAAAAATTTTTTTTAGTTAATGTATGTAACCACTGTCATTTCACATCTACGCAAAGATCACTAATGAAAAATACTGGGTCTGGTAAGCTAAGCACCTACTGTCTCCTTCCCTAGAGGCCAGCAGTGTCCATGAACTCCTACCAACAAAATACTTGTGAGCACAAATTGCCAAAATAGATATTTATTTATAAATTATTTTACTAACCATATATTATAAAATATACAAAAATAGAAAATTTGAAAGTTTGAGTAAAATAAAAATAAATTCTATCTTCCCTACTCCAATTGGACAGAGCATCTCTCCTTGGAGAGCTCTTCTCTAGATGTTACTTTGTTTTTTGAGACAGGTTTACACTAAGTAGCTAAGGCTGGCCTCAAACTAGTAATCCCCCTGCTTCAGCACCCTGAATGCTGAGAGAGCAAGTGTGCATCACCATGTACATGGCTCTAATTTAACTCTTGGGTGGAGGATCTGCCTTATCAACTCTTTTCTGAAGTAAGGTGACCTCTGACTGCTGTGGCATCTACCACGAGGGTGTTAACATTACCCTGTTAATGTCTTCTTTATGAAGACAGATGAGGAAACTTCACTTGGGTTTCTGTAACTGAATAACTAACTAATGATTCTGAAATTCTGACTTGCTTTTATAGCATGTTAAGTGATTACAACTTATCTTCTAGAGTATGTAACACCAAACTTGTAGCTTATTTCTGGCCAACGCATCCATTCACCAGGTGTATTTATCCCCTTCTGGCTTTAACTTGCCTTTCCAACTCTTAGTTCTTCTTTTATTTATGTTAAATCATGTTGTGGCTGACCCCATTTTCAATTTTTATATGATTTTAAATTTCATTTACTTAAAAACAATGTTGTATTATATGTGTGTATGCGTTTAAAGGCAATTCAAATACTTCTCAAAAGACAGGAGGAAAGAATGAAAAACAGATCCCACCCCAGCCCACCCCCGCGAACAGAGGCCATGCTAAGTTTGAAGCTCCGACTGCCTAGTGCAAAGCTCTGCATGCACAGGGTGACTGGCAAGCGTGTTGAGGAAAGAATGACAACAAACAATAGCGCTGTGCTCCATTTTCTCACTCTTTTCCAGCGGGGCAGAAACGGTATAGTGAGGAAAGGGCAAAATGGCTTCTTTTTTTGCACCTGTGTGAAGAGATTAACTAAAAAGTCCACAAAAAAGGCAGTCACATCCCAGTTGGAATTTGTAGCCGTGTACCTGGATGTGCCTCCTTCTGGTGTACTCAGAAGTCATTTGGGGATAGCCCGTGCTCAGTGCCTTCTTGCTGTGCTTATACCGCTTCTCCAGAAATCTCCTCTGCTGATTAGTGACACTGCTGTATAATTTCATTCGCCTGGGTGACAAACACAGTTTTTCATGGCCAAAAGCTTGGATCAGCCGGGCTGTGTCAATGGTGGATATGGAGCTACTCCTGTCATTTAAAGTCACATCCCTGTCAGTCTGAGTCAGCACATCTGAGTCCATAGGAGAAGTAGTGCTGGAGAAAATGTTGGGACTATCTGTGAGGAGCTCACTTTCGTCTGAGGGTCTAGAATCTGAGGAGGTATTACTGACATAATTAAAATCCGGTCGTTTTCTCAGGATGTATTTATCTAATTTAACCTGCTCAATTTTAATCTGATTGGATTTCCCACTGTGGCCCCTCTCTAGGCTCTTACGCTGCTTCCTCTGCAGCTTGCCTTTAAGCTGATGCCGCCTCCTCCCAGTCCAGCCCCTCACACCTCGTCCCCCTCTACTTTCATCTTGGGTACTTTCTGAGGCCTGGAGAGAATGTGTGATGGGATTCTGAAGCAGTTTAGCCAAACGATCAAGTCGTTCCACCAAAGACAGTTCTTTCTTTTCACAAACAGCAGGTGGTTTCTGCTGTTTCTGTCGCTCCTGGTACTTATTCCAGAGTTCATTCAAACTCACAGTGCACTGTGCTGCTAGCTCTGGGGTGACCTTCTGATCCTTTTTTGGGTCATTTGTCTGTCTTTTGCCTTTTGGGTCTCCAGCCTGATTCTTGACAGTATTTGTCTTCTCATTGTCTCCCAAATTCAAATTGATGCTGAGGCTCTTAATTCTGGTGTAATCCATCTTGGTCTTGTCTGCACTTGTGCCAGGGGGAGGAAGGCAGCTGTGCTCCGAATGATGGTGAAAGAAATCCTTCCAAGAATGCTGCATGAAAACACTCCTTCCCAAAGACTCGGGGCAGAAATCTTGCTCGTGGGGCAGGTGCACAGGATGATGAAAATAAAACTTAGCTGACCTGAAGACAGAGTGTGTGGTGTTTTCAAATGCAGAACGGCATTGAGACTCTGAAAAGAACAAAGAGGAAAAAAAAGATTTCCAAAGAATTTAGAAATATTTGTATTCCTTTTATAAATACTATGTTTTCTTAAGACATAGAACATGTGCTTAGCCACCAGACTGGCGTGAGTCAAAATATGTGAATTCTGGGCTGCATCTCAGATGAAAGAGTGCTTACCTAGCATGCACAAAGTCCTGGGTTCAATTCCCAGCATGTTATAAACTTCATTTATACTCCCAGTACTCAAAACACAGAGAAAGCAGGAGCAGAAGTTCCAGGTTACCCTCTGTTACATGACCAGTTCAGGTCAGCCTGAACTAATTATATGGTTTGAGACAAAGGTCTCAAAAACAAAAAACAGGAGCACTAGAGAGTACTGAAGTCATTGGACCTCTGTGAGTTCAAGGCTAGCCTGGTATACACAGTGAGTTCTAGGCCAGTCAAGGCTACTTTGTCTCAAAAATAAAACAACAATAAAACAAATCTGGATGGGATTCTTCCATCATGTAACAAAGGTGTGCCCTGTAGTTCTCCAAACTATAATTAGTTCCCTTATACATACATGACCAGTTCTTTATAGGCTACTTTTTGTATGTGTTCTTTCTTTAAAAAAAAATTTCACCTTGTTAGTAAGAGCTAGATGGATATCTCCAGCTAAAAACTCTGGAATTTTACCATCAGCATTAAGTAGGTAGAGTTAAAAAAAAAAAAAAACTTGTAAAAAAAACAAGCCTCGTGTTTGGACACTCATCATTCCACATCAAAACAGGTACTGTTTAATGCAATCATATCTTACAGTTTGCTAGAACGTGTCTCTCTGAATGCACATTAAAACTGCATCCCTTGATTCAGTTCTTGATTGATGGACTATTCAAGATCATGGCAGAAGCATTCAGAAAAGCCTTGTGCTGGCTCATTCCTCTGTTCCTCTTCACAGACAAGTTGCTAAGACAGCAAATATGTATTTTCCTGTTCTTTAGCTCATTCCCAAACCAATTCTCTCTTCTAATTACTCCTGAGTTTAGCCATACCACTGGATTATAACAGCTCTGACGTGACCAATGGTCTCCTCAAACAGCGAATTCTATCTAGATAGCATGATGTTCATACCCAAAATTTCCATTCAAGAAGATCACACTTCTCCTCATGGTTTTTACTATCATTTCAGTGTCAGTATCTACTCTTAGATCTACACTTCAAGCTATGATTTCTCTCAATCCCAGATTTATATCTATGTATCATATATATCAGATAGATGTACAATCACCTTAACTTTTGAATGCCGTTAACCAAATTCTATTCTAGCCTTTACTAAGAAATCCATAAAAAAATCTAGAACTAATAAAAAAAATAGGTAGGTTTCAAGTTAGAGATGTGTTTAAAACTGCAAGCATGAAGCATAGAATCTTCATTGGGCCTCTGCTAGGATTTCCTTTTCTGCCCTTGATACTTTGAAGGAAAATGGAGAAGATCTTGCTACTATGGCACAACAGACTAATACCCCTGTAATACATCTGAGCAGTCCAGCTTGCTTTTGGGTATGGGAATTATGACTGAGTGTTTTCATTCCACGGGACTCACTTGGTGTTCCCATATCTCTCTGAAGAGTCTGAGAGGCGTCTTGGCCCCTGAGCCTCCTGTAGTCACCTCCAGCTCCTTCACCGTGATGTCATCCATTCAGGGGGCCTTCCTACATTTCTGTCTCTTGATGGCTTCCTCTATCTCACTCCTGTCAATATTTAATATTTTCTTATCGTCTCTGGTATTGGAGTGGCTGCTGGGTTTTTCTTGTTGTAGTCCACATTGACAGCATTAGAGTCATTGTATAGGGTGGTAAAGTACTGTCTCCACCTTTGCTTTACTTCCCCAGGTTGTTAATAAATGACCTTGCCCATCTCTAATCATCCAAATCTGAGGAACATATCTAGCACGTATAAATATAGTGGCTTACAGCCTATATATAGGCTTACAAATGACTATAGAATTATTAAATTCCTATATACAAATTCTTTAAAAATGTAATTCAAGTTAAAATAGCATAAAAATAAGACACCAGAAATAATCTAATAAAAGAATTGCAAAACCCATAGTCTGAACACTACAAAGTATTGCTATAAAATTAAAAATCTAAATAAATGGAAAAGAGCTCATTCGTAGAGAAAAAAACATCAAACATAACACTCTTCAGATTGTTCTGCAGTGCAATTCCTATCAGAATACCAGATTGTTCTTTTGTAGAAACTGACAAAATAATTCTAAAATTTGTATATAATTTAAAGAAACCTAAAGGAGACAACATAATTATGAAAAATAAAGTTGAAGGCCCAATAAATGCCTAGGTCAAACCTTACCATAAGCCAATAGTAATCAAGACAGATTAGTACTATCACATGATCAAAACATAGATCAACAGATACTATTGACAGCCCTGAAATAAAATTATATATCTATAATCAGTTGATTTTTGGTAAAAGTTTTCAGGATGAGGAAATAGTTTTAACAGCTAGTGTTATGATAAATGAATACCCATATTTATCAAAATTGAAAACTGTGTTCCAAAGAACATTATTACAAAAATAAGCCAGGAGTCATTACAAAAATAATTCCAGGTACTTGGGAAGCTAAGACATGAAAATTACAAGATCAATGTCTATTTGAACAACACTATTCTCTGTCCATCCTCCTCCTAATCCTAGCACTTAGCAATCACCTTTCTACATTCTGTTTCTATGATTTTTGTCTACTTGAGATATTTCATAATAATAGAATAAAAAATATTTGTGTCTTTGTGACTGGGCTATTTTGCTTAGTATATGTCCTTCTAAGGTTCATCTATGTGTACCATGTGACATAATTTCCTCATGAGGCTTCATAATAATCTTTAAATATATAACACACTTTCTTTTTGTTGTTTTGTTTAAGACAACATCTAGTTATGTATTCTATAATGACCTTGAATTAACTATGTTGACCATAGTGGCCAATAATTTGTAATCCTCCTGCTTTGGCTTCCTGAGTGCTTTAGATTATAGGCATGTATCACAGTGGTGGCTTGAACATATATGGCACCTCACAAATTTATGTATTTGAATGTTTGGCTTATGTGGGATTTCCCTCTATGTGCTGTGATTACCATTAATGAATAAAGAAACTGCTTTGGACCTATAGCAGGGCAGAACTTAGGTAGGCAAGGAAAACTACACAGAATGCTGGGAGAAAGAAGGGCAAAGTCAGGGAGAAGCCACGGAGCCACCACCAGAGTCAGATATGTCAAAACTTTGCCGGTAAGCCACTGCCATGTGGCGATACACAGATTCATAGAAATGGGTTAAATTAATATGTAAGAGTTAGCGAACAAGAAGCTAGAGCTAATGGGCCAAGCAATGATTTAATTAATACAGTTTCTGTGTAATTATTTCGGGTCTAAGCTAGCTGGGCAGCCGGGAACCAACAAGCAGCCTCCCACTACACTTTGCCCATTGGGATTGGCACAATTAGGAAGTTCGGACTTGTTGGAAGAAGTGTGTCACTGTAGAGGCTTTGAGGTTCCATATGCTCAAGCTATACTCAGTGTGGCAGTCTTCTTCTGCTGTCTGTGGATCAAGATGGTAGAACTCTCTACTTACCTCGCCTACACCATGTCTGTCTGCAAGCTTCCATGTTTCCCACCATGACAGAATGGACTAAACCTCTGAACTGTAAGCCAGTCTCAATTAAATGTTTCCCTTTATAAAAGTTGCATGGTCATGGTGACTCTTCACAACAACAGAAACCCAAATTAAGACAACTACTCTATAAAAGCTCTTCACTGACCAATAATTCACTTTTTCCTTATCCATTATATGATGGACAGTTGGATTACTTCTCCCTCTTGGTTATAATAATACTGATAAACATGTTGTGAAGTTTGAGATCTTGCTCTGAATTCTTTTGAATGTATGCTCCAAAGTGAGACTACTACATATGATAATTCTTTACTTTTTTGAAGGAAACAACATTGTTTTCCAGAACAACTACACCATTTTACATGCCTGCAAATGGTGCATTAATTCCGACTTTTCCGTATTCTCCCAAACAGTTGGTTTTTTTTTTTTTTTTTGGTAGCATTCCATCAGCCATTCTGATGGGCATGAACTGTTCCTTGTGGTTTTGAACTAAATTTCTCTTAAATTAGTTGAATGTCATTTCATATTTACTTGGGTCAAGCATATTTTCTTTGGAGAACTATATGTTTAACTCCTTGTCCATTTTTAAGTTGGGTTTATTTTGTTTTCAAGGTACACATGATCCTTATACATTCTAGGTTTAACTCTCAACAGACAGATAATTTGGGAGTATTTTCCCACTTCGGTTGATAGTTTATTTACGTTCTTGCTTGTTTTCGGGTGAATAAGTTTTTAAATTGTTTTAACAGAGTTTCATTTGTCGATATATGCTTTAGCTGTCCTATCAGAGAAGTGATTACCAAGTACAGCTTCCTGAAGCCTTACTCTTACATCTCCTACTAGTTTTAGGCATTCAGGTCTTCTGTTTATGTGTCTAATCCTTTTTGATGTGATTTTTATGTAAAGTAATGATGTAACTTCATTCTTCTAATATCATTATCCAGTTTTTCTACACTATCAGTTTAAAAGGTCATCCTTTCCCCACTGCACAATACTTGTATCCTTGGGAAAAATTATTTTATGTATTCTAAATGCGAGGAGCTAATGGAAACTCTTTTCAGCATATAGTTAGTAGACTCAATTCTTTGCTCCTTTTTCTCACGTGGAAACTCTTATCTTCTAACAGGTAAAATTTGACAGCAGAATAGTAATGGTTTATGTTCTGCATGCTCCTCTCTTTTGTCAGGGCCAAAGACAAATATAAATCATTTAATTTAGCTTTTTACTATTATTTGTTGATGCTATCTTTCTCAGAATTCTAGAGTAACTTCAGGTTTCCAAGTTTCAATACTAAGACATGATACTGTACTTCTAACATCATTAGATGGTGTGGGAGAATTGTCTGTATTCTGTCAATCATATTTTAATAAAACTGGCCAGGCAGGCAGTATAGGCGGGAAAGCCAGACAGGAAGTAGGGGTGGAGCAAAGAGACTGGGAGTATTCTGGGAAAACAGGAAGTTCCCTCTGCGACTCCTGAGCAGACCACCGAAGCAGCAACATGTAAGCTGAGGGCTGAAAAAGGTACCAAGCCATATGGCTAACATAGATGAGAATAATGGGTTAAAATAAGCTATAAGAGTTAACAAGAAACCTGAGCTAATGGGCCAATCAGTTTATAATCTTATGGAGTCCTGTGTGTGATTTTCCTTTGGGGCTTGCCAGCTGTGGGGTACTGGGCGGGACAGATACCCCAACAAGCCGGCCCCCTCGTGTTACAATTAGACTTAGAGGTAGTCATTCCTCAGTATCTGGTGGAATTGGTTCCTGGACCTCTCACAGATGCCAAAATTTGTAGATGCCAGTGCTTTAAATAAAACAGGCAGAGGCCTGCATAGACCTGTGCACATGGATGTGCATCAGTAGTCCTATACTGCAAATCATACTAGATTACTTTAACACCAGAAACAAGGTAAGAACTAAGTCAACAGTCATTATCCGGTGCTGTCTGTGCAGAGCAATAATAAAAAAGAGGTCAATGCAAGGTCAACAAAGACAAGATTTTTCTCAAATGTTTTCTGCACATAGTTGATGGAATTGGGTATGGAAGGTAGAATATATTCACTTATATGCTGCTTCTATAGATATATTTCCCTAGAATTAACATTTATTTTACAAATCTATACACATACCCATATAGACAGAGCAATATTGAAATGATATAAGTAAAATAGAAAAGATCTTATTTTCATCAGAATGGACCAGAAACACAGAGATACTAGCCCTAGGCGCACACACTGACATATACTTCATTACCTGAAATATCTATCTCTAAGGATCCTTCTTTCTCTGGGCAGAGTTCCTGAGGGATGGTCCTTTTAACATGGATCTCCTCCTTCTGTATGATGGATTTAGTATTGGAGAGTTTTTCAGTTTTTCTGTCTTGTACAATGGTATCACTGGAACCTAAGAGAACGAAATAAACACATTAATATATAAAAGAAGTTGAACCAAAAAAGCCTCTAACCATCTAATATGTGAAAGTGGCATTGCAAAACACAAACACCTATACCACAATGTTTAGAAAAATGTAAACTGGAGCAAAAAAAGCACACATATACAAGCATTCATATAGAGAGCTACAGAAGCACCATAAGGCGCTGGAAAGATGGCTCAGTGGTTAAAAGTACTTGTTGCTCTTGCAGAGGACCTGTTTCACTTTCTAGACCACATGGTGGCTTCAGATAACCTGTATGTAACTCCAAGAGGATCTGACACACTCTTCTAATCTCTATGGGCACCAGGAATTCAAGAGGTACACACATACACATAGGCAAAACACTCATATACATAAAATAAAATCAATTAAAATATATTTTAATATATTTTTATTATATAAAATATAATAACTTTCTATTTTTAAAGTATTAAAAACAAAAAAAATCCATAAGAAAGAAGCAGATGAAGAAGTATTAAGAAAGCAAACAAAGAGAAAAGTAATTCTAGCAAACAATACCATAGAAGAACTCTAGACAATTGACTTGGGTCTCTGAAGACGGAGAACATTTTGAAGTAGAAATCAAGTCACTGAAAGCAAAGGAGCTGCATAAAAAAGACTGGAATCAGGAAAGCCACTAAATATCCACAGGTTACAGTGTTTATAATGAAAAGGGGAAAACTAGAGCAGGGAAGCTTTTTGGAGCTGGTCCTAAGATTGTAGAAGACTGCTGAAAGAGCTTAGGTTTTATTCCCAAGGACAATGAAAACTAAAGTGTACCAGGAGATGAACAAAATCAAAATGGTTTCAGAAACATTCATTTAGCAACAGTAAAAAAGTGGTAAAATTTTGGAGTGTTTCACTAAATGCAATTCTACAGTCTTAAGAAAAACAACACGTAAAAAAGAGAAGTGCTTTATGTTCTAAAATATGTCTCTAGTTCATAATGGGAGCATAAATTCCAGCTGTCCTCCAATACATATTTTCTTTTTCCTCTAAAATAGCTGAGCATGCAATTGTAGCACAAAGTCATATGCTCAACAATGTTCACAGCAGCATTATTTGTAATAGTCAGAACTTGGAAACAACCTAAATGTCCCTCAACCAAAGAATAAGAAAAATGTGGTACATTTACACAATGGAGTACTACACAGCAGAAAAAAATGACAACTTGAATTGTGAGCAAATGAATAGACCTAGAAAGCATTGTATTGAATGAGGTAACCCAAACCCAGAAAGACAAGAATCATATGTACTCACTCATAAGTGGTTTTTAGATATAAAACAAAGAAAAACCAGCCTACAATTCACAATCCCAGAGAACCTAGACAACAAAGAGGACCCCTAAGAGAGACATACATGGATCTAGTCTACATAGGAAGTAGAAAACGATAAGATCTCCTGAGTAAATTGGGAGCATGAGGACCATGAGAGAGAGTTGAAGGGGAGGAGAGGAGAAAATATGTATCTCAATAAAAAACAATAAAAATAATAGCTGAGCATGTAACCAGAATAAAGGTTCAGACTCCTTGGAAATGCCAGTTGTGAGCACATGACTCAGGCTGACCTCTAGGATGGAAGGAAGTGTAACATCTAAGAAGCTCCCCTAAGGAAGAACATGCTGTTCTCTTTTCCCTTTCTTCCTGCTGGGTGGAGTGCCAGCTGATGGTACAACTTGAGAATGAAGGCCAGAAAGGCCAACAATAGCGGAAGAAAGAGCATTGTTCCCTGAGCTCTGGATTTTTTATAAGAAATGCTTTCTTGTCTGTTTTGAACACTGTTACATTTTGGGTTTTTATCTCTTAGAGCCAAACCTAACACTAAGTTAAACATGCTACTATAGATAATTTCAGCATAATCCTATTGAAGTAAAATAACTTCCAGAGTAAACAAGTAGAATATCTAAAGAGTAAACCACTTTTGTACAACAATGATATGAGACTATCTTTATAAAAGATTATATAATCTATATCAGAGACCATTTTAACTCAGTGAAAATGTATAGCAATGATGTGGGATTCCCCTCTGTATGTTGTGAATGCCACTGGAAAATGAAGAAACTGTCTTTGGCCTGTGATAGGGCAAAAAAATAGAGGTAGGCAGGGAAAACTAAACTAAATGCTGGAAGAAAGGAGGCAAAGTCAGAGAGAAGCCATGGAGCCGCTGGAGACAGACATGCTGAAGCTTTGCTGGTAGGCCATGACCGTGTGGTGATGCACAGATTAATGGAGATGGGTTAAATTAAGATGTAGGAGTTGGTCAATAAGAAGCCAGAGCTGATGGGCCCAGCAGTGATTGAAATACTACAGTCTCTGTGTGGTTATCCGGGGCTGAGCAGCTGGGAACCAACAAGCGCCCCCCCCACACAGCACAGTCTAATAAACAGCAGCTGGTGCCACTGCTATTCATTTTCTAAATACTCTAAAGTACGGAAAAAATTAAAAGGAGCTATAAAAATTCAACAAAACAAGATCTTACAGGCATAATCTAAACATGGTAATACTTCATAATAATGACTTGGAAACTGTATGCAAAGTAAGAAAGGAGGAGAGAATAAGAGGAAGAAAGTTTACATTCAAAATGAATCATAAGGCAACAATTAACATAAACTATGTAAGGCGATCACCGGAAATTAGGGGGAAATGTAACAGTTCTATCAGATAGAGGATTAATTCTATGAACAATAAAGAAAAGACAAAAACAAGAATATGAACAAGGATTATGGTAACAAAACAAACAAAAAGCCCTTATCAAGCCTTACATATATTTCATGTGGAAAGTATACTGTGACAGTGAAATGAACTACCGCAAAAGGGAAAAGCTCCTGGTAAGTCAATTTCTGACGATAAGATTCAAAAGTTCTGCATAAATATCTCCAAAAGTTTTTAAATATCAACTTTATTCATACCAAAGTCAACCAAAACAGTAGCTAGAACCCTCAGCTGCTTCACGTGAGCAAGCAGGAAGGAGGCCTGGAGACAGCAGAGAGAGACTGGAGAGCACACGGCTGTTTGGGCGGCTTGTGATTTTCAAGCAACAGTCTTTGCAGGAGAACAGAGGAAACCAGGGCCCAAAAAATCCAGTTCAGCTACCTGCAGTGTCCTGCAAGGAACTTCTTTCTTCAGGCCATGTCATCTTGGTCACAACCCGTCTACTGATGATCTCTTTCTGTTTTCCGTCTGAGACATTCTGATCCCCAATGACGGGCACTTGAACTGGGGCCTCTAGATAAGAACGTTGAATCCAGAGAGAAGAAGATAATAAACAAAAGGCAAGCAAATTTCCTGTCCCTCCCTAACACACAGCCACTCCCAAGTATAAATGAGGGGGAAAAGACCCTAGGCTCTGGTTTGGAAGACTGTAATATGAATTAGAAAGTTTGCCATATCTTTCAATGCACAATATCAGTTTAAATAAAGTACTATTTAAAAATCTTTTACTAGTCTGATGAAACCATAATCTTCCTTCTTTCAAATCAATTATGGTTTTCAAAGTAAAAGTGCAGGCTTAAACAATTCCTTGGAGTTCTTTGGTCTTTTCAAAGTTTTTACCAATTGTGGAGCTAATTAATATACCGTATAGTCAAAAAAAAAACCCTTATACAATCTAGATTTTATATACAGCATTCTCTAAATCTCATGCAGTTAAAACTTTTAAGTTTGTCTGATACTTTTTCCCTCCTTGGTCATGTATCTTCTCTTACCTCTAACTATCCAAATTTTTCAAGAGAGAAATCAGAACAATGTAATCAACAATGAAACACACAACGAAGAGCCAGCCTTGGCTTTACTTACCCAGAAATCTCTCATCTTTCAAATCAATTGTTTTTTTCCTTATTGTTATTACTTCAATCCTAAATTTTTTCATCTAATGCTCTAGAATCTCTAATATTTTAGACATATTAGGAGCCTAAAATGTATTAAAAACTTGACTTAAAAAATAAAACATTACAGATATGGTTCCCTGACTTTATTACCATCTTAGTAGCACCCTTTATACTGGACTTGAGTATCTTTCAATATCTTTAGCATGCTGCATTAATAAAAAATAGCTTTAACAATCTATACTCATAATTTACAGCCTTAGAGCATGCCTTCACATTTAATATGTCTGAGACTAGTCATAATAGTCAATATATGCAGTATTCTTCTGTCTTAACCCATCAACCCATCTACTGATCAACACATGGCTATTTCTGTTTATTTTTTATGTTGAAAAGCAGTACACCGAGCATTCCAGTAACATTTCCCATTGATTTTACAAGTTCTAAACATTTTTTTAAAAAAAATCTGTATCTTTTAACAGCTTGCAATATCTTTCATGTGCCAAGTTTTTCATGTTAATAACTTCCTCGGCCCCCCTCCCGGAATCCACGCTTCATGTCGCTTCTAGACTGCTGACTGGAGATGCGGCTGGGCTGCTGAAGTGCTTGCCAAGCAGCACGCACACATTAACTCTTGGACTTGATCTCCAGCACCACAGAAACTGGGACTGGTGACTGGGCAGTGGTAGTCTTTAATCCCAGCACTCAAGAGGCAGAGACAGGCAGATCTCTATGAGTTCAAGGCCAGCCTGGTCTACAGAGCGAGTTCCAGGCTCTTACTTCAACCTCAGTCTGAAGTGGCAATCCTGCCTCTAGGAATCTCAGAATGAGACTGTGTCTGAGTGCTATCTCCTCCCATTTTATAATTTTCTCTAGGGCTGAAATTAAAGACATGCACTGCCTGGTTTCTCTGGCAACTCTTGCTTCTTTTTAAATTCATGGCGGCAGCAGTATGTATATGTATGTATTAATATATTATTTATTTACGTATGTATTCCTAATATATAAATACAACATGATCAGTCTTATGTTACTTGTATGTATGTTTTCAGGGCTGACTATTTGGTGTTGGATAACCAATTGGTGTGCTCCTCCTCAAGGAAGACTATTTCTCCAGCTCTCAACAATCCTTAGTTTCCTAGAGTTCTTTGTCTAGAGTTGAGGCCTCATAAGCTTTCCTTCCATGATAGTATGTCTATTATTATTGTCTTTACTAAACACACCAATAAGTATAGTTTTCACCCCTCATGAAGAAAACTTCTCTTTATAATAAACAAAACGCATTTACAGAAAATCACAACTGATCAAAATGCAGAGTTGTATAGCTTAGTCCCAACTGACCCATCTATAACTCAATTCCTGCACCTAAAACTCAGGGATCACTGTAGAAGAATGGGTAAAGGGATTTTACGAGTCAGAGAAACAGGACATTTGTTCTGAGATTCTATCTCCTAGAAATGTAGACACCATACCCATAGAGTCTTACCAATACGGTTGCCTCCTAAACTTCTGTTTTTAATCTTTTACAAACAATATTTAGCAAATTACATATAAAATTCTGATGCTGGTACAGCAAGCTCTCTTATTGAGCCCAGAGATTAATTTAATGACATCTGAAAACTTTTATTACTATTATGTTTAATTCTCTAATTATATAGGACATCCTTAATAGATTTCAATTTTAGAATTTTCTCTATGGTACTATAGCATGTACTTTAGGCTCATTTCTAATAACCTTATCTTTTACACATCTTTTTAAAAAGATTTTAACTGTCCTAGTAAACATTTGTATAAAAATGCAGGACTGTCACTAATTATTGAACAATATGTGTGTAACCTTATACAGATCAAGAAATAAAATCTGAACAGCAGCCTATTACTCATTCTTTCTTCCCATTTTATTCAACACTTGATTTTAAGATTCATAAAAACTGAAGAGAAACCAGAGTGTGTAATACCTGATTTTAAATACAACAAATTCATCAGAAATGCCTGAACTGTGTATAAACGGATAATACAAAATATATCTTTTTCTTCCTTCCTTCACACTATGTTTATAAAGTTCATTATGTATTGTTACATACAGTGACCCTGTTCTCCGTGTCTGTAAGTATTCAATAGTCAATACCACAAGTTACCTATTTTTATTAAAGAAATATTGGCCACTTGAGTGGTTTCTAACTTGAAACTACTACAAATAGATTGAAGAATCCGTGCGGGGCTCAGGGTATAGCTCAATGATAGAATGCATGTTTAGCCTAAGTGAGACCTGAATTCAAAACCCAGCAACACACATACACTGTCAGAATATTAATTTCCACTCTGACTGGCAGTGAATAAGTTCTCATCCACAGCACAGCGTTCTTCATTGCAGTCATTCTAATGAGTACAGAAAGCTACTGCTGTTTTACTTTGTATCCCCAGATTATCAACAAAATAAAAATTTTATATGCAGTTATTGGGTATTACATAGTCTCTTTTGTTCAATTTCTACTGAGCAGAATATCTTCTTCACACTACTTCTCTATACATTCAGAACATATTTTGTGGAATGTGCACACTCTAATATTTACTTCCACTCTGAATTTAATAGAATTTTAATAGAATAAAATTTAATAGAATTTTTTTACTTTAACATTCCTTATCTGGCAATAGTTGCCAGTTTTATTTTCTGTTTTGGTTTTTTGAAAGGAATACAGTTTAATGAAGTTTTTCCTTTTCTAAAATTAAGAAGGCATACTCTTCCATTTCTTATAGAAGATTTACCTATCAGTTTATCTACTTACCTATTAATCTATGTTTCTATGTTTTGGTTTATTTTTTCTAAAGCAGCATCTAACTGGAACTAGCCCTCTTCCTACAATTTTAAAAATATTATACTTTTCAGAAAATGGCTACCCTCTATGTAGAGGAAAAGTTGAAAATTCAACAGTTTGAGCCAAGAAACCAAGTGTCTGAATGAAGCTGGTGGGATGTGAAAGGACTGATAGAGGCCTGATGTGAACATGAGAGTGGATGTCCTGTTGACACAACACAGCCGGGGCTCAGCTGAAGGTGACCAGTGTCACAGAGAAAAGTGAGCTAAGGGCAATCAGACTTTCTGGTCCCTCCCCCCCCAACACACACACAAGCCCAAAAATTGAATTTTCACAGGTTGGCAGCAAAATAAAACATCATGTGAACTCTTAACTCCTTGTCAAATCCAGCCAGAGTGCCACTCTGCAACATTTGGCAGAAATAAATTCATGAGAATTTTAATCAAGATTTTTCTGATATTTAGTATTCAAAATAAGCTTGACTTAGTGTTTATTTCAACAGCTGTAATACATTTTATTTATGTGAAAATGAAGTTTAAAGTTTTCCAATCTCTCTGAAGCACTTTAAATATTCTAACATTTAACTTTGCCATGTATACTATACTTAATGTAGGACAAAGTTTCCATAACAAACCAGAAAATTAATAAAGACAATATTCTCACTTCAAATAAAAAGGTTCAGGAAACAAGCTGTAAAACAGGCAAGGTCACCCATTACCTGCATTGTCTTTCCGAGGGGGCTTTTTCCCCGTTGTTGTTGCGGCCCTCTTACTATAGATCCCTTCTGTATGCTTAATGTTCACAGTGGCTGAAAGGTCATCATCTCTTGTGCCTAGCACTTGAGGTGGAAAGTCTGGGGCAACAGCATCATTGGATCCTACAGAAAAATGAGAAAATATTACACAATTAACACTAAAATAGTCTTGTGTTCAAGAAAGACTTTTTCTTCCCTTAGACTCCATCTATGAAAAGAACACCATGACAGGGATGTTGCAGGCATCAGACCATCAGTTAAACTGAAACTCAGAGACATGTAGAATAAACTGCAAAATTATCAGGCAAAGAAGAAAATGACATCAGACACGACCAAAAAAAAAAAAAATGGGACAGTGATTAGTTCTGAGGACTACTACCACGAGCTCAGGGAACCTGCTGAGAGAAGGAAAATGACAGGCGGGTGGCGTCTGGTATTGACTAAAGGAAGAAGACCCATTAGATAGTAGTTTCCACACAAACACAAAGGCTGAACAATGGGACACATTACGAAGAGTACTATTTAAACCTAACAGCAGCATATGGAATCCTAATCCCCAAAACCATAACGTTTACTGTACATAAAATAAATATCAATGAAGATTTTCTTTTTAAATCATGGATTGATTTATAAGCTTTGACTCAGGAAGACTGTCTAATGTTGGGATGTTCTATGTTACATGAATAAATTGAAGAAAGAGGTCACTCAAAGATGAAAGTTGAAAGCCTGTGTAGCAGCAGGAAGGTCCAGCCTCTAATAAACTAAACTTTGAACTAATGTAAAAAGGTGTATTTATTGTTACAAAGTTGTTTTTCCAGGTGAAGTATTTCCTCACACCAAGGGCCTTATTCTAATTCAAGTCTCTCTAAAGGAAAGCATCACGTGTCCATGGTACTTTACTACTTATTGTGTTCTGTCTGCAATCCACAGTAATCCAAGAGCTCCAGGTGTGTCAGAAGCATCTTGTGACCAAAGTCATGCAAAGACTATAATGCCCCCTTCAGAAGAACAATTTCACAAATCACAGAAAACAATCATCATTTTCCACAATGATTTTTCAAGGTCAAATTACTTCTAGAAAACAACTAGTCACTCTAATGATTTACCCTAGACATAGGGCCTGCTCTTCTGGAGGTCCTGAGTTCAGAGTTTAATTCCCAGCAACCACATGGTGGCTCATAACTATCTGTAATGAGACCTGATGCCCTCTTCTGGCCTGCAGGTACACATGTAGACTAAAGACTGTGTATATAATAAATAATAAATAAATAAATCTTTTTTAAAAATTGACAAACAGAAACTAATCTGTTATGCCACATCTATAGGCAAAAAACATTTTTGGACATGTAAAGGCTTATAGTAACTACAAACTTCTATAAAACTGTCTTTCTAGACCAGGATCCCAAACTTTATATATTTCCTGCGCTCCTAATACTTGCATAATTAATATACAGCTGTTATAGTGATAGAATGTTTATGATAGTCTCAGTTATGACTGAGAAAGTACCAGTCTCATTGATTTCAAACACACTGCAAGTTTTCTACCAAGTCTTCTAGAACAAGTCTACAGATGACATGAATCTTCTCATCTTACCTGGTTATCACTTTCTGTCCCTTGCCACTTAGCTCTCTGGCAAGTTCTATTATCCTTTCTTCTACCAAGTCTCCAGTGCTACAGTTCCTCCACAACCAGACCTTACTCTTCCTAGGTGTACTATAACTACCAAGGAATGGTTGGGAAGAAATAAATGCTTAAGCAAGACATAGTGGCATATGCCTTTAATCCCAGTACTTGGAAGGCAGAGGCAGGTGAATTTCTGAGTTCATGGCCAGCCAGGTCTACATAGTAAGTTCCAGGACAGCCAGTTACATAGAGAGACCCTGTCTTAAAAAAACCAAAACAAAACAATGACCAATAAATGAATGAATAAATGAATGAATTGCATAGAGAAACCCTGCTTTGAAAAAACAACAAATAGACAAAACAAATAAATAGATGCTTCCAAGAGTTTTCTCTCTTTTATGCTTCAGATTTTAACAGTAAAGGATACAGGTAGTTCTTATACCATTTTAATAGAAAGTAAAAATAGATGCCCCTTCTCTATACATTTTAAGTTACTATTTATTGTGGTTCAACACAACTCTAATTGGTAGCTATTCTTATCAATCTTTCTACAAACCAGAGCACATGTCTGGAGCAACAAACAACATGAACAATCAGTCCGCTACCCTTTTTCCCCCAAGAGCGGTGACCAGGTCAGTTGGGTTAAGAACAACAGATAATTTCTCACAGTTGCAGTGGATGAGCAGGAGAATGCCAGTGAGGCTGAGAGGCAGCTGGAGAGGAGTGCAGACAAACATGCACACTATAGAGAGTATGCTCTGATTTTCCAGCATCTGTGCAGAGCTGAAATACATGTGGATATGGATTTCTATCTGGGGCAGAAAGAGTTAACTTACTTCTTCCAGAACAGTAATTAGAGATCTGGACTCTTCTTGATCATTTGTGTATTTTCATAAAAGCATTCATCTATGATGCAAATAGAGCCTCTTCATGTTACCCCTTGCCAACATCTTTATGTGGCTGTATAACAATACCTCTCTATTCACATGGCCAAAGCAGATACTTATATCATCTTCCCCACATCTGCTTCTTAATCTCCATCTTAGGAAATGTCATTCCTACTTACCCAGTGTTCACTGTGGGAAACTAAAAATCATTTTTTCCGATTGCCTTATCCTACACTCTTGGCATTCTAGCAAGTCCAGATGAAGTTTCCTGTGTCTGTTTACTCCTTCTGTATGATGTCACTCTAATCTTTTCCCAGTACTACAAACCCTTCTTCAAAGTACTGTCTCCACTAACGCTTTGGCTCTGAATCTCCCACTTCCCGTCTACAAGCTATGATCACCATATGAAAAATTGGAAAACAAATTTACAAATATAAACCAAACTATAGCTACCTACTGCAGCAAAGCACAAATGCTTTCAAATTGCTTACAACCTGCACGATCTACTGTCAATCACGGTTGGCCACCACTCTGCTTTCTTTCTGTACGAGGACTCAGCAAAGCAGATCAAACTGGAATCACTTGTACTAATGACATGCAAGCAAATTCAGACTGTAAGAAGTAGGATCCTGAAGAGACCAGCTTTCAAAATTATAGATTTTCACCAACCAGTTGAAAAGAATCAGTTCAGCCTGAGAGGAGGAACAAAGTAACAGTAACATGCTTACCAACCTAGTATGGCATTTGGCTGGAACATGTTAACTCCTTTTAATACTCACTAGTTCAAAGAACAAATAATGCAGCATGTATCAGAATGGTGTTACTTTACAAAATCCCAAGAATTATAAGTACTCCCTACTGTGTTCATTCATTCATAAGTGACAGACATATGAGGTACGCATTTGGCTACTGTGAACACTACCTCTATGTGTAGTCGGAGGTCAACCACTGGCAAAACGCACGGTGTACAGACAAGACAAGCAGGACACAAGAAAAAAAACTGTCAAATCTTGTCAAGACAGGGTAAGACAGTTCTGAAAACTTTCCTGCCTCTAGGCCTTAGACAAAGTTGGTTGCTCCAAAGTTACAAATGAGACTTTGGGTGACTGCCCAGGTAGCCAACTGTCTCTGTCATTTACAGGACATTTTGAAAGTTGCTTGATTGCATTTCCTGTTTACTCAAGTAATGCTCTCACGTCTTCGATGGGGTTGAAGACTAGATAGATGTAGTTACTTTCCTCGTATGACCTGGCCAAGCTTTTTATAAGACAGACTCCTTATGATATGATAATTATTGAAACAGTTAGCATATGTTTCTTGCTTCATATTGTTTATGCTAATTGCAATTCTAATTTTTATTTGATATTTGTTCTTATTGTATATAGTTTGTATTAGGCGTAGAACTCTCTTATTTAAACAAAAGGGAGGTGCTGTAGGAACTCCTTCAGCCAGCAGCCTTTAAGATACCAGCCCACTTGGACGTGGCCTCTTATATTATAAATGCCTACCTGCTCTTTCTTCCAGCTGCTGGATTCAGTTTCTGTTCCCTGTTCATGTAGAGGACTGTGATCTGTGAGTCTACTCTTTAACCCTTTAGTGTACTTTTTTTTTTAAAAAAATGCTGGTTACCAAGAAGCTGTGCTTAATTCTTTTGTGTTTAGAATTCCATTTTCGAGTTTTCTCAGGTTTTATGTGGATTTAGCTGGTACATGTTGGTGGGCCAATCTGTAGCTGGAGGTTGCTCGTTCATTCCCAGCTTCTCAGACCCAAAATAATCACACAGAAACTGTATTAGTTAAATCATTGTTTGGCCTATTAGTTCAATCTTCTTATTGGCTAGTTTCTTACATCTAAAATTAACCCATTTCTATTAATCTGTGTATTGCCACGTGGCTGTGGCTTACTGGCAAGGTTCTGACATCTGTCTCCTGTGGGTGGCTACATGGCTTCTCACTGACTCTGCCTTCTTTCTCCCAGAATTCAGTTTAGTTTTCGTGCCTAGCTCTATTCTGCTAAGCCACTGGCCAAAACAGCTTTATGTATTAACCAATAAAAGCAACACATATAAATAATGACTTCTCACACCATCTATGAACATGGATACACAGATGATTATTTAAAATACTGTTTTCATTATTCAGAAGCAGAATTGCTCAAAAAATTGTGTTTGGAGTTCCGAAAAATTGCCATGATGCTTTCCACAGTGGCCATTTACAGTCCCATCAGCACAAAGATTCCAATTTCTTCATAGCCTCATTGACAAGTCTTTTATGTTTAAAGGAATTAGGAGTGATTCTATCAAGTGTGATGTGTGACCTGTTATTGCTCTGGGTTGTAATTGCCTGTGATGATTGAAACAAAGTATCTTTTCATGTATTTGTACGTTAATGTAGATTTAGGTTCCGTGAGCATATATAAATCATCAAAGTATTTTGGGGGCTGGAGAGATGGCACAGCGGTTAAGAGCATTGCCTGCTCTTCCAAAGGTCCTGAGTTCAATTCCCAGCAACCACATGGTGGCTCACAACCATCTGTAATGAGGTCTGGTGCCCTCTTCTGGCCTGCAGGCATACATGCAGACAGAATATTGTATATATAATAAATTTAAAAAAAAGAAGTGCAAAAAAATCTAAGTATTTTGTTTTTTGTTGTTGAATTATAAGTTCTTCACATTTGTCTGGATATTAATTCCTTATAGACAAACATATGGTTTGCAAATATTTTCTCTTGTTCCATATTGGTGGAACATGCCTTTAATCCCAGCACTAGGGAGGCAAAGGCAGGAGGATCTCTGTGAGTCTTAGATCAGGCCATCAGCATAGGGAGCTCCAGGCCAGCCAGAGAGGCATATTAAGACTCTATAAAACAAAACAACCTTGTATTCTATGAATTATCTTTTTGTTGATAGGATATTCTTTGGTGCACAAGCATTTCAAATTATTTTTCTTTTTCTTCTTTGTTATTTATGTCATTGGCCTATGTTATTTTAATCATCAAGCCTCACATGGCAGCTCACAACCATACAGCAAAGGCAAGCCAGATATGGTGGTGTACACCTTTAATACTGACTCAGGAGGCAGAGGCAGGCAGATCTCTGTGAGTTCTAGGCCAGTCAAGTCTACATAGAGCAGTGGCTCCCTACATAGAGCACCCTGTGGGTTGCAACCCCTGGGAATTTGAATGACCTTTCATGGGGGCTGCATATCAGATATCTGAAATATAAGATATTTATAATATTTATATTATTTATAACAGTAGCAAAATTACAGTTATGAAGTAGCAATGAAATAGTTTTATGGTCAGGGAGTCACCACAACATGAGGAATTATATTAAAGGGTCATAGTATTAGGAAGGTTAAGAACCATTGCTCTAAAGGGAAGCTCAAAAAAAGGAAGTATAGGATCACAGCCATCATTAATTCCAGGTCGGCCATGAAGTATCCTGTGCTCTTATCAGCAAAGACACAATTCTTCCAGGTGGGCAGGATGACACTGGGAAACAACTGCTCAAAAAGAACACTGATGTACTTAAAATAATTCTGGCAATATGTAATAACTTTGCTGTGTAAATCTATCTGCCTACATGGCCAGATTTATAGTCTCTTATCTGTGTTCAAACTGTTCTAAGCATAACCTGGGGGAGGGACCCAAAAGAAATTTAAGCATGACTGTTTGGGGAATGCATAAGCCTGAAGTGCACATTGAATGATTGAAGTAAAGTCTTCTGTTCAATGCCAACTCTTATTTGGATCTTAGCCCCCAGTCAGCAGCTGCTTTAATAAAATGTTTTTCTTTCACCTCTAAGTATACAGTGTTTCTCACTGGGAAGGCACATCATTAATCTTACACTTTTGCTCCTGCCTTTGTGGCAACTTAATGGTGTCCCACAGAACTCTGGTATTTGTTCCTTTTTCTCTTTTTGTCTTTTGACAAAGTCATCTCAATGGACCTATCTTTAGATTCACTGTTTCTTCTGCCTGATCGTCTTCTGTTGAGCTCCTCTAGCAAATTAATTTTTCCTTCTGTGCTTTTTAAGTCCAGAATTATAATATGGCCCCTTCTTATAATTTCTATCTCCTTATAATGTTATTTATCTGGTAAGGCCTTAGTTCTCAAAAAGCCATTTAAGATAGATCACTGAACATGTTTTAACTAGTTTAGTATTTGTCTAGTAAGGCCAACATCTGGAATTCCTCAGGCACTTTTTTTTCTTTGTATGGAACATACTGTATCTTGTGTTTTTCCTTAATATTTTTAGCTGCAAACTTGGACATTTAAATAATACAATATAGCAACTGTTAAAGTTAGATTCTACTCCCACTGTGTTTAGTAATTTCTGAACCAAGACTATAAAGACTACACTTGACTGTGTATGGCCACTCCCGTTTCTACTCAATTTACACAGTGGCGGGCTAATCCATGTATGAAGTCTTCATGTCTTTGGGCTCTATGCTCAATCTAAAGGGACTTTGACATCAACCCAGGTAGTTGTCAACTCGGTTTTAGCCTTCTCTTTTTTTCTTACACAAATAACTCATTTATAAATTAAACAACTCACTTATGAATCAACCAAAGGTTGAGGCATCAAAACCTCAATATTTCTCTAAAAGGTTTCACAATCAACCAGTCAATACACTCTATTTCTGAAAATAAAATCTTGAATAATATTTTGCATAATACCTGAATGTGAGCTCTCAACAGTGGTATCTGATTTGGTATCCGGATCTGAAGGAACTGCTTTTAATTGTGGAACATAGTACATCTCTGAACTTCCCGATGGCTTATATGGCAACAGTACAGGCTGGGCTGAGGAGTAAAGATCAGAACCGTTAGTAAGAAAGTAACACTGACTCTAATACATGCCAAGTACCTTATACCTGCCAGGAAGTGTTCACATTAAGTGTAACACATATTGTGAAGGATTAGGAATAGGAAGGAAATCAAACCAAGATGAGGCTTAACCAGGATGAGGGGGTGCCTTTTCAGCAATTTATTCCATAAGTAGATAGTTCTAACTATAAAGCAGTTTATCTTACACAAAATCCAAGCCCCTGCTTACTTTACTCCTACAGACATAAGAAAATAAGTCTACTTCACATTTTCTATAACAATTTCAAAATAAAGTTATTATAAAAATATGATTTTGAACATTAAGAAAATATAAGATGTAAAAACGGACAAGGTATGACTATTTAAAGATAAGTTTAATTAGATTCTATGTTTTTCTTCTTTTTTTTTTCTTTCTTTCTATTTTCTTTTTTTTTAATTTTTTAAAATATTTTTATATAAATTTTTTTTACAGAGACGGGGTCTCGCTATGTTGCCCAGGCTGGAGTGCAGTGGCTATTCACAGGCGCGATCCCACTACTGATCAGCACGGGAGTTTTGACCTGCTCCGTTTCCGACCTGGGCCGGTTCACCCCTCCTTAGGCAACCTGGTGGTCCCCCGCTCCCGGGAGGTCACCATATTGATGCGAACTTAGTGCGGACACCCGATCGGCATAGCGCACTACAGCCCAGAACTCCTGGACTCAAGCGATCCTCCTGTCTCAGCCTCCCGAGTAGCTGGGACTACAGGCGTGCGCCACCACGCCCGGCTGTTTTTCTTCTTTTTACACATTCGTTATTGCAAAATAAAAAGTTAGAGTTCAGTTCTTCTGTTTTATAAGAATAGAATATTAATTTTTAGCCTATTCATACATAGAGAACTCTGATATAAATGTAGGTTTAAAATTTTTTCACAGTTGAGTCTCTCCTCTTGTGTTTCTGCCACCATCATAAAGGCAACATATTCCTGGCAAGACTGCAATTGTCCCATAGCCTGAATCTCAGAAACAGGCATTTGGAGGCACACCAAAACTACTTTTGCCACCTGAAACCTAACTCTGCCAAACTCCAACTGGCTCACAAGCCTGAGACAGAAAGACAATGTTTTTTTTTATATCTATTTATTTATTATGTATATAATATTCTGTCTGCATGTATGCCAGCAAGTCAGAAGAGGGAACCAGACCTCATTACAGATAGCTGTGAGCCACTATGTGGTTGCTGGGAATTGAACTCAGGACCTTTGGAAGAGCAGGCAATGCTCTTAACCACTGAGCTATCTCTCCAGCCCCCAATGTTTTTATTTTAAACAAAAGAAAATAACACATACCTGTGTGTAAGAATATGTGTGAATTTATATATATTTGTTAATACTACAGACTGGTCTAGGACCTGGTGCATGTTAGGTAGGCATACACATTATCATTGAGCTACATCCACTAGCATCCATGAAAATATTTTTTTCATTTGTGTATGTATGTGTTCATGTTTACACATATGAGGGTGCATGAGCACATGTGCACACATATATTCACATTTCCATACAGTAGGATTAATGTTCAACCCGAGGAACCAGTGACTGTTTCACAAGCAAGAAATACATCATCACTGTGCACTATAAAGTCTCATATATCATATCACTATGAGCCAAATGCCTGCCCTAAAAACAGTTCTTACATACTAATAGTATTTTTACAAAAATCATAGGACAATGTCAGCCAGCCATAAACAGCATGAATTGCAACATACTCTTGTTAACGCCTTCAAAATTAAGATGGAAATCCTATTCTTTTCACAGGTATGCAAACAAAAACTGAATATATTAACTTTGTAGCAAAATGAGGTTTAATGACGAGAAATCATTTCAAAGACAATTACACATAAAAGGGATGGTTATGATGTAAAACTCAGTTATAGTCCCTTACTGTCTTTGCCAAGAGAAGATGTGATTTCTTGCATCGAAGATGATGGGGCAAACTTGAGTGACTTTTTAACCATGGAGCCCAAAGTTTCCTGTCCATAATTATCAACATTAATAAAAATTTCAGAAGAAAACGTGGTCTTTTCTGGACTTTCTGTTGTTATCTGAGTGACTGCATCAGATGATAACTTTCCGGAGGATGTAGGAAAGGGAGCCTTACTCTGTTCTTGTGAACTAATGGGGAAGGGAAAAAAAAAAAAAAAAGAAGGCAAAACAGCTCATATCTTTGGTAAAAAATATTTAAGTAATTAGGTATTTGTAAATATAGTAATCTCACATGTAATAACCCATTTTTACAGTATTCCTCATTTTGATACATAGTAAAAAGTGATCAAGCATGTTTCTTATTATTTATTCTAAAATCTACTTTTAATCTTAACTTATAATACCATCATGTAATTTGACTGAAGAAACAGTACTTTATAGTTGAAATTATATATTCATTTATATATATTTAATTTGACAATTACTTTAAAACTGTACTAAATCCCAGAGGACACAAAGATAAACATGAAACCAAGTCTTATATTTCAATGGTAGAACAGGAAGTTATAAAGGGTGTATGTGTGTAATAAAGATTATTGAGAATTTTAAATGCTTAAAAATGTTTAGAATTTTTTTTTAAAAAAAAAGCAAATGAGTTCAACTATGTTCATAGCTGCACTATTTGTAATAGCCAGAACATGGAAACAACCTAGGTGCCCCTCAATAGAAGAATGGTTAAAAAAGGTGTGGAACATATGCACATTAGAGTTCTACTCAGCGGTAAAAAACAATGACATCTTGAATTTTGCATGCAAATGGACGGAAATAGTAAACGCTTTACTGAGTCAGGTAACCCAGACCCAAAAAGAGGAATATGGTATGTACTCACTCATAAGTGGATTCTAGCCATAGTTAAAGGTCTGTGAGTCTATAATTTGTGATCCTAGAGAAGCTAAATAAGTTGGTGAACCTGAAGAAAATCATATAGTTATCCTCCTGGATATTAGAACTAGGCAAGAATGCCAGGCAAACTCGGGTGCATGGGGGGTGGGGGGGTGGAAGTAGGGGAAGATGGTTAGGGAGAGGGGAGAGGGGGAGGATTGGGGATGGCTTGGGGGAATGAGAGGGGGGGAGGGAGGAAGGATGGTTCTGGGAGCAGGGAAGTTTATATCTCAACTAAGGGAGCCATTTTAGGGTTTGCAAGAGACTTGATTCTGGAGGGGTTCCCAGGCCCAAGGAGAGGTCCCCAGATTGTACTCTGGGCAACAGAGGAGAGGGTGCCTGAACTGGCCTTGGCCCATAACCATACTGACGAATATTTTGCATATCACCACAGAACCTTCATATGGCGATGGATGGAGATAGAGACAGAGACACATATTGGAACACTGGACTTAACTCCCTAGGTCCAAATGAGAAGCAGAAAGAGGGAGAACATGAGCAAGGAAAGCAAAATCAGAGGGGGCCTTCATCCGACGATGGATGGAGATAGAGACGGAGACCCACATTGGAGCACTGGAAGTCAGGACCGCGAAGAGTGCGTTCACCCACTGATACAAGTGGACTGATCGAATGAGAGCTCACCAAGGCCAGCTGAACTGGGACTGAACGAGCATTTGATCAAACCGGATTCTCTGAATGTGGCTGACGTGGGTCCCCGAAGTCCAAATGAAGACTGAGAAGCTATTGACAATGGCACTGGGTCTTGTTTCATCTGCATGGACTGGCTTTTTGGGATCCTGGCCTGTTTGGATGCTCACCTTCCTGGACCCGGAGGGAGGGGGGAGGAACTTGGATTCCCCACAGGACAGGAAACCCTGACTGCTCTTGGGAATGGTGAGGGAGAAGGAGAGGGAGTGGGTGGAGTGGGGGGAGCAGGAGGGTATTGGGAGGAGGGGAGGAAGTGGTGGAAAGAGTGTTTTCGGATACTTGAATTAAAAAAAAAAAAAGCAAATGACTGAATAACAAACATGAAGGAAGAAAGGACAGTTTTACTTTTGAAGAATTCCATTGAATATGCAGATACCTCTCACCCACGAAGGTAAAGCTTACCTCCAACACAAACTCCTAGTATAGGCTGGACTTAGTGGCTATATTTCAAAGAATACAGACTAAGAAGTGAGAAAACCGGCCAAAACCTGGTCAAAGCTGACACCATAGTGATGACTTATGAGTATAATGTCTGACTTAAGGGTGAATTTCACTGCGAAAGGTGAGGAGACATTTGCATTGTCGTAAGAAAAAGCTACAGGCTATGTAGCCTTTAAACAGAATTCACTGATCACCACTCTGGAGCCTGAGAAAGCCAAGACTGAAGCAGTGGGGGGATCGTTTGACAAAGGCATTAATCTCATTAATGAGGTACTCACTCTCACAATCTAAAAGCTTCTTTGAGGTCCTATCACCAAATACCATAATAATGGGGATTAGATTTTAACGTGAATTTTGGAGAGACTAAGTATTCAGAACATAGTATTCTGCTCCTGGTTCCCAAAATTCATGTCCTTACGTGCAAAATACATTCATTCCATCCCTAATCTTAACTCATTGCAGCAACAACTCGGAAGTTCAGTGTGTCATCTAACACCATCTACATCAGAGGCAGATTCAATGTTCAATGTATCTGAAAACAAAATGTTCTCCAACTGAGAACCAGTAACAAAAATCATACCTTAAAATACAATGGTAGGACTAGTATATAACACTCATTGCAAAAAGGAAAAGGAGAAAAAGGTGCCAAGCAAGTCCTAAATCTTGAATCTCAGAAGCAGTCCTCCAGTCTCCATGACTCTGGCAGACAATGCCCACGGGGCGCCTCATGGTGTGGTCACACCTGAGAGGACCAAGAGATGCAGAGACAGGGTATGAAACAGAAGTGGGGCAGCACTGTGAGTGAACACAGAAGATTCACAGGAACCTGAAATGACTCCTTTGAAATTATGTCCCCAAGGTCCTGCACTCTGGCTCATCAGTGGGAGTGGCACCAACAGAACCTGAAATGCCTTTGGATATAGTCTTTAATATTCTTAGTGAACTGACCTGGTTAATCCATACTTATTTTATCATATGGCCACTTGGTCATACTACTGGTGCTCTCTGCCAAACACAGTATCACATTTTTATAATACAGAAATGCTAAATATTTTCCAAATTTTAAATCTCCACTTCTTTTCTTATTAACTACATCTTTAAATCATTTCCTTCATGCAAAAGAGGTGGTGAAAAGAAGAGGTGGGCAGGGAGGAAGGGGCTGCTCTGAAACAATATCTTTTGGACATACATGGCCATTGTGATCGTGAACTCACAGCAGCTGTGGCACCCACACAAGACCTGTGCAGGCAGGTTCTAGCCTATCAATATTCCAGCGTAAACAGAGAGAAGGTGCACTGCAGGGAAAAAGCACCAGTGGAAGAACACCACTAGCCCTATCAGAGTCAAGCAAACACACCTGCCCCTATCTAATTCAGGAACTGAAATCCAACCAGTCCCAGAGCACGCAATCAATCAATTCCTGAGCACAAAATCCTCACATGCTCAGGAATTAAGATCCTACCAAATTCCACCACGAAAATCTCCACCTCCAAAAGCTCCACCCCTATGAAACCTTATATAAGCTCCATACCTGTGCAGTTTGGGGCAGCCACTCTCCTGGATTCCTCTCTCCCAATAAATCTCTTGAATGGGGTTTGTTGTAACTACTTTTTCCCCCTACTGGAGCAGAGTAGAGCTATAATGGCTCTTCCCAGAGCACAGCAGAACTGCTATGTTTCTGCTGGGAAACTCCCTTAGCAGAGCAGAGCTTAAGAGCTCTCACCAAAGTGGAGAAGAGTGGAGCAGGAAGAGAGCACAACTGTAACACTCTGGCTGGGGAAACTTTGCTCTGCTGGAGCAACATGTTAGACTCTGGGGAAGCTGAGCAGAGCTGGAACATTTCTTTGGAGCACAGCAGAGTTGGGCCAACTTCGCTGGGAAAACCTCCCCTGGTGGAGCAGAGTTGTTACACTTGCATTAGGGAAACTTTTCCCGGAGGAAGGATGTAAAGTTTTGCTGGGGACACAATCCCCTCTGGAACAGAGCTGCAACACTTTTGTTGGGATAGTTTTCCCTTCAGAGCTGTAACACTTACTCATGAAAGGCCCACCCCTTGAGGAGTTATTAAAGGTTGCTGAATGAGGGAATAGCTATTTCTAGTTAAGCTGTTAATGATCCAGTTATTACTCTACACATATACAAAATAATAATAAAGTCAAATGAATTAACACTTCTAAAAAAATCATTTTTCTTGAGTTGTATAACCAACATCTAAGAAAAAAAACAAGCTCCACCCTCAAGACATTGCTTAGAAATTTCATCACTTAGAAGTTCTTTTAAAAAATCATTACAGCATCTAGTTTTCCTAACGTATATATTGCTTTAAAATCTAGAGCCTGTGTATAAGAGAAAGTTATCTGTGATATTTGTGATTCTGACTCTGGCTTCTTTCAAGCTTAACTTAATGATCTCTGCCACTATTCATTTTCCTGCAAATGAAATAACTTCATTTTTCTTTATGGTTGAACAAAACTCCATTGTTCATAGCATATTTTCTTTATTCATTTATCTCTTCATAGATATCTAGTCTGATCTCGTGACCTGACTATTGTAGAGAGTGCAACAGTCAGCACAATATGCAGCTGCCTTTATGGCAAACTGACTAAGATTCCTCACTCCCAGAACTAGGAGACTTGGATCATATGGTTATTACAGTTTTAGTTTTTGAGGAATTGTCACACTACCTTCCACAGCAATTGTCTTAAAATTTCTATTCCCACCAACGCTGTACAAGAGTTCCTTTCCACCTTTATTCTTGCCAGAATTTGCTGTTATTTCTTGACTAGAGTGAAATGGACTCTTTCAACTAAATCTTTCAAAAACTGCTCATTTGCCCACTGCCAAAATCTCTGAGCAACCGTCCTATTTTAATAATGAGATGTTGGGAATACTCAATGTATATAGGAACAAAATAAGATTGTTAACATTCCTATTCAACATAATCAAGGCTGAAAAATAGAAAAAAAGTAAATAAGTCAGAAAGGAAGAAGTCATTTCTTTGATACTAGATATTATGTATACAAATAACCCCCTCCCCCCAAAAAACCCTATATAGCCTTGGAATAAGTGACTTAAAGTTGGCGGATACAAGATTTAAAATCCATCAAAATTCTGCATATCAAAAAGTTATAAATTTAAAATATAGAAATATCATACATGATACTATAAAAATATCAAATATCTAACGAGTATAATAAAAGATATAAGAACTCTATCAATGGTGCTCGCTTCGGCAGCACATATACTAAAATTGGAACGATACAGAGAAGATTAGCATGGCCCCTGCGCAAGGATGACACGCAAATTCGTGAAGTGTTCCATATTTAAAAAAAAAAAAAAAGAACTCTATCAATGTAGGAAGAAGTTAAGGATGACCTAAAAAAAGATTCTAAGTTTCAATCAGTAGCAGATCATTAATCCTATTGAAACAAACAAATTTTAATAAATTTGCAAAAATCATGGCTTAAAGGAGTCAGAGTTATGGAAACAATCAGAAAATATCAACTAATACTCTAGAGAGAGGCATCCTGGCACTCCAGGCAGAGACCTGGTAAAGGTAGACACACACTCTTAAAAATACAAGATCATGGGCTGGAGAGATGGCTCAGAGGTTAAGAGCACTGGTTGCTCTCCCAGAGGACCTGAGTTCAATTTCCAGCACCCACATGATGGCTTACAACCATCTGTAATGAGATCTAGTGTCCTCTTCCGGCCTGCAGACATACAAAGGCAGAACACTGTATACATAATAAATAAATCTTTAAAAGAAAATTTAAAAAAATACAAGATCATGAGAGTGTTCCCAAAAACAAGTGGGTTGGTGTGATAGAGCAACATGACAAGCTGAGTTCTCAATTAGACAATTTTGAGCCAAGACATTGGATTAAAATCTAAAACATAGTCACCAGACTTTTTAAGTAAGTCACATCATTGGACAAAGGAATTGTTGAAAAGCACACTGAAGGTCTCTCCCCAAAGGAAATGAGGATTCTGAAGCTGTCTACAACAGGAACATTGAAGGTAAGGAATTAAAAATCCACCAGACTCGAAATCAAAAGTCAAAAGAGCACTCTGAAACTTAAGAGTCCTTGTGAGACGAAGTTCCCCTGGAGAAGGTACAAATGGAGCAAAGCAAGCTCTGTAAGGGCTCAGTTCAAAGACTTTGAAGATGAAACTGAGACTTTCACAATAAGAACTAAAAATTTATGGAGTATAAAAATTACCCAAAACTTGAGACAAATCAAACAAATTAAACAAATATAAAAACCAAACCTGATTCAAAAGGGATTTGGTGGGGGACAATTCTGTGTTCTGTCAATTATGTTTTAAATAAATGCCGACTGGCCAGTAGCCGGACAGGAAGTAGAGGCAGGGAAATGAGAACAGGAGTATTATGGGAAGAAGAAAGTTCTTCCGCAGTCCTGCCACACTAAAAAAGGTGCCGAGCCATGTGGCTAACATAGATAAGAATAATGGGTTAATTAATGTAAGTTATAAGAGCTAATACGAGGCCTGAGCTAATGGGCCAATCAGTTTATCATTAATGTAGACTCTCTGTGTGATTTTCTTTGGGGCTTACCAGCTGTGGGAACCAGGCAGGACAAAAATCCCAACAAGCAGGCCCTCATGTTACAGGGATTCAGATGTTGGGTCCCTTCTAGATCAGCATAGATAGGTTTTTAAATGATTAAGCATTTGCATCTTCCTTTCCTATAACTGGCTACCTGCAGTCAACTGAAGTCTGAAAATAGTATAGACAGTAAGATACATATTGCAACTTGATTAATAGTTACTAATCTTACTGTGCTCTATAAATTAAACTATGCTACTGGCAAATATTTATAGGGTTCACAGTATATAAAGGTGTTAAGACTACCTACAGTTTCAGCCATCCTATATCAGACCCCATAGACAACGAGACTACTATAGAAAACTCAGGAAAAGTCCATAAAAAAAACCATTACAGCAAAAAGAAAAAGAACGGAATGAACACATGACAGGGTAAGAAACTCAATGGATAAAGTTCTATAAAGTAGTATACATATAAATATAATCCCAGAGGAAAAGATATTGTAAAAAACAATACATAAGAGTTAATGTAGTCTGGATATGATGACAAAACCTATAATCACAGCACTTAGAAAGTGGAGGTAGGAAAATCAGAAATTCACAGTTATCATCCATTGTACAGTAAGTTCTACGTCATGAGACCCTGCTTCAAAACACCAGCAACAACAACAGAATAAATAGGTAAGAATTCTCCAAAACAGCTATCAATCTATTAAGACATTAATTTAAGTTAAAAAATTCAGTGACTACAAATGAATTAAAAAGCAAAGAAATAACAAAAACATTACACACACACACACACACGTATTATCAGAGCAGCAAAAACTAGAGCGATGGCTCAGCAGTTAAGAGCATACAATGTTCTTACAAAGGACCTGAATTCAATTCTCAGCACCCAAATCAGATGTCTCACAATCACTTTAAGACCACCTCCTGGGGAATCTGACTCACCTGACCTCAGTGGTCAACTGCAGTTACATGCATATACCTACACACAGACACATACACACTTACACATAATAAATAATAAAAGTAAGTCTAGACAAACAACAAAAAAAAGGCCACCCTAAACTAGGAGTGGTGGCACAAAGCACTTTATACCAGAGGCAAGGGACGCTGAGTTTCCAGGCCAGCCTAGTCTACATCGTGAGTTCTAGGACAGTTAACACTATGTGGAGAAACACTATCTCAAAAAACAAAACAACAACAAAAAAAACCTAAAATGACATTGACTTTTCAACAAAGACAATGGATCCTTTTAAGATGCTAAAATACAAATTTAATTCTATAATCAAGTGAAACAAATACTTTAAACCTACCAATAAAAACTAGGCCAATTAGAAACATGACACAACAAACTCTTAATTCCAGCACTTGAGAAGCAAAGACTGCAGGACTGCCAGTTAGAGGCCAGGCTGGGCTACACAGCAATACTCAGTCACACACACACAAAGGAAAATATGTACCAACAAATATTCACAAATGAAACACAGCCTCAGGAAATACTACAGAAAATCTTACAGGATTTCCCAGTGTAACCATCCTTGCTGTCCTGAAACACTTTCCATAGACCAGGCTGGCCTCAAACTCACAGAGATCTGTCTGCCTCTGCCTCTGTCTCTGCCTCCTGAGTGCTGAGATTAAAGGTGTGCACCACCACCACCACCTGGTCTGCAGAAAATCTTTTAAGTTAAAGTAAAATGATCCAACACTATTCGGAATGGTATAAATGAAGAGGATTTCAAAAAATGTGTGTAATTTTATATATATGCACATAAAAATCTACATTGGCTGCATATACTTATATTGTTTTATATTATACATAATACACACAAGCCCATAAGAAGTGTTATCCGTTCAAAAGAGTAAAAGTCTGGTAGAACAGATATGTACGAGAACAAAAGCATACACAGAAGTGGATAGTGTGTACACTGAAGAGTACTAACCCAAGGTAAATTATAAAGTCAAGAAAATATTTCATTTTGTTTGTTTGGGTGTTTTGCCTGCACGCATGTATGTGCATATGAATGTAGCTACTGTGGAGGCCAGAAGAGGACATTAGAGTCCCTGAGACTGAAGTTATAGATGGTTCTGAGCTGCCGCATAGGTACTGGGATTTGAATCTGGGATTTTTAGAACAATCATTTCTCTAACTGCTGAGCCATCTTCCCAATCCCAGGAAATATAATCTTTACAGTTAACAAATATTAGAATAATAGGAAAGGCATATGACAGAAAGCCAGTAGAGGAGAAAATGTGGAAGAAAAATAAAGACAGATAAGGAAAAACAAATAGTAATAACTACCTCAGCCATATGAAGTCAAAACGAACCAAACACCAATTAACAGATAAAAAGTAGCAGAGATTTAAATGAGTGACATTCAACTACATGCTACTCAGAAGTGACAAGCTTCTTTTCTTTGGTTTGAATTTATTTATGTCACTGAGTTTGGTCTTGAACTTCTGATCTTCCTGCCTCTACCTCCTTATGCTGGGATAATAGATGTGTGGCACCATGGTTGGTGTACCGTGATATACAGTGATATATGGTCATTGGTAGGAATAAGGTGAAAGAAAGGGAAAAGATATACTAGGCATATATAATCAAATACAGCTTCCTCTTCCCTTCCCTTCACCTTTCCTTTTCTGATTATTAAGGTCATTGGGTGATTAGAACAATGTGACCACCAGCAAGGCGTGGGGTGATAAATGCCTACAACAAAATGCCAAGAGCACCACAGGGTGAGGAAGATAGGTGTAAAGGAGAAGTCTAGCACAGGGTAGGAGAAGCCAAGCAGGGCCAGAGGAGAACCCCTATGGAGACGTGGTCCTCAGGCTTTAACAGGACCTGACTGAGGAGCTGAGGGGCTTCCAAAGAGAGCGGGACAGCCTGATAATGTGATGTCAGTGCATACAAGAAATGACTTGGTTGTTTCTAAGCCTTTTGGTTAAGATCAAGCTTAGAAATGGGTTAGTGTGTGTGTGTGTACACAGTGGTAGATCTAGAGAAATTAAGGAAAATATTTTACATACAGGATGGCTTGGGAAATAAAACGCCAAACACGATTGACGGACCATGGTGGTGCCACGGTCTAAACAGGTTGGGAGATAGCTTGACTTAGAATTCAGAAATCACAATGAAGATGTCGATTTGAGGTAGCCTAGCATCTGGAGCCAGATTCTGAACAGGACGAAGATGGCTAAATAAAGGGGAGTCTAACATGCAATGTCACAAGCCTGGGCAAAATGAAGGAGACATTACATGAAGAATAATAGTCAAGAATTGGGATTCAAAACCTCGTAGGGAGTCACTCTGAGGAGACAAAACTATTTTAGGGACACCATGGGGTGGTATGCGAGCTGAAAGGTAGTCTAATATGATCAATGAAAGCCCAAACGGGACAAGAAGAGTGTGTTCACTGGACGGTAACCACAATGTAGAAGCAACATTCAAGTACTGAGTGAGGGAAAGGCTGACAGAAAAATGACAGGTAGTTGTACAGCAGTTGACTGATCAGAAAAGGGAAAGCACAAACCATACTAGAGATGAAGTTTCAATCTGGCCATCTCTGTCTCTCTACAAATGTGTTCTCTCCTACTCCATAGAAAACTCAAAGGAAGGAAAAGGCGGTAGGGAAGCAGACTCTCAATTATCTCCTGTCTTGCGGGTACAGATGATAGACAAAGGTCTGACTTTCAGAAAAGGAGACCTGACCAATTAAGTTCAATTCATTATGTAACAGATGTGTGCAACTAGCTCACTGGAGTAATAAAGACCTCTGTTTTAAAATCATAGCTAAACTGCTAGAAGCATTTATATAGATTCAAGAGCGGTTACCTGTGCTGCCATTCCAAAGGACAATACAAGCTGAGCCATGCTGCCTAGAGAGGCTGAAAGCAGAGACTGCAGAATTATTTTAGGTGTCATTAACAATTAAGTAAGGACTCGAGTGCAGCTCAGTGGTGGAACACTTGCCTAGCACATGGCCCTGGGTTTGATTTCTATCACTATGAAAGGAGGGGGAGCACTGTTTGCACATGATTAGGAACACTAAAAATCATCTGAAGTCAGGGCTGGAAAGACGGTTTAATGGTTAAGAGCCTAGCTATTTTTGCAAAATACCAAGGTTCAATTCCCAGCATCCACATGGTAGCCCCAAACCACCTGTACCTCCTGTTCCGGGGATCCAAAGTCCTCTTCTACCTTCCCAAGCACCGGCATACATGTGGCAAACAGACATACATGTATACAAAACATTCACACACAATAAATAAAAATATTTAAACAAAAGTCACCTGAGGTCGTAAGCCTATTTGAGACTGCATGTAAAGAGATAACTTTATTGATAGCACGTTAAAATATTTGAGATGTATTAGTTTAAATAGAACACAGTATTGTTAATTTTTGTTAAAAGAAACCTGGGGAGTGTTGGTCACTGGTTCACTGGTAAAGTGCTTGCTTAGAATGACCAAGGCTTTTAGTTTGACCTCAGACATTAAGAACAGGAAAAGAAGAAGGGAGAAAGAGAGAGAACAGCTACTGAATAGCAGTCACAGGAAACGGGTCACCTGACAGAGCTAAGGAGGACTGGGAGGGGAGAGAAGGAACATGGAGTGGCAGCACAGGGAACCACATTTTCACTTCTGGAGCACGTAGATGGTAGTTACAGAAATCTGTACATGTCAACAAATTTCATAGATTTAAACACATATACCTTAAACAAAACAAAACACTGAGGACTTTTTTTTTAAAGGCAAGATCTGGTTAAGGTTTGTAGTCTGATAAATGTATCTTGGTTAAGTCAATTTATTGGTTTTAATAATACTCTTCAATTATGTAAGATACTACCAGCACGAAAACTGAGTAATAGATACTTAGGACAGTTCAGAACTTTTTTTTTAATCTAGTTACTATTTATTTTGGTTTCTTTCAAAGAGTTTTACTCTGTAACTCAGTACACAAACCAAATTGGCTTGGAATTCATGACAATCCTACTTGGACTCTTGAATGCTAGAATTATAGGCCTGGGCCACCACATTCCGTTTTCTTGACTTATTTTGTGCTTATCTGATAGTCTGTGTATATTTTGAATAAAAATGAAAAAGCAAAACAGCAGCAATGGCCAGAGCTCATGGCACAACTGTCACCCCAATATGTGAGGCACTATGATTACAAGTTTGAACTGGCCTGAACTACAAAGATTCTATACCAAGAACAAAAACGGGCCAGGAGTAGTGGTGCACACCTCTAATTCCAGCTCTCTGGAGGCAGAGGCAGAGAGATCTCTATGGGCTAAAGACCAGCGCGGTCTACACAGTAAACTCTAGAACAGTCAGAACAACACTTGTCTCGAAATAAAAGCAGAAGGAAATAAAAATAAAAATAGTAAATTATAAACCACTCAGTAAGAAAGCATGATTCGGTATAGGTATAAATAATAAACTAAATTTGCTAAACAGTATTTACATAATTTCAAAATAACTCACGTAAAATATTCAGTTACATAGGAGGAAAGAGTAACTTTCCAATGGTAACATGTAAATACCACAACCTTACTAAGCAATTAAAGTGATGGTTTCCAACCTTGGGACAAATCAAAACTGTGCAACGTGACAGGATGTAATAAAGTAGGTCAATATAATTTGTGTGACATAATTACAGACATGCAATCATCATAAAACTCAAACTTTTCACAAAATAATTGTTTCATAAAATCTTCAAAGTGTCAAGGTTATGAACATCAAGAAAGTACCAAAGCTGGATGTGGTAGAGCAGGCCTTTAATCCCAACACTGGGGAGGCAGAGGCAGACAGATCTCTGTGTGTCCCAGGCCAGCCTGGTCTTCGTAGTCAGTTTCAGGTCAGCCTGTGCTATTATTTAGAGAGGCCCTGTCTCAAAATACTCAAAAACAAAAGAAACCACTGAAGAAACAACTTCAAAGGAAAAATATAAAACATGTATAATAACTAATACAATATGCAATCCTGAAATGTTTGCTTTGCTATAAAAGACACTAGGAGAAATAGACACCTGTAATGAAGCAATACCAATTTCCTGACCTGGATGCTTTCACTGTTGTCACACAGGAGAGCGTTTAGGAAATAGGAATGTGCCATATTAAGCGATGGGGCAGGTCAGTAACTCCTTCCCAAATGACAAAGTAGAAGAACTTACTCCAAAAAAATTAAAAATAAAATCAAAAGAAAGGAGAAACATAAGAAACCCATACCTGAAAGTGTGACTGCAGGTTACCATGTAAGATGCTCCTCTCTCATCTGATTAACAAGCAGCCAAACACAGAAAAAGGAAAGATTCAACAGCACACCTGACCAGCTATACCACATTGTTCTCCACCCACACAGCAACAGCAGAACACACATCTTTCAACCACACATTGGTCAAAATAAAAATATCACTAAGCAATTCTGAATGCCTAAATATAGTGAAACCATTAAAAGTAATCACCGTGGCCACAATGCAGTTAAGAAATACACAGCACTAGTCAATGGGACAAGGAAAAAAAACTGAAAACTACATAAAAACTCTCTATAAACATATTAGAAAAAAAGCTAAAAATTAACTAAAAAGGATGAATGCATTAAAAATAAACATTTACTTTCAAGAAGGTAGAAAAACAAATTAATATGCAAAATAAAAGATAAAAGAAATTAACAAAAGTGAAAAAACACAATACAGAGGCTTACCAAAACTCATATTTTAAAAGTTTTAACAAGAATGATCAGATTACCAATATCAGAAATCAAAAACCTAATACCACAACAGTTTATCACCATGACAACTTAAAATAAGACAAAATTTTTAAAAAGTATTTTTTCAAAACTGACAACAGAAAAAAAATCTGTGTACGATCATATGCATTAAATAAGTTGAACCAGTAATAAAAACTCCCATCTATGACAATTTCATTGATGAATTCTACTGACTGTACAAACCTATCTCCAAATCTTCACAGATTACCAATACTTTCAGGAAGTCAGTGCAAGCCTGGAAGATTACAAGTGAATACTTCTCATGAGCTGAAAAATCTTTAAATATCAGGCAACTATATTAATATAGGATATAATAAATTAAGGATGTCGATAGTAATCTCTACAACCACAATAATGGTTTCCCTCCATTTCTGGTGTTCAATCACCAACTTCTTTTCAAGATTTTTCCCTCCTTCCCCACTTTGATTCCTTAGCTGGAGGGGTTGGCAAGAAAGTCTGTGCTTCCTTTGGTCCCAGCAGGAAGCTTAAGCCCTCATGCATGTCTTCTGCTCCAGCTACCATGAGCCCAACTCACCTTGTATGCTTTGTTCAAGCTAGTCCAGACCTATTAGGGCCAGACCTCCCTGAGATATTTTTGTGTGAATGATAAACTTCCTTTCAAATTCTCTTGATGTAATGAGAACCAAATTTTAAGTATGAATCCATCTTCCTACTGCCAGATACTGTGACCCATGTATGTCTGTCTCTCCTAGGGTCCTCTTTGTTGCCTAGGTTCTCTGAGGTTGTGGAATGTAGGTTGGTTTTTCTTTGCTTTATGTCTGAAAGCTACTTATGAGTGAATACATATTTGTCTTTCTGGGTCTAAATTATCTCACATAATATAGTTTTTTCTAGATCCATCCACCAAATCCAGTTCTTAATCACTTCAGCTTTGTAAAGGGCTTTTAGCTTCTCAACCCTTTCCTCAGAAGTGTGAATTAAATTAAATTGAAAAAAAATGTAGATGAAAGGAAAGTTCATCCACAAGAAATGTTAAGAAGTGTTCAAGAATGTGCAAGACCCAACTACGTAGGGAAGTAGATTCTTGCTCTGTTTCAATAGCTGTCACTGCGCCATTCTTCCCACCAGCATCATTTGCACACGGAACAATGCCTTGGTTTCCCAGTCAATCACAGAATCAAGTTGTCATGAAAACTAAATAAGACTGTATATCAATGTCACTTATGCCAGTATATTTTGATATACTTTCCTTCTTGGGTTTTCCACTATAGTATGCTACCTTCTCAACTATTAACACAAAATCGTTAGCCATAAAGACTTATGAAGGGAAAACTAAATCAGTGATGAATTACTAATATTAAGCCGAGTAAGACAAACCTAATTAACCTATTCATGAATTAAGTTTCCATTCCTACAACACAAGGTAAGAGAAACTTCACATCCAGAAACATTATGATATTTTTTACTGTTGGGTTGGCTAAAATGCTTATATGCTAGGTGACTTAATACTATAAAGTCATGAGGCATTTTTTTAAAATTCTCTTGTAAGTACTAAATATAATAGAGATCTCATAGCAAGAAAGGGAGAAGAGAAATACAAGCAAAGAGAGCGTGCAAGCAGAAATATGGTTAGTCATGACTGTGAACTTAACTGGATTGAGAAATGACTGAGGGTATTCGCAGAACTAATTAGATCATGACAACTATGATCTAGGAATAGTTCAAACTACTGATGGACTCAAAATATGAACAGACTACTGTGAGATGGCAGAACTGTCCAACATGGAGAATAGTTGGAGAAATTACATCACTGGGGGCATTTTCTTGGCGGCTCCTCCACCTCATCCCCTTATGCCATCTATGATGATGAAGCAAGCTCTAAAGCCATGGTCTAAAACCATGACCAAAATAAATCTTTCCTCATTTATGTTTCAACCGCCCAGGAAATCATCAGTGCATCTCCAACATAAAAATAAGTCAATTGGACCAACGGATAACCAAAGTTTTAGATTTCTTCTATCTAATGTCAAATCTTGCAAAACGCTCTTCACATGTTACTTCACATGTTCACTTACTTACATACCTTTTAAAAAAGACTTCTATCAGACCAGTTAGATTCAATCTTCTGTAAGGAAATCACATTGCTCTCTGCCCTCACTCCCACCCTACAGTCTTTCCATTTACTTATTTTAAATCCTTTGTTATACATTCCATCAGTTTGCTTCTTATCACAGCAACTCACCCATCTGCAGATACTGGAGTCCCCTCTGGTTTGGAAAATTCTTCCAAATCTGAAATGTTCGCTTGTGTTTGCCTTGACGTTACTATCTGGCTATTCTGAGTAGGTTTGGTTTTCAAGTTCTGAGAAATAGTCTCACTATCTGGAAGAGAAGACTGTGCAACTTGCAAGTCCAGTGGAGAGTTATGTCCTAGAAAACCTAAAGATTCTTGATCCTGTACTACAGGTTTACAGGTCAGTAATTTGGAGGTTGGTTTCAATGACCTTGAAGATACAGTTCGAAGATCAAAGTCAAACTCACTATTAATTCTTGTTTTAGAAGCAGGATCCAATGAATGAAACCTTTCATCTAAGGTTCCACTATCCAACTTGGAAGAAGTCTTGGGACAAAGAGTTATACGAAGACATGAAAGTGCTTTCCTATTTGGAGGTGGAATAGATGGAGATGTACAGTGGTCAGGGGCTGACTGGGAGATCAAATTACTGACCTTGGCTTCAACATTTATCGTATTAGAAAACTGTGACTGAGGTATATGCTGAATCTTTTCTACTACCCAATCCTGACCTTGAGAAAGAGGGAACTGCTGTTTTCTCATGTGGTCATCTACATCTGGGGATTTGCATCGCTGCTCATCAAGAAAATCGGGAGAAGGAAGATCTGCAATTATATAATCCTGGCACTTAGGATCTTCTCTGTTTTCACGATCTACATGTGGGGCTTGGTTTTGCTCAAAGAGTTCTTTCTGTTCAAGAAAAATGCAAGAAGCAATGTCTGGACAAAATGGAGAAGAGTATTTCCTCATCTGGTGATCTGTATGTGGAGTGTGGCTTTGTTTAAAGAGCTCTCGTTGTTCAAGGAAAATGCAAGAAGGTAGATCAGGAGCTACAGCTACATTCTTTTCTTTTACATCGAGTGTAGTATTTAGTTCGTCTGGGTTAATAATGGTATCCTTACCAAAAAACTGAGCTCCCTTGAAAGTGCTATAGTTTGGACTGACACTGGGTTCAGAAGGACTGGCTTTAAACTCTGATCTTTCTGAGATTTTTTGGTTTTGATGAGAATGCTGGGAATCAAGAAGTAATTTTTGCCTTTGCTTACTACCTTCCGCTAAAACAGTCACTGGTGAATGACTATGCCTTTTAAGTGATGAAGGGGAAGAGGTTTTCTGTTTAAGATCTCTAAGAGAAATCTGCTCTTCAGAGATATGAGACTTAAACACTCCTAAAGATGGTCCAGTATACTGGCTACCTTCAGTAACACCAACCTTAAAAACAGAGGAATCAGAAATGTATTTAGAGTGTTCGTGAGAAGAAAAAGTGATAGAGGTAGTGAACTGCTCCGTGGGTTCAGGGGGCAGTATTTGTGATGAGGAAAGAAAATCCATTCCTTTAGCTGGCACACAAGTAGGCTCTACTAATCCCAAAGGCTGAGGGTCCATGTTTGTATGGAATGGCATTCCAACACCCTTGCTAATTTTGATATCATCGGGTGCAAGTTTTTGAAATGGGGGATGACTCTGTAACTGTAAGGAATTCCAAACTTTGAAACGGGTATTGCTCTGATCTACTGATCTGGAAAGGTTGATGTGCCTGCCTCTCCTTGATGATGGGCTCCGTTGTCCTCTAATCAAATCTGAAGGTTCAACAGATCGGGAAACACCGTGGCAGCTGTCTGGTCGTGGTCGCTCAGCAGTAAGAGTCCGGAAACATCCTTTCTCATGACTCTCAATAACAATGTGATTGCATACAGCTTCAGGCACACATCCTATTCCCCGTGGACTCTGCAAGCCCTAGAAGATATAAAAAGGTTCCTACTTAAAGTGGTTCAAAATTATATACTGATGAGTTTCATATCTAAGCTAAAAATGACCATGAAGGTCATCTTATTTGTCTACAAGACAGGTCAAAGGATCAGCAAGAAAAATGAAACTTTACAGGATAAAATAGCTCATGATAATGAAGAGGACTTAGGAAACTCTTAAAATTATTATTCTTGGGGCTGGAGAAATGGCTCCGTGGTTAAGAGCACTAGCTGTTCTTCCAGAGGACCCATGTTCAGTTCCCAACACCCACATCAGGCTGGTCACAACAATCTGTAACTTCAGCTCTGAGGATTCAATGCCTCTGGCCTCCAAGGACACCTGCATCCATGTACACATGTCTACATGCGTGCACACACACACATTTATACATTGTTTAAAAATACTAAATATATTGGGGTGTAGCAGTGCATGCCTTTAATTCCAGCACTTGGGAGGCAGAGGAATCTCTGAGTTCGAGGCCATTCTAGTCTACAGAACAAGTTCCAGGACAGCCAGGGCAATGCAGAAAAACCTGTGTCAAAAAAACAGTAACAGTAGAAGTAAATAAGTAAATCTTGAAAAAGAAAACACACACATACACACACCAAAACAAAACAAAAAGCAAAAAAACAAAACTCAAAATTCAGCAGTGGGACTGTGAGTGTCAATGGTAAAGTGTTTCCCTACCATGAATGATGGTATGAGTTTGATTCCCAGAATAACACACATGCAAACAAACAAACAACAAAAAAGGACACATAGATATGTCAATAAACAGGACATAAAAAAAGATGAGAGAAATAAGAAAATGAAAAGAATGTTCAATATCAAAAAACATTAGGAAAACGTAAACTACAACTACAATAAATACTTGGGAGGCAAGGGCAGGCAGATCTCTGCAAGTTCAAGGCTGGCCTCACTGTTCCAGGACAGCCAGAGCTACTTCTTAGTGAAACCCTGTCTCCAAGCAAACAAACAAAAACACAGCACAGTGTCTTTCTAAGGGCTGGAGAGATGGTTCAGGGGTGAAGAGCACTTACTGCTCTGGCAGAGGGCCCAAGCTCAGTTCCCAGCAACCATTATTAGTCCAGCTCCAGGGGATACAATACCCCCAAGCTTCCATGGGCACCTGCATGTACACATAAATATGCACCACACACACACGCACATAAACAAAAATTGTGTGTGTGTGTGTGTGTGTACTGTATCTTACGTTTCCTGACAAAACTAACAGAATGGCTAAAAAAAACAATACCAAATGCTGCAGAGGATGCGGGGTAAGTGAATCACTTATCTTTAAACAATATGCTCACCAAATAACCCAAATTGAACTCCTGAACACTGACACCACAGAAACAAATGCATGTTCCCACACAAAGGAACATGGATGCGTGGCAACTTTTGTTTATAAAGCCCAAGATCGAAAAACCACTAAAATGTTCTTTTTTAAAGTATTTATTTATTTTTATTTTATGTATATTGATGTTTTGTCTCCATGTATGTCTGCGTGAGGGTGTTGGATCACTTGGAACTGGAGTTACAGACAGTTGTAAGCTGTCATGTGGATGAGAGAAATTGAACCCGGGTCCTCTGGGAGAAAATCCAGTGCTCTGAACCGCTGAGTCATCTCTCCAACCCCCTAAAATGTTCTTCACAGGTGAATATTTAAACATACTGCGGGGCATCCAAAGCAATACAAAGGGAAAGTTATTGATAAAAGTAATACCTCCCTAAGTTTCTAAAGAATTACTCTTAATTCAAATATTTCAGTTATCCTGAATACAAAAATGAATTCATTTTTATGACATTCTTGATATTACAAAATATAAAAATAGGGACTAGTCTAGTGGTTGGTAAGTGTTACAGAAAAAGTAGCTATGACAAGGCAGCCTTAGCTAGTTTTGTTTTCAGTATCCTGACTGTATTAAAGTCAATGTCATAGCTGAGATCATTAAAAGTCTGCAAAACATTGGCACATGTTTTTAAAGGTACATGACTTTAATCCCAGAACTTGAGAGGCAGAGACAGACAGGCAGATCCCTGTGAGTCTATAGGGTAAGTTCCAAGAACAATCAGATCCTGTCTCAAATCACAAAGGAAAAAAAAAAAGGTTTTGCAAGATATGATCACTGAAGAAGCTGGAAGCAGGACACATACACACATACCCTCTCTTCAGACCACTTTTTTAGCTTCATGTGATACAATTTAAAAGATTTGACTTTAAAAAAAAAATCAATTAAGTATACCAAGTTGCCATTTTTTAATCTGACACATCACTAGGAAACAAATGTCCTAACTTAAGAAATCCAAGTTTCCTCCAGTTTAAAACTGGAAGGGATTAGATTGATACTTACCTAAACTGTGTAGCCTACTTTCTCCTGTGACTTCTTTCTATGAACCACTCCATGGCCTACCTTTCCTGTAGCATCTTTCAAGTTTTAATAAATCAAAATTTAAATGATCTTCCCACTTTAAAACTTTTTAGATTTTGGGATGGCAAGATGACCCAGTATGTCAAGCCTGACTAAGTTCAATCCCCAGAATTCACATGGTGGGAGAAAGAACAGACTTTTGCAAGTTGTCCTCTGACCGTGGTGTGGTACCCTCCCCACAAAATGAATATATGCAATTTTTTTCTAAATTCTTATTGCTTTAGTGGTGTGGAAGGTCCTTCTGTCTATGTGTTGCCTTGGCCTGTTGATAGGGCAGAACTTAGGTAGATGGTGGGAGGGTTGTACTGGATGTTGGGAGAAGGAAGGCAGAGTCAGACATGCCAAAACTTTGCTGGTAGGCCACAACCTCGTGGTTATATACAGATTAATAAAAATGGGTTAAATTAAGATGTAAGAATTAGCCAATAAGAAACTAGAGCTAATGGGCCAAGCAGTGATTTAACTAATACAGTTTCTGTGTGATTATTTCAGTTCTGGGCGGCCAGGATGAACATGCAGCCCTCCTCCAACACTTTAGTACCTGTCAAACATTATTTTTAAACAACTCTTGCTAAAATATTACAATAAGTCAACATATTAATAGATACGTAAGAGGATCTCTTTTAAAAGGCTTAAAAAGTTAGTAGCCGAGGCATGGTATCAAACTAAGTGTCCAATAGGGATGATGAAGAAAACAATGTGGAATATGTACAAAATGGAACCTTACCACTCAAAGAATGGATATATATATGCAGATTCCTTTCTTTATATGAATATCAGTGTTTTGCCTGCATGTATGTAGGTATACCACATGTATGCCTGGTGACTTGAGGCCAGAAGACAGTGTCAGACCCCTTGGAACTGGAGTTACAGAGAGTTGTGAACTACAATGTGGGTGCTGGGAACTGAACCCTGGTCCTCTTCAAGGAAAACAACAAATGCTCTTCACCACTGAGGCATTTCTCCAGGCCCATATCGTGCTGATTCTTAATTCAAACCCACACTGAAGAGCAGAGAGTCAGTGCATGTCAGGGTAAGAAATAAAGACAAAACTAGGAAAGGCGATCCAAAACATTTCAATGGCATTTGTCAGGGGTGGGAAGGTGTTGGTTTGGTTTTGGTTTAGTTTTTGAGAAACAATCTTGCTAAATAACCTTGAACTTGCCATCTCTGGCCTTAGCTTCCCCAATACTGGGGGTTAAAGTACACATGCCCAGCTCAAATGGCATCTGTTAATGTTCTCTTTCCAGAGTTGGACTGTAAACACAGGAATAAACTTCTCTTTAGATAAGTGCTCTGTTCAAGAAACAGTTCACTAACGAAAGAAAATAAACACTTAAAAAGAAAGCTGTTTTAGATAAAACTAACTTTATTTTTAAACAAAATATATACTTTTGAAACTGAGTTTTCATCTGAACTGCAAGATGTAAAAGAGACATTTAACCTCTCAGTTGTAAAAATACATTGGCAAGCTTGGCAGAGGTGGCACACGCCTTTAATCCTAGTACTCAAGAGGCAGAGGCAGATGGGTCTCTGAGTTCGAGGCCAGCCTGGTCTATAGAGTGAGTTCTAGGACAGTGCAGACTACACAGAGAAACCCTGTCTTGAATAATCAAACGAAACAAAACAATCAAATTAGCAAAACAACTCAATTCTTGTTTTACTGCTATGATAACTTGGAATTAATCAAAACTTACAAACACTAGTCCTTCAATCTTAATTTTTAGAGCATTTAAGACTAAAAAAACTTTATCCCAAGATTGTCAGCAACTACTCTGGAGTCACTGATACCAAGTAAGAGCTCTAATCTCTACTGCTCCTTCACAGTTTCAGTAGTCATTTATAGGTTTCTTCAATACCTCAGATATGCGAGTTGCTCTTCCATGACCAAACAACTTCGCCTTTATCTCTTCTACTTTCCTCCTGTCATCTTCATTTAATTCTGAAATGGAGTATCCATAGTCATGTCCTAAATTAAACTTTAGATTCCAGGCTGGAGAGAAAAAAAATCATAAAAAGTTGATATTTAAAAATTGTGAAACTGCTAATTTTCAATGACTACATGAGCCAAGAAAACCAGCAACATCTGCCCCTTACTGCCCAGCACAGAGCTGAACACATGTGGTCTTAAGTATGTGACATATCAAAAGCTCTTGTATGTGACATACTAAAGGCTACCGACCTTCCAAAGCAGGGTATTTCTATGTAATCCAGGGTAACCCTGAACTCTGATCTGTGTGCCTTGGCCTCCAAGTGCAAGGATTACAGGTGTGTGCCATCACACATGAACTAAAGTCTGAGTTTTGGAAAACATCCTCCACAGACGTACCTCCAAAAACGCCACTCTAAATGTGGTATTTAAACTTAAATCATTAATCTTAATTTTTCTTATAATCAGAGTCTCTTTACCTCCCCTCTTAGTATCTGCTATAGTTACTAATGCTTCTATGATACCTAATACTTTATATTAATAAACAAAACTAGAGAGATCTTGACAGAATCAAAATGTACAAGGAACAGCACAGTCAGTTAACATCAAGATTCCGAGTCAGTCTTGAAGTTAGTGCTTACGAGCTACTTACAAGTTACTACCCAAAACATTTCCTCATGCCTTAAAGATTGTTATGTACATTACAAAGATACTGTTAGAGATAAATGAAGTTAATAAATATCCTCTTTTAGACGTCTAACCAAAATTTTAGTACTAAGACCTTGATAAGTGGTTTTCCCATACACCTTAGATCACCTCCAAAAATTTCATCAGAAAACAAAGAGAAAGCACACATAGTTGAAGGACACAAAATAATTTACAGAAGAGCAAATTGGAGGCATCTGTGTTCCCAAAACAAGGATATTACAACGAAAGAATTAAGGAAGCTCAAACTACTTTCTCAATGTCCATCTGACATGAGAATCTCCTTCTAAAACCAGAAGCTCAGACTAGCACTACTGATCATACAACTTATTTATATCTTTGCTTTTGTTTTCCGGATTTTAGGTAGAAAATATAGTCATTCTATAGTTCTATAAGAAAATAAATTTAGAAATTCAAATGTCTCATTTTAAACTGCTAAGCTGTAACGTTCACAAGCCTGCGTGTGCCTGTATAAGTCAGTCCTTACCTTGGGCTCGGACCCGACACTCCTCTTCCTCTGCCTTTTTAAGTATCTGTTTAGCTTGATTCAATGAGGATTCACACTGCAGAAGGTACTTCACATGTGCAGCCAGCGAATCTACACTACCACAGCCATCCTCACTCTCTGACAAGCCCTCCTCTTCGCGGCTATCTGTGATGCTTGTCTTGGGTGAAGTATATGGAAAGAAGTTTAGAAAAACATCAGAAACTGACTCCAAAGACTCGGGTAAATTACTGTCCCACGAGCAGCAGCCGTCACTTACATCACTGCTCGAGTCACTCCTTATGAATGTCATCATAGGGATAAGAATTTTATTCCCAATGCTTGTACTGCAACCTTCAGGTTCAGACCTCAGTACAGACCCGGAAGCTTCCATCTGCCTGAAAGTTCCATCAAATGCCACTCTCGGGCCTTCTGCTTCCTGTAGAGGACTTCTAATCGTAGTTGAACGAATAAACTTCCAATTTTCAACACCCCTGTGGCCCCTGAAGTTTGTCTGTGTGCCAATGTCCTTCTGTACACACTCGATGTGAGGGATCTCCTCTGGAAGTGGCTCCCTCTGGGCATAAACATCAGTTGTGGAGGGGTCTCTGAAGCAAACCATCTTCTTTGACTGTATAAGTGAAACATCGTTAACATCTCTGAAAGGAATCAAGGGAGAAGGGAAATTGCATCGTTTCAGTGCTATATTTTCTGCCTCCATTAAAAGAGTCTGAATTTCTTTAAGAGTTTTAGAACCATGATCTATATCCCGGATTTCCTCACAGACAACATCACCAAAACCTGAAGATTCTGGCTTACATATGATAAGTCCATCATCAATCTGAGAATTTAAAGGCATACTGTTTGCAATGAGAGAACAAGACTCAGAAGAATTCAAATCATCTATCAGCTTTTGGGCATGTTCTGAGACAAGTTGGTGCTTTTCACTGTGTGAATAAGTACCAGGAGAAGCTGTAGGTAAATCAGAAATCTGGTCAGCTTGACCAAGACAACTTGAAACCTTCAGAGCATCTTCAGTTAGATGTCTGTCTGGCAGTTCCTGTGGGTATCCACAGGATGTATCCAATTTCTCTCTGTGTGAATAAGAACCAGGCAGAGGTACTGGTACACCTGTGCTTACAACAGTTGGTTCTAAGACAGTTGAAATCTTCGGAATATCTTCACTTTGATCTCTATCTGTTAACTGCTTTTGAACACAAATAGCAGGTTTTACTTTTTGAGGACAGGAACCATGAAAAGCTGTTGGTAATGGAGTCTTTTGATCATCTGGTCCAATCACAGATGAAACTGCAGGCTTCTCTCTATGTAGGTAGGACTTATGAGTAACTGTTGGCAACTCAACCTTCTTGTCATCCCGCAGATCTGCAGCTGAAATCTTATGTTTCTCCTTATGTGAGTAGGAGCCAGATGAGACTGTGGGTCTTCTATTCTGGTCAGATAATCCAGGAACAGTTGAAGCCTTCAGAGAATTTTCAGTTAGAACATGATCTGGTGAGGCTTTCAACTTTTCTCTATGTAAGTAGGAACTAGAAGGCCCTGTTGGAGCCCCAGGTGTCTGTGCTTTAAGTGTAGAACCAGCTGACACTTTCAGGCCCTCTTCTGTGAGATGGCTGACTGGCAACTCCTGTGGAGAGAAAACATTGGCCTCTCTCTGTTTTAAATTTGAAGGTTCTGTTGTTTTCCCAACCTTCTGGACAAATGGTCCGGGATGAACAAAACCACCTAAAGCATCCTCACCAGTATTTGGCAATTCCTGTTGAAAATCACTGGGCTGCTCTCTACTTAAGTAGGAAACTTTTTGTGCCCGAGTCTTCTGATCAGTAGAGCCAGGTCCTACTGCCTTCAAAGACTTTTCAGTAAGATCTGGTGACTCTTGCTGGTAAGAGATGAGGGGCGTTGCATCCTTTGAGTAAGGGATAGAAGGTACTACTCCAGGATCAGCTAAAATTTGCAAAGCTTCTTCAGTAAGATCTGGCAAGTCCTGCTGATAAGAAACACTAGGCGTCTCTCTGTAAAAGGGAGTAGAGGACACTGCTTGTATTTCAGTTTTCTGTTCAATAGGTTCAGTACCACCTAAAACTTCCAAAGCTTTTTCAGTAAGATCTGGAAACTCTTGCTGGTAAGAAGAAGTAGGCCTCTCTATTTTTGAGTGGGAAGTAGAAGGCACGGTTGATATCCCAGTCTTCTGGTCAGTTGGTCCAGGAACAACTGAAACTTTCCCAGCGTTTTCAGTTAGAGGCCTATCTGGCAACTCTTGGTGGTAAGAAACAACGGTATTCTCTAGATTTGAGTAAGAAGAGATGGTAAGAGGTAGCCCAGCCTTCTGGTCAGCTGGCCCAGAAACAACTGAAACTTTGCTGTCTTTTTTAGTTAGCTGATCATCTGACAAGGCCTGCTGATAGAAAATAATGGGCTTTTCTCCAAAAGAATAGGGAGTCGAATATACTGGTGGCGCCCCAGTCTTCAGGTCAGCTGGTCCAGAAGAAGTTAAAACATCCAAAGCTTCTTTAGAAAAATGAGCATCTGGCAAGGTCTGTTGGTAGAAAATAATGGATTTCTCTCTAACTGGATAGGAACCTGATGGTCCCGCTGGTGTGCTAGTCTTCTGTTCAGTTACTCCAGAAATCCCTGGAACCTTGAAACACTCTGCAGATAGAGGGTTACCTGACAAGCCAGGTTGGTGAAAAATAATGGACTCCTCTCTAGGGAAATAAGAACTAGGAGATACTGCTGGTGCCCCAGTGTTCTGGTCAGGCGGTCCAGGAGCAGATGAAACTTTCAGAGACTCTCCAGGCAAATGACCACCTGGCGGAGCCTGCTGGTAGAAAATCTGAGGCTGCTCTCTTTGTAAGAACGAAGTACAGGATACAGTTGGCATAGCAATGCTTTGGTCAACTGTACTAGTAGTAGCTGAAGTTTGTAGAGCCCCTTTATATAGAGGATCTGGCAAGACTTGTTGATAGAAAATACCAAGCCCCTCTTTTTGTGAATAAATAGAGGGCAATGACATTGTTGGGGTCCCTGTCTTCTGGTCTACTGATCCAGTGGTACTCAAGACTTTCCGGGCCTCTTCACTTAGGTAGCTGTCCGGAAACTTCTGCTGCTGAGAGATATTGGGCCTCTCTTTATAAGAGTAGGAGGCAGAGGTTATAGTTGATATTCCAGAGAGCTGACTACCTGGAGGGGTTGGCTGGTAGGGCAAAACAGGCTTTTCTGCAAGTGATGGGGAAGCAGGGGATACTGTTGACAGATCAGTCTTCTGTACAGCTGGCCTCAGGATCAATGTTTTTGTAGATTTTTCTGTTGAATGACTACCTGGCAACTCCTGCTGATAGAAAACACAGGGAATCTCAACATATGGGTGAGAAATTCCAGACTTCTGGTCAACTGGTCCAGATACAAATGAAACTTTCTGAGTCCCTGCAGGTACATGACTGTCTGGCAACTCTTGGTGGTAAGGAACAGTAGGTTTCTTTTTGTGCTGGTAGGAACTAGAAGACACTGTTGGAATGTCGGTAGATCCAGAATCAGTGGAAACTTTCACACCTTCAGGCAGGTTCTTTGCTCTGTGAGAATAGGAAAAGGGTAATTCCGATAGTAAAGGAGTCTTCTGGTCACCTCGGCCAGGAATAACAGAAATGGGCAATGCTTCTTCAGTTAGATGACTGTTTGATAATGTCTGCTGGTAGAAAGCTTTAGCTATCTCTTTATGTGGCTGGGAAGCAGAGGTTGCTGTTGGGGACTGAGTCTTCTGAGCTGATCCAGAAACAGCTGAACCATTCAGAGGCTCTTTGCCTGGATGACTTTCTAACAGAGGATACTGATAGAAAATAGCAGGTTTTATTCCCTTTGAGTAGGGGCTAGAGTGTGCCGTTGACATCTCCAGCTTCTGACCAGCTGACCTAGGAGCAGATGACACTTTCCAAGTCTCTTCAGTAAAATACCTATCTGTGGAAGGGCCTACTGCTGCTCCAGTCTTCTGGTCAACAGTAAAATACCTATCTGTGGAAGGGCCTACTGCTGCTCCTGTCTTCTGGTCAATAGGCCCAGGAGCAACAGAAACTTTCCAAGGCTGATGGCTCAAATAACTTTCTGGCAAAGCCTGGTAATAGAAAGTATGAGATTTTTCTCCATGCGACAGAGAAGGAAAGGATGGTACAGTTATCCCAACATTCTGGGTAGCTGATCCAGGAAGAGCTGAACCTCGCACAGTCTCTTCACTTAAATGACTCTTAGGCATTTGTTGGTAGAAAACATTAGGTCCTTCATATGTGTAGGAAGTAGGCAGTGAAGCTGGACTATCAAACTTCTGGTCTGTAGGCCTTGGAGCAGCTGAAGTTTTCATAATTTCTTCAGGTAAATGGCCACCTGTTAGGGTTTGTTGATAGAAAATACCAGGCTTCTCTCTTTGTGAACAGGAAGTAGGGATTGCAGGTGATTTCCCAATACTTGGAGTAACTAATCCAAGATGAGCTGAAGCTTGGGGAGCCTCTTCAGATAGACGGCCTTCAGGTACAACCTGTTGATAAAAAATACCAGGCTTTTCAGGCTTTTTTCTATGAGAGTACAAAATGGAGGATACTACAGGTATTCCAGTATTGTGGTCAACCAGTTCAGAAAGAATTGAACTGTTCATGGCCTTCTACTTGAAATCCCTGCTGGGTTTCTCACTATGTGAGTATAAAGAAGAGGGTACTGCTGTTGCCCCAGTCTTCAGGTTGGAGGGTAACAGCAGAAACTGTTAATGACTGGCCTATTGCATGACCACCTGTAAAAATACTGAACTTTTCTCTATGTGGGTAGGAAGTAGAAGGTGCTGACAATACCTTCTGGTCAGCTAATTCATGAAGATTTGCAATGTTCAGACTCTCTTTAGTGAGATGCATATCTGTCAATACTTTCTTGTTTACAATATAAGCGTGGTGATCAACAGCATTCAGAGAACTTACAGCAAACTGAGATAAATCCTCAAGGGACAAAGGTGAGTGTGTTCCAATGTCTGAATCTCCAAGAGTGTTAGTGATATCTGGTTTCAACTTGGATTGAGTAATTGCAACTTTGCCTCCTTTAGAAGTGTCTCCTTTAAAAACAAACAAAAAACGAAAATAAAAAATACAATGATTTGTTAATGTTATATAAATACATATTTTTTCAATTCATTTTTTTTTCTTTTGCCAATGAGAGATGAGTCAGCAGATAAAGCACTACTGAGCAAGCCTGACAACCTGGACTCAGACCCTGAAACTCATGTGAAGACGGCAGGAGAGAACTAACAAAGTCTTTCTGAGCTCTACTCACATGCCGGAGTGCACACGCGAGCACACACACACAGACACACACACTAAAAAATTTTGAAACTTTAAAAATTCCTTTCTTTGTACACAAATATAAATTAGGAAAGGAAGCTTAATTACTTCAGGCCTTTAAAAATTTAGAATCCTATAGAAATAACAAATGAAATAGATGTAAAAAAGATATGAACTATAAGGCAAACTAAAGTAAAAATAATTAGCAACAGAATTAACAGCTCAAAAATAATAGAATATGCATTTACAAATTGTTATATGGGTCTTAAAATTGGGAGTTTTTAAGGATTTTCAACTGAATGTTAGGTCTGAGATTTGATTTCTTCCTACTTTCAATCTAAGAGCCTGCTATTATACCATGAGTGGTGGCAGGAGACATAGACCCTCAGTTACAGAAAATAAGAAATAAAATTATTATTCATGGTCCAACAAACCACCAGCTTAGTTAGCTTCAATGTTTCTCTGCCTAACCCAGGTCTTTCCCAGTACCCACACAGCATCCTAACAACCATCTTTAACTACAGTTCCAGAGCACCTGGTGCCCTCTCTTCTAACCTACGCAGGCACCAAGCACACACATGGTAAAACATACATGCAAACAACACACTCGTATAAATAAAGTAAAATAATCTAAAAAGTAAAAAAATAAATTAAGACGAGATTTCTCTGGTCCTCGAGTCCAGTGGAGGCATTGAACTACAGAGCAGATGGGCACTATGCATGTATAGATTCAAATTACTTTCTCTAATATTTATTTTTTAAATAAATAAAACTGTATAAGTCTCTAAGAAGTTTGAACTACATGGCACAGGGAGTTATTAACAGTTTTGATAAGAACCATTCTGCATAAATAAGGATTCAAGGTGGGTAGAAAGGGAATGTGGACATCTGAGCAGCACAAGCTAACAAAGCTTTCTGTGACGGCAGACTTGTGCTATTTCAGTCGGTTCTAAAACAGTCATTTTAAATGATGCTTAATCTGTCTGAATAGCCATTTAAATACATGACACAAATGTCAAAAGTCTGACAGCTTGCTCAATCATCCAGTAATTTACTTAAGAAATATATGTACTATGTGCCCAGACATTGTTCCAAATACAGACTATAAAGCAAGAGACAAATAATCCTACTTCACATACTTTACAAGATTGTGGTGTGGGAGAATTGTCTGTATTCTGTCAATCATGTATCTTAATAAAATGTTGATTGGCCAGGCAGGCAGTATAGGCGGGAAAGCCAGACAGGAAGTAGAGGTGGAGCAAAGAGACTGGGAGTATTCTGGAAGCAGAAGCTCCCTCAGCCACTCCTGCGCAGACCACTGAAGAGGCAGCATGTAACTTGCCCAGCTGAGAAAGGTACGGAGCCATGTGGCTAACATAGATAAGGATAATGGGGTAACATAAGTTATAAGAGTTAACAAGAAGCCTGACCTAATGGGCCAATCAGTTTATAACCTTATGGAGTCCTGTGTGTGATTTCTCTTTGGGATTTGTCGGCTGTGGGGTATCGGGCGGGATAGAAACCCCAACAAGCCGGCCCCCTCATGCTACAAGATTGCAGGAAAATTCACAACTGGCAAAATCATGGTTTGTCAAATATTGGCAATAAGATTATTAAATATAACAAGTATTATCTATACTTTACATACAAGAAAGCTTCCTCTCTCCAAAAAAGAATTATATGATCAAGTTTCTAAATGTAGGGCTCTTGTTAACATGCACACTCTTGATTCAGCAGCTCTCAAGGTAAAACCTGAAATGCTATACTTCTACAAGTTCCACAGTGACCCAGTGCTAGAGTACTTCAACCTTTCAATTCTACTTCTGATTTACAGATCCCTTCTACTGCAACTGAATCCCCTTCTCTAAAGCTATTGTTAATTGATAACTGAATGTTGAGAAAGAGGGTGAGCAATGAGTTGCAAAGACATAGAAGTATCAAGTGTTAACTCTTCGAGAAAACGAAAAGCAAAGGAAAATATGAAATGCAATATAACCTGAGAAAATGTGGGGTATAAATATTTTTGTGAAAAATATTCATGAAGTTAATAAGCCAAAACAGATCAAAGCAAAATCTTATTTCCCCCAAAGACTTTCCAATTTATCTAAGTTTTTACTTCCTTTTGATTATTACAAAAAGTATTAGCAACACCATGAAGGAAGCAAATGAGATGAATGGCCAAGGACTGAAGACATAACCCAGACCTCAAAGGATAGAGAGGTTTATATGTGCTAATGAGACCTGGGGAGAAGGGAAAATATTAGTAAAGGAAACTTGAAGAGGGGGTAAGAGGTAAGCTGCTAAAAGGGCTAGAGACTTGCAGTGTTAAAGAAGAAATTTTCCTCCAGCTCTATGCAAACTTAAAGGAATATACTTCAAAATGTCAGAAGCATCCATGTTCATAAACCTAGTAATTATATTTGGAAGTGTTTGTACAGGTAAAGAATTCATGATGACAGATGGCTAATTGACATAATTGTAGGGTGTTTTTTACTCTCTCAACCCTGGGAGAGAGAAATAAACTCACCAAGTATTACTACTTAGCTTCTGAATTCACAAAGATCATTTTCAGAACTGGGTTGACTTAAAGTTTTGATTACAGAAAAAAAAGGATATTGCCAGAGGAAAGCCATTAATGGACCATAATTGCCTTCCAATGTGAAAGGTGCACCTAACAGAAATGTTATCAAGACTAGAGAGTCAGTCAAGATGTGCTCAAGAACTCTTCCCAGAAAACAAATGCTTATTTACATAGAGGCCTCCTTAAGAGAAAGAACAGCATATGAGGACCTGAAGCAGTTTTCAGCCTAGTTAATAAAGCAAGTCCTCATTGCTCACAAACAACACGAGATGCCATCCCAGACTTCCATTCTACAGGTGACTAAGGGCTGCTTACTCATCATTCCAACTCAGTTGCTAGGCGTATTAACATTAATAAACCAAAACAGATCAGTGCATTTCTGAGGGTTGGAGAGATGGCTCAATAGTTGCAAAAGCACTTGTTCTTGTAGAGTTCTGAATCTGGGTTCAATTCCCAACAGCAAAATGGAAGCTCAAAACTCCAGTTCCGGGAATCTAACCAGTTCCAACGAATCTATCATCCTCTTAGCCTTTGAGAGCACCAGGTATGCACAGGGTGCATATAAAACAACCATACACATAAACAAAAATAAATAAAATTATATAAAAAAATAATGAACTTAAGAATAAAAATGGGCTATAAACAGGAGTTTCAAAGCTAAAAACCTATAGGTGGTAGGGAAGGCTCACATGCTGCTCTTGGGCATCAAATCTTAGCAGACTGGCCCTGATTCTCAGAATCAGAGAGATTAAAGGGGATCAGGAAAATGAGGGCAGTGAAGACAGACACGTTAACCCACATCAAGTGACTGACAGCACTGAGACAGACTCTGCACCTCTACATAAACAAGAGATGGAAGTCAATTCTCTTGACCAGGTTTCTCTGTGTAGTTTTGAAGGCTGTCTGGGAACTCACTCTGTAGACCAGGCTGACCTTGAACTCAGAGATCCACCTGCCTCTGCCTTCTGAGTGTTGGAATTAAAAGGTGTGTATCACCACCAACCAACTTTTATTTTTATCTAATCAATATTTATTTCTATTTTTACTCAATCCTCGACTTTTTTAATTTTTGAAATTATAATTACATTTCTCCCTTCTCATTCGTCCCCATCGTCCTTCAAACTCATGGCCTCTTTTTTTCACTAGTTGTTATTGCATGAATATGAGTGTGTGTGTGTGTGTGTGTGTGTGTGTGTGTGTGTGTTCCTAAATAGAACCTGCTCAGCCCACATAATGTGACTTGTATGTATGCTTTCAGAGCTGACTATTTGGCACTGGACAACCAATTGGTGTGCTCTCCTGGGGAAGATGACCTCTACTGCTCCCAGCTTTCCTCAGCTACCTACAGTTCCTTGTTAGGGTTGAGGCCTCATGTGTTTTTTTCCCCCATCCAGTTTGGTATGTTCACTGGCATCACCCCCTGCTTATATTTGGACTGTTATGTTATGTTATGTTATGTGAGACTCCCCTTTTGTTCTTCCCTATCATAGGCCTCTTACAGAGATTGGCTTAAGTCATATTGACTAAATCAGACAGAGTAGCTCAAATACAACTCTTAATTCATTTTTTATAGCTCCTGTTCTTTCATTCATTTTTAAAATTGCCTTACTTGACAATTTTTTAGATCAGTTATTTCTGTATGGGAGAAAGGCTCTTTCATGACGCACATGGTGGTTTAGAACCTCCTAAGTGCTGGGAGGTTGCCTGACTCTATTCTTTTTCTCTTCCCATTCTACCTTTCATTAGAGCCACCTTATCTCCTCCTTTATTCCATATTGTTACACCTTTCTACTTACTTTTCTGTTAGTTACTTACTCCATTCTAGTCTTGCTCTGCTTATTTTCTTTGTATTCCTAATGTCAGTAACTAATATCTTAGTATGCACTATAGTGGCCTTGTTCTTTTATTCCTCAAAACTCACTGGAGTTGGAGGTTTGATGGATTCTTCTTGGCTATTCCTACATCTTCATAATAGTGTTACCCATCAGTTGTGGTTACTTCCACAGTTTACAGTCTGTACTTGCAGGAGCTGAAGACTGTGTCCAGGGCCCAGAACATGTGTGCTAAAGGTTACGCTACAAAGAGCAATGGCTACTGAATGCTATTGAGAAAAACTACACTTCATTCTTATTACAGTAACTTAGTCCTGGATGAATAATGAAAATACTTAAACTGAAAGAAAACAAGTGATTAAAGAAACCCATCTAATTCTGTACATGCCAAGTTCCAATACAGAAATATAAGAAACATGAAAAAAATCAAGGGACTGCGATTCCTCTAAAAATTCCATTATAGTAACAAATTTCAATGAAAATAAAGTAAAATCCAAAGACAAAGGAATTCCAAAAACAGATTTTAAAAATGTCCAAAAATAATAAAAAAAAAACATGAACAAACTCCCGAATGAATTCAAAAACAACACAAGTAACCATTCAACCGAAATAAGAAAGCCAATACAACATATAAAACATGAATTCAACAAAGAGATAAAATACTAAAAAATCAAATTGAAATTTTGAAAATAAAAAGCTAAGTCAATCAAATACACTGGAAATTCACACCAAAGGAATGGATTGGGGCTTGAAGACAAGGTAAATGAAGGAGCACATTCAGACAATAATAAAAATAAGAAAAAAGTATGAACAGTACATATGGGACTACTGAAAGACTAAATTAACAAATCATGGGCACAGAAAAAGTACAATCTAAAGGCAGAAAAAATGTATTCGATGAAAAAAAATAAAGACAATCTCTCCTAGAGAAAGAGGTAGTCATCCAGGTAAATTCAAGAGGCATTTAGAACACCAAATAGACAAGACGGAAAAGGAACGCTGACATGACATACTGTAGTTAAAGCATTAAGTATGATCAAAGAAAAAATATTGAAAGCTACATGAAAGACATGCCAGTCACATAAAGGCAAAACTACCAGATTAATAGCACATTTGTCACAAGAAATTTTAACAGCCTAGATGTGACGCTCACTATAACCAGCAATGTTGTCCTTCATGAATAAAGAGGAACGTTCTGTGGTAAACATAAAGTAAAGGAGTTCATGGCCATGACTAAGCCAGCACTGGAGAAGATTCTTGAAGGACTCCTATACACTGAAGAAAGAAAAACACATTCATAAGGTCACAAAGTAAAAATAAGATATGTTAGATGAGTAACTTTTTCAAATGAAAGGACCAAATCTGATTAACAACAAAACCAAATGATATCCCTCATTATCATAATTCTGACACAATAACTCAACACGTTAATAGTGGGTTCATGTAACTCACACCAATAGACATGGTACTGGAATAAAAGAAAAAAAAAAGAGTTAACCAAACAACAGTGAAATGAACTTTAAGAGACTTCACAGAATATCCAACCCAGCTTCTTAGTAGCCTGGGACTGTTTCCAAAAACAGACCATACTTTAGCAAAGCAAGTCTTAACAATTATATGAAAATTAAAATAATTCTCATATTCCATCTGATCACAGCAAAATAAAGCAAGAAATTAACAAGGGAAACTACAGAAAATATAAACAACACACTACTGATGATGAATGGGTCAAAGAAATCAGGAGAGAATTTTTTTAAATACTGGAATTAAAGCAAAACCAAAAACGTATGGGAAACAAGGAAGCAGTTCTGAGAAGGAACTTAGAGCTATACATACCAACAGCTAAAGTCAGAGCTTTGAAATTGAAAAACAAGAACAAGCCAAATGTGAAATCAGCAAACAAAAATGAGGATCAGAATAGAAACTATTGAAATGGAAACATAAAGAATGGGGAGTCAATGAAACAAAGAAGTGGTTCTCTGACAAAATAAGGTTAGTAAATCCTTAGCCAAATCAGCTGAAAGAAAGAATACCCAAATTAATAAAATTAAAGATAAGAAGGGGCAATATTACAACAGATAACAATAAAATTCAGAAGATCATTAAGGCATACCAATATGAAAAGTCATATGGCAATAAACTGGAAAATCTAAAATAAATCAGATAAATTTCTAAGTACAAATTGTCTTAGTTTTTATTGTCATGGAAATACAGTGACAAAAGCAATCTATAAAAGAAAGCATTTAATTTGAGGCTTACAATTTCAAAGGGTGAGTCCATGACCATCACGGTTACTAACATGTAGACGGCAGGCAGACAAGCAGGTGTATGGTCCCAGAGCAGTAGCCGAGTAATTACATCTTGACATACAACCACCAGGCAGAGAGAGAGAGCTAACTGAGAATACTAAGAGCTAACTGAGAAACCTCAAAGCCCACTCACAGAAACACACATCCTCCAACAAAGCCACACCTCCTAATCCTTCCCAAACAGTTCCACCAACTGGGGACCAAGTATTCAAATAAATGAATCAATGGCAGGCTATTTTCATCCAAACCACCATACATGCGAACTACAAAAATTAAACCAAGATATATATAACTTAAACAGATTTACAACAAACAGTAGTTTTAAAAAAAAAAATCAACTAAAAACATCCAGGCCCAAATGGTGTCATTTGCTGAACTCTATTGGACCTTTCCTAAAACTCTGAATACAAATACTAGCTGAGATGGTTAAACAAGAATGGTCCCCATAAGCTCATATATTAGAATGCTTAATCACCAGGGAGTGGAACTCTTTGAAAGGATTAAGAGGTGTGGCCTTGTTAGAGGAAGTGTGTCACTGGGTATGGGCTCTGAGGTTTCAACAGGTATTGCCAGGCCTGGGTTCTCTCTCTCTCTCTCTCTCTCTCTCTCTCTCTCTCTCTCTGCCTGTGGTTCGGGATATAAGGGTCTCAGATACTACTCCAACCACGTTCTATGTGATGCCTCGCTCCCCATCATGATAATAGACCAAACCTCTGAAAGTATAAGCAAACTCCCAGCAAAACTCTTCCCTTTATAAGAGTTGCCTTGGTCATGGTGTCTCTTCACAGCCATAAAACAATGACTAAGACACCAGTGTAGCATTGTGTATTAGAAGTCAGAAGACAACATTCAAAAGTAGAGGGAGACACCAGCAGGCAGCTGCCTGAGAAGCAAGGTATGAGGTGACAAGCCTCGAACATCATCGTAAAATATAAACTGATAGAAATGGGTTAATTTAAGTTGTAAGAACTAGTTAACAGTAAGTCTGAGCTAATAGGCCAAACAGTATGTAATTAATATTAAGCCTCAGAGTGATTATTTTAAAAGTGGTGAGGGACAAGGCAGGACAAGAAATCTCCAGATATAAATGGCACCCACTGTCTAGCACGGACCCACGAGACCTAAAAAAGCTGTAAAGGGGTTCTAAATGCACAGAAACAGAGCTGCACTGGGCTTCCTAGTCACTCATGCCAGTCACAATACAGAGATGCATCTCTGGACGGCTGCCCACGAAATGGAGCCAGCTGCCAACCACCATGAACTAAGCAGCATGGTGGACTCCCACAGTCTCTCACTGGCTGCAGTACAAAGAAGCTTCTCCCAGCCACTGCCTACAGGCTTGAGAACACAGCCAAAGGTCTAAGAGCACAACTGCATACTACTAAGTACTGCTTCCCAGAATTGGGAAGGTTAAGTGTGACTCGCCTGGGTACCTCTGCCATGTTGAAAGTTGAGCGGAATAGAACCAAGAGCCAAAGCAGCCACTTTGGTCTTAGCCATGACCACTTACCAATTTAAAGCAGTGATCAGAAAATAATTACAGATACACAATAAAGGCAGATTCAGACAAAAAGCCCTCTAAAAGGGTCACAATGTAATAAATATGCATAGGCTTGGGAGAGAGAAGAAAAGGATAGAAAGAGTCATAGATTAAAAGAATAAAGATAATAAACTGAGGTTCTTAAGAAGGAAATAAAGTAATAAAAAATTATAAACCATGTTAAAATGAAAAATATATAAGCAGTCTAGATTATGCATACTATTGTGTTTTCTTTGAATTTTTTGACTGTTAATGAGCTAACTGCAGAGAGACATTTGCTTGTAAGGGCTGCTAAGCTAAACCAACATAAAGGTATTTTCAAAACTTCAAAATTTGGGTCTAAGGATATGTTGCTTTGGAATAGAGGTTCTGTTTAAAAGATGAGAAGCTATGGATTCCTCGAAGATTAATATGCTTTGATCAAGTAAGAGCCCTGTCTCCATGGGAACAATGACCCAGGTGACCCAACATCCAGAACAGCTTCAAGGCAACTGGCTGAGATTATACAGCCTCATAGACTACTACAGCCAAGATCTAACTATAATTCTAAATTTTCTCAGTATCCCAATAAGATTACCAGTGCCCATAGTCATTAAGTAGTATAGAAAACTACATCCAAAGGGCTAGAGGGATGGCTCAGAGGTTAAGAGCACTTGCTGCTCTACCAGAGGTCCTGAGTTCAATTCCCAGCACCCACATGGTGGCTCACAACCATCTATAGTGAGATTTGGTGCCCTTTCCTGGTATGCACGTGTTCATGCAAGTAGAACGCTGCATACATAATAAATAAAACTTTAAAAAAAAAAAAGAAATGAGAACTACGTCCAAATTCCCAAAATATTGTTCATAAATGTTTGTTTTCATTTAAAGGCTGTTAGTTACAAATGGTTAATGATCATAGTCAATCACTTTCTAAAGAAAAAAGGGGGATATGATATAGAAATGATAAAAAAAAAGGTAAATTATTGAATCTACTTTAATCCAAAAAAAACAACTATTAGTCTAACAATACTTTATATTGGTATGGATTTTGGTTTACTGATATAAATTTAAGGTCAATTTTTGTTACAATATATGTATTTTTCTACTCTTGTTAAGGTATTATGTTTATGCAGTTCATTTAAAAATGTAATATATAGTTAAGAAATACAAACAGTCATCTATAATAGTCAAATTTATAGTCATGTTAATTAGATTTTCTATATATGCAGAGATATATTTCAGATGGATAGGTAATCTTCAAACGCATCAAAGACCTACAGAACATGGCATTAGAAAATGTTTTAAGAACTTAGACTTCTCTCAACAATGACACATGTCTGCCTCTGACAGCATTAATTACTTTAAGAGGATGATGGGCATAAAGAAAACTCCTTACAGAATTTACTTTCAATGTGGCAAGGCTAGCCATTTGGGCAAGGAACAGCTCTTGTCTGAATTGCTTGACTGTATGTTGTATAAACTGGACATGTAGGACCCATAGGAAAATGACTACTAAACTTCATAAAAATAAGGCAGGATAGTCCTTTACGGTTCCTGCTTCACAAAAGAAATCATCAGACATTCTGCAGGACACAAAAGAAAGCCACTGATAAACTGTCAATACAGGTTGAGCAAATTTCAAATTTCTTGCTTCACTAAAAAATGAAGATACTATTATTACCCTATAGGCTAAAGATGGATGACCCAACATTACAGAACTTTGGGTGATCAGGCAGTCAGATATTTCTATCATTTCTAGAGTTTTAAGTTGCTTACAATACACTTCCTGTTTATTTAGGTAATATTATATCCTTCTGGGGTCTTTGACAGAGTTCAAGACTAGATAGTTATAGTTTTCCTTAGATATGATGATAAATTAGATATAAAACTTAAAATTCACAAAGGATAGATGATAGAGTATTTTCTTTAATTTTGCCAAATATAAATAGACCAAATAATTATAACTATAATTCTTGATTGATACCTGTTTTGCTATATATATATATATATATATATATATATATATATAATTTTACAATATTAGAGTTAAAACCTTCCTTTTGAATTAGACAGAAAAGAGAAGATGCTATGGGATGTCCTTCTGTACACTGTGTATATATGTTGCTTTTATTGGTTGATGAATAAATATATTCTATGGCAGAATAGAATAGAGCTAGAAGTGAAAGCCAAACTGAATATAGGGAGAAAGAACACAGAGTAGAAAACTTAGAATTTCCAACCATGGTGGCATACACCTTTAATCCCAGAGCTCAAGGTAGAGGCAGGCAGATCTCTGTGAGTTCAAGGCCAGGCTGGTCACCACAGTGAGTTCCAGACAGGCAGAGCTACATAGTGAGACCCAGTCTCAAAACAAAAGGATACCAAAAAAAGAAAAAAGGAAAAGGGAACAGAACTTACATTAAAAGGAAAACTAGATGAAAATGACTAAATAAAAAAGATTGGAGGATAATTCTCAGAAGTAAATTGACATTGGAGACAATGAGTCTATGATAATAGCCTAAAGAAGCTGATGGTATTACTTATCCAATGCACAAAAGCCTCAAAGTCAATGATGTCAATAGTGTTACTCATTCCGAGTGTAAGGGCTGAGGAACTGCCTAAAGGTAAATAACCTGGTTTTCTGATAGCCAAGGCAGGAAAATGGTATTCCAGTGTGCCTTTTTGCTCAATCCAGGTCTCAACCAATTAGATGGAGTCACAATTTGGTCTACTTATTCAAATCTCTTCATACTCTTACAGGTATATATAGAAATACTGGTTACCAACAATCTAGTGTGTAGGTTAATTTTTTTGCCAACTTATCCCAAGTTACAGTGATCTGAAAGGAGAAATGATAGGGGAGTTCAGCCAATCACGTTCTGTTTGGGGGGTGTGTCGCCCTTAGGCTAAAGCTTGCCTATAAACCTGCAAGCTCTCTCTCGCCTGGCTCCTGCGTCCCTATGGATCGTTTGGATTCTGGTGTAAACTGGTGTAAGTCTTACTTCTGTTTATTAAAGCTGTATATTTTGTATTAAGATAGTCTGAGGACTTTTCATTACCAATCGCCCTGCGGCTTCAGAGAAAAATCTCAACTGAGAAAATACCTCCATAAGTTCTGCTTGTACACCAACTGTGGGGCATTTTCTTGATTAATGACTGATGTGGGAAGGGAACACCTAGCCCATTATGGATGACGCTACCACTGTGCAGGTGGTTCTGGGATATGTAAGAAAACAAATGGAACAAGCCCGTAAGCAGCATTTCCTCTGTTGCTTCTGCTTCAGTTCCTGCATTGAGTTCCTGCCCCAACTTCCCTTAGTTATGAAGTAGGACCTGAGAGTTGTAAGATGGCCAAGGTGTTATCACAGTAATACTGGGCATCCATTAATCCATCTAAACTGCTAGAAAGGCATGGCAAGATAATATTCATAAACTAGATAAGGAGGACATGTAGTGTCCCCAATTTCTAGATACATACCTGTTGACCGTGTAAGAGCTGTTGATTGAGTGTCAAGAGATACCCTCAACATTCTGAGATTGGGGGAATGATATTTTGACTCACTGGTTGGTTCTTGAGGAACAAATGAAGATAATGGAGATGGAAAAGGCTGGCTAATGTCCAAATTAGAATGGTCTACCTATGAAATTAGAAAAGAAACGTTAAAAACAAACAAAACGATTCTATTAATTTGATACTTAACTTGGCTAAAAAACAAACTTCATTAAATGAACACTTAAGAGGTTCAATAATTTTATTTTAATCTTTTTAACTTTAATTTCATTTTACATATTTGAGTGTTTTGCCTGCATGTATATATGTGCACCTCATACAGAGTTCAAAGGAAGTTATTGGACCCCCTGGAACTAGAGTTACAGTTATGAGTCACCAAGTGAATACTGGAAATAGAACTCGGGTCTTCTTCAAGAACAAGCTGAGCTGGAGAGATGTTGCAGCAGTTAAGAGCACTGGCTGCTCTTTCAGAGGATCTGAGTTCAATTCCTAGCATCCATATGACATCTCACAACTGTCTGACTCCAGTCTCTGAGGATGCAATACCCTCTTCTGGCTTCCAAGGGCACTATATACATGTGAAGGGAAAACATCCATACACAAAATAAAGTACATCTTTAATAGAACAAGTACTCTATAACCTATCTCCCCAAACCAACACACTGGGGAGTTTTACCAGTTACTTACCATCATATTCTTTCCAGGTGTGGTGGCATAGGCCTGAAATCTCAGAAGGAAGACTGAGGCAAAAGGATCACAAGTTTGATGCCATCGGAAGCTAACAGTGAGATCTGGGCCAGTCTAGTGACAAGGTGAGATTCATATTCTCAAGTCATTTGAATTCATATACATATCACTAACTAGTGGCGTTAAAGCATAAACATGTGCCTGGCAGTGGTGGTGCACAACTTTAATCCCAGCACTCAAGGAGACAGAAGCAGGGGGATCTCTGTGAGTTCAAGGCCAGCCTGGTCTACAAAGCAAGTTCCAGGACAGTTAGAGATAGAGAAACAAACAAACAAAACACACACATACACACAAAGGCATAAACATGCATAATTTCCATGGAATTCATAGGATACTTAGCACTATTTGGTTTATAAAAAATTAGTCTAGTCATGCCATCTCAGAATAGAATACAAAAATAAACAAAAGCATGATTTCATTTATTATCTATTTATTTACTTATCTGGAGATGGGATCTATCTATCTATCTATCTTTCCTTACATCCTTCCATCTATCCATCCATCCATCCACCCACCCATCCATCTTGGGCAAGAGCTCATGTAGTTTGACCACAAACGCTTCCCTACATAGCTGAGGCTGGCTTTTAACTTTTGATCCTCCTGTCTCCACCTGTCATGTGCAGGAATTACTGCATATATTACTTATCATATTTTTGTTTGTTGGGTTTTCAGTTCGCAGGGAGCCACTTGTATTCATGGAATGAACATATATACATAAACAAACAAAAATAAATTAAAAAAATGATAATTAAGGGGTTGAAGACCTTCCTTAGTGAAAGAACACTTTTTTAGCATGCCCCAAGGCCTTGAGTTCATTACTCAACAGCATACACGCAGATTTAAAAAATGGGAAATAAATCTTAACATTTTGTTTTGATTCCGCTCATTTTCATACAATTCCTCAGTTCTCTGGACCTATTAAATACTTCTCATTGTTTTCATTCTACATTATTTCCTCTTCACTTGGCTATAGCCAACAGGCTACAAAGTTATATGTATTTTCTTTGGTATTACCTGCTCTAATAGCTCTTTATGTTTGAAGATGTGATAATAGTACTTTTTTATTGAAGTTAAGGCTATAATAATTTTTCTCCCTTTATTAAATCTCTTGTATTTACCTGTCTCTTTCCCGACTTCCTACTCTGCCTTTCTCCCACAAGCTATACTAAAATCAATCTTTAGGAGCAGGATTCTTGACTTAAAAATTTTGAGCTTTTCAGAACTTATATTTTGGGTTATGTAATATTTAGTTGACCTAGGGAGCCACTCTGTATTTTAGTCTGTTTTCTGGTATCGCTAGCAGCTCCCTATCCTACTCCTCCTGTTCTCATCAGTTATGACTGAAATATGTTTTCTGACACTGTTGTATTTCTCTTTGCAAGGTACAGGACATTCCCAAAAGAGAGCTGCTAGGCTCAGAAAGGTGTTTAGGGAAATAGAGGGAGAGTGTTGGTATTAAAGGTGTTCACCACCACTGCCAGCTAGAAAACTACACTTCTTGAGAAAAGAGGGTAACAGGTCAAAGACAGTTCATCATAAAGTAGTTACTTCCCTACTGATATCCTTGTACATTGAGTCACAACCCTAGAAGTATTCATTGTAAAGTGTGGATGAAAATAATCCACACTAACCCAGTCTGAGGACAGACTAAGTGGACTACTGTGATGCTCTTGGCACTGCACCTGAGCAGAGTTGTCAGCCATTATATCTATCCCCACTCTCATCAAAAATGCCTACTTTAAAATACTAAAGAAAACAAAATAGACCCCACGAAACTTTCTTACATAGTCAACAACCTATACATAAAAGGAAAACCCTTCGTGCTATCTTTGCTCACTCATCTTCTCAAACCAACTTCTAAACCTGAACGAGATACATGGACATATCACAAGTGAGACCCAGGTTTGCCTGACAGCATCACACAAACAAGGGTGGGACTCAAGGAATATTGAAGACAAGATGGTTCAAAGAGCCAAACAAATGAAGTCTTATAAAGCATTTTAAAAAGTCTCTAGAGTCACCATTTTTCAGCACAGGTACCATAACAGGGGCATAAACAGGTGTGGGGAAGATGTGTACAAGCTTATGCAGTTCATAGAAGAAGGAGGCAGAGTTAGAGCCCTTCAGAAAGACAGACTAATTTGGATTCTAAGCACTGCAGTATTCTTCCCAGAGAAACAATGATGCTTGAGATTTTCTTAAATGCCTGAAGTCAAAGTTTTCAAGAACTTCTAAACAGAAATACTTGAGTATCTCAAGGCTAGCTAACACACTAAAGACCAGAGGGACAGCACAATTAAATGTCCTCATGAATGTGTCCAGTTTTCACATGTTCCAAAGATTCTTGTTGACCCAATACAAAGAAGATACCTCAAGACAGAAAGCCTGGAGGACCAAGTATGGTGGTAGACACCTTCAATCCTAGCACTTGGGAAGCAGAGGAAGGAGCTCTCCTGAGATCAAGGCTAACCTGATCTACACAACACACTCCAGGGCAGCCAGGACCACATATAGATACCTTGTCTCAAAATTTAAAAAAATAAAAATTAAAAAGTCTAGAACTCCAAAAGATGTCCTTTTCTAAGACACCACAGAATTCATGAAATGAAGTCAGGCAGTGGTGACACATGCCTTTAATTCCAGCACTTGAGAGGCAGACAGATCTCTGTGAGTCCAAGGCCAAACTGGTCTACAGAGTAGTTCCAGGAGGAAAGCCAAGGCTATATATACAAAAACATCCTGTCTGCAAAAACCAAAAAACGAACAAACCAAAAAAATAAATAAATAACTTGTTTAGTGTCATAGTCTATGAAACAAATATTTTGTCAACATTTAGTAGATCATATACCTGGGTATGAAATGAAGACCACATTGTGAGTCAGAATTGGTATCAAAAGACAAATGAGCCTTTTTACTTTCATTATCATTTTCTTTTCAACTAAAATAATCCTTTACCTATCCATAAAATAGGTCAAGTAGAGTAACTTACAGACTTGTCAAAATGGCTCTCCTCTGATGATAGTTGTGAAGTAGGTAGCCAAAACAAGGAGCTGTCACAAAGATCATCAAGCATTTTCTCTAAATCTGCGAGCTCCAAGTACTCACCAGTTAAGTCTTGTAGGTCCCATGTCTGGGAAATTGTAAAAAGTGAAAAACAAACACCATTTCCTGAATCAGTACTGAAAAAGGCCACATTTCTACAACTATCACTTCATTGTATCTTACCTCTCTTTGCAGTTCAGAAACTCTTTCACTGTGTACATCAGTAGTTTTATATAGGCTGCAGTACTCAGCATCACCATGCAGAGTAACAATGGTAGACTCAGCCTTCTCCTGTAGGCCATCTATTAAAAAAAAGAAAAGTCATGTTGCATAAATGTATATACAATGAAACTGGACTCGGCCCCCACAGGCCAAGGAATTTCACCTTAGCCTTCTTCAGTTTCCTTAGCTCACTAGAATCAGTGATGCATCACCAGTCAAAGTTAAAGCAAGGAGGGACTTGCATCTCATGCTGTCAAATTTACTGAAAAGCTGCTCCATACAGCAGCAGATACAGCCTTACCCAAATTATAATCTGAGGAATCTGCAACTTCTTCAAAGGTCTGCTGCTTTAAATCTTGTAAAACCCAAGATTCAGAAGTTGATACTTTCATTGCAAAAATAATGTTTGAAGATTCTACCTTCTCTGTAAGGTCAAGATTGTTTATATCATACTGAAATGAAGGTGACTGTGTTTCCCCAAGACCAACAACCCAGTTGTAAGCTTTTTCACTTAAAGAAAATGACTCAAGCTCTGGAATGACAGAAAGAAGCTTACTGAACATGTTCTGAGGAGCATTAGGGGGTGACTTTAAATCTGGATCCCGAGATAGGGAGTTACCACCATCATCTTCTTTATGCAACAATGGTTTTAAAGCTGCTGATTCCAACACCCCAGGAGTAGACTGGTATTTTGGATCCTTAAGCTTATCCATGAAAGAGTTTTCATCATTATAATTTAATGGGGAAAGATCTGGTTTGGGGGGTTCTCTCTCAAGGCTGTCATCTGCTAATGGCTTATTGATGTTGGCCTGGATTTCACTTATAGGACTCTCTTGCTTGGAAGGCTCAATTGAGGCAATGACTGCCTCAAAGGCTACATTTTCAGTAGCATCAACATTTTTCTCACCAAAAGTAGAAGCTGCCTTTTGGTTTCTTTCCTCTTGAAAATACAGTTGTTCTGATGTCTCATCCAAGTTGGCTTTAACTGTTCGAAGGGGGCCACCAGAAGCCTCTAGTTTGGAGATTTCAAGTCCTCTAGAGAGTATATGTGCTTCTGAAACTTGTTCATGACTATCAAGGACAGCAGCCAAACCAAGATACTTTATCTCTGGAGATTTGGCATGCACCTGAGGTGATGGCAAAATATTTCTAATCTCCTTTTGCTTAAAAAATGGAGGTAATTTTTTCTTCATATCTTCATTTCCTTCAAAGCCCTCCAAAGAATCCATCTTTGGATTCATTTTATCCTCAGATGGAGACCTTAAACAAACATTCTCAAGATGGTTAACAGAGGTCAAGGGAGCCCCTTTTCCTCTTTCCAGCATACATCGCGGGAAAGAATATGACATTTTATTAGGAGGAGTAATTTCGCATGGAAAGGAAGCCTGGTCCGTACTGGGTAGACATGCTTCTGACTGCTGTGGGGTTTCCTGTTTCCAATACTGAGCATGTGAACAAGCCGAACCAAAGTCATTGTTTCTTCTAGCAGTTATGCTTTCATCACTAACATCAGAAAAAGTTGAAGTGGAAACCTGGTCTTTATCAGTCAATTTGCCTTCTGGTTGCTGAGTATCCTTTTCTGTCTGCCATGACATATATGAAAGCAGGGCATCATAGTGATCAGAATCATTGGGGCCTTTCAGTTCATCAGGAGCATTAGGTGGTGCATTCTCTCCATTATTCTCTTGTTCAGATGGGAAAAGAGAGCGCTGAGACCCAAAAGTTGTGCTACCTGTAAGTGGATGCTGAGATATACTAAGGCAACTGTTAACTAAGTCTGAAGATGTTTCTGAGGTGGCCTGGAATAAAGCTTCACTAACTTCTGACGGCCGAGAAAGCCATTCAGTATCTTCTGACTTATCAGGAATCTCTCTGAAAATACAAAGTTATAAAGAAATAATTAGCTTCTTAACACTTTAATTTTCAAACACTAACAAAAAATACAAACCCAGTATCAGTAACAGCTGAGCAGAATGAAAGTGCAGAGAAATTAGTATCCTAGAAATGGCTGCTTTCTTTGCATAATTAAGGTAGGATGGAAAGGAAGGACAGTGGCAGCATACAGAGAGATTCAGAATAAAGAAACACAGGGTACTGAGTATGTCTAAAGTATGCCTAAAGGGACATACATACGTTATCTCTAAATGAACTATAGTCACCTAGTACATCTCTGCATGCAAAACACTGCACCAATTTAATACCAAGAAGGTGATAAGAATATCTAGCCCCTACTCCAAATCCCACTTTAGCCTGAAACCATTAATACTAATAACAACCTACAGTATGAGTAGAAAGTTTAGAAGGCAAAAAAAATGAATCACCCTACCTCAAAGGTGCAAATTCTAGTTCACTTTGTTGGAGCAAAGAATCAGGCTCAAATTCCTGGTCTTGTGTCAAACATGTCAGCAAAGGCAAATCAGGAGTAGCAAAATTATCCTGGATGACTGTAAAGTTTCAAACGTAAAAAAGCTAAGCAATCAAGAAGTGCAGTGTTTGCTGTATTCATACAATACTTAAGCGTCTAACCATGCTACCAACTGGAAGATGCTACAATCATTACAATAATATAACAACAGCAGCAATCATCTACAGAACCTAAAATAGCCCAATCATTTAGTACACAGTATTTCATTTAATCCAAGACAACTTCGAAAATTAAGTATCATTTACTATACATACAGGTGAGGAAACATGATTGCAAAACTTAATATTATTAAATAATCTCTTCATATGTAAGGTTAAGTGCCTGCATTCGAACTTCTCTGCAAATTACTATAATATATATATATACATTATATATATGTATATATATATATATAATAGTGTTTGTGAACAACTAAAGCGTGTCTCTTTTATTGCATTTCTACTCTGTGTGAGTGCTCAGGTGGGTGGGTAGATATAAACATGCAAAGGTGCTTAAGCGGCGATCAGGAGACAACTGCAGAAATCATTTCCCTCCTTCCATTATGTGGGTCCCAGGTCAAACTCAGATCATTCAGTTAGACAGCAGATACCTCTGCCTACTTAGTCATCTTACTGGCCCCTCAATCTTAAGTGACATAAAAACTTATACCATTATATCAAAGTATAATCTAAGGGCTCTCGGTGATGAGGATCAAAATTATAGTCAATACTGAAACAAGGCCTCCCTTCTAAAACATTTTTGTTTTACAAAATAGTTCTCTATAGAACTATGTATGATGTAAATATGTAAGTAACAGTGTGGCCAGTTTTAAATAAACACTTCTTAAATTTTCTGTTTAAGCTCTACTATAAGAAGATATCACAAACACAAATGTTCTTTGGAGTCCTAGTTCTGAAATATATAAAATAGGAATTACCTCAAGAGTTTGAAAACTTGCTTTAAAGAAAAAAAACACCATGGTTTCCTTCATCTTAACTAATTAAGTGTAGTTGTTGGTTCAGGGAATGGTATTTCTGGTTTTTTGAGACAGGTTTCTCTATATAAGCACTTGGCTATCCTGGAATTCTCCATATAGATTAGGGTGGTCTCAAACTCAGAGATCCTCCTGCCTCTGCCTCTCCCTCCGAAGTGCTTAAGTAATTCTTACGTCACTAAATACATAAACTAGTATAAAATCCTTACTTCCTATAGCACTTATACAATTATAAAACAAAAATTAAAGATTTAATTAACAAATTAACAAATAAAACTTTATTTACTAAAATTAGCTTCAGTGATGTGTTGCTAAAACTAAACCTCTTTTTCAACATGAATTTAATGACTACTACAGCACACTTTCTTGATTTCAACTATGTTTTGGGTTTTTTTACTATTTATTTTTTGGTTTTTTGAGACAGGGTTTCTCTGTAGCTTTGGAGCCTGTCGTGGAACTAGCTTTTGTAGGCCAGGCTCACCTTGAACTCATAGAGATCCACCTGCCTCTGTCTCCTGAGTGCTGGGATTAAAGGCTAATTTCAACTATATACACAGTGAGGACTCTACCCCGGCACCAACCTTCGCCCTGGAACTCCCACAAAGGATTTTTGTTCACAGTGGTGTTATAGTCCCTTACTTGGGGCCTTGATACGCTCACTGCTCTGGATTCTGCACACTTGCTTGGTTCCTCTCAAACTCCACAAAGCTGCTTTATCACAGATATATCCTCATACACCTCAAACACTCATACACATAAAATAGTATGAAAGTAAAGCATCAGCTACTCTTAGTAGGATTCAAATTAAAACTAGTGAATTGGTTAAAAATATGAAATGGGTAATAACTTTCAAAATAAAATTTTAGTCAGTTAAAATTTTTGTTTTAACTGTTTTCTGTTCAAGCATGAAAACCTGTGGTGAACTCCAAGAACTTACATAAAAATGTTAGGCATGGTGCTGCACACTACCAGTTCCAGGACTGGAGAGGTAAAAACAGGCGGATACTGACTCACAGGGCAGCCAGTGAGTCAAAGCAGTGAGTTTCAGGCCAGTGAGTGACCCTTTCTCAGAAAAGAAAATGACTAGCTCCTAAGGAACAATAACAAAGTTGTCCTCTGGCATGCACATGCACAGTATACATTGGAAACACAAACACATTAAAAACTTATTAACATCAGAGAAAATTTAATATGATTCATCTTTGGCACTGAGTTAGAAAATCATTTTGAAACCTTCAAAGCAGATGATTTTCATCCCTGAAAGAATCAACCAAGTTTTTTAAAAAGAAACTGAGAATAACAAAGGACTTTAGTAGGTACAAGAAATTATTTTCAATTAACTAGGTACACTGAGCATTTAAAGGATCTGGTAATCTTTTTAAAAATTAATTATCTGGGCTGGAGAGATGGCTCAGTGGTTAAGAGCACTGGCTACTATTACCCACAGGACCTAAATTTGATTCCCAGCACCCACATGGTGACTTACAATCCTCTGTAAAGCCAATCCCAGGGGATCTGACAGTCTCTGTCACTAGGGTGGTACACAAACATACATGCAAGCAAAACACCCATACACATAAAATAGTACATAAAATAAATAGTAAAATTAAAAATCAGTTATTTCTAACCAAGTTCCAGAACTTAAAGAAATCATAATTATCATAAATATTGACATATAGCCAAGAAATCAGTAATAAGATATAAGCACCATGTGAACAACTCCACAAATATTTAAAAATACATGAGTGGAGTTTGAGAGCTAAATCAGGTAATAAGCAGGAAACCGCATTTCCCAAGGGAGCAGACCAGAATTAAACAGTTAATTTTCAAGCATGCCATGTATATGTGTATAAGAGACAGGAAGACTACATAGATAACTGGCAATGCCTTCTTCATACTGCTCTCAACCGTTCCCTTACATTTGGACAGACTGCTATTAGATGAAAGCCTAATACCATGCTTCATGAATGACAGCATCCATGAAGAACAGACTAGCAGGAATGGTATGTCCTAATGTTGTAGAAAGTTAAGGCCTACCAGGTCAAAAGGAACCAATATGGGTGGGGAGGGGGTCCTGCCTGGAACTGTCAGAGGTTCTGATCATGCCTAGCTGATGGAGGAGGGTTATCTGTCTATTGTGTTATTTTCATTGGTCAATAAAGAGACTGCCTTGGCCCCTTGATAGGACAGAAAATTAGGTAGGCGGAGTAAACAGAACAGAATGCTGGGAAGAGAGCAATGAGGCAGATGCCATGGAGCCAGCCACCAGGTCAGACATGCTGAATCTTTCCCGGTAAGCCACCACCTCGTGGTGCTACAGATTATTAGAAATGGGTTAATATCAAGATATGAGAGTTAGTCAGTAACTAACTCTCTAGAGATAATGGGCCAGGCAGTGCTTAAATGAATACAATTTGTGTGTTGTTATTTCTGGGACTAAGCTAGCCGTGCAGGAGCTGGGTGAGGCGAAAAGCAGGCCTGCCCGCAGCCCCTCACTACACCTAGCCAATGAGAGACAAGCATGAAATGTCAACTGTCAATGAATCAGAACACCTGGGTGCTGGGAAGGTTATAAGTTTTTCCCCATTGTTAAATAAATGAGTCTGCTGTAAGTCTTCCACCTGACTCCCAGAGTCTGTGTTCGAAATTGGGCCTTTTCATCACCTCCCCCAAGGAAGACATTAGGGTCCAGCCACATACTGTAAAGGTAAAACTGTAGCTACATACACAACACATTAGGACACAAGAAATTGCATTCTCACTCAATGCTGAAATCTTTCTATTATAGAATTTTCCTTGACATCTTGCCGTAACAGAACTCACAGCCACCTGTAAATGAGATCTGGTGCCCTCTTCTGGCCTGTCAGCAGACATACAGGCAGAACATTGTATACATAATAAATAAGATCTGGTGCCCTCTTCTGGTCTGCCAGCAGACATACAGGCAGAACATTGTATACATAATAAATAAATCTTTAAAAAAAAATTCAAATGGTGGTGGCTGTAGCTCAGCAGTAAAGGATTTGCTAAAGCCCTGGGTTACAGCCAGAGCACCATAATAATCTCAGCACTTGGGAGGTTAAGCAGGAAGCCCTAGAGTTTCCAGAAGGATATGTCACAAGGCTCTTTCTGAGAATAAATATGGAGAATAAGCACTTTTAGAATTGGTACTCACAGAGAGTACAAAAAAAAAAAAAATCAGACCTCTACTGCTGTCTTCTGTTTATAGAACTTTCTTCACAGAAAAGGAGGTAAGCATTCATCTATCTACCCTTGGATCAAAATAGTCGGTACTTATGTGTCCTGTAAGTTAATGGACAAAAAAAAAGGAGTTGCTTTCTCCTTAACGGCAACCTTCAATCACTTGGTCACAGTTGTCTCCTCCCACCAAGGTTATCCTAGTTAGGGCTGCTATTGTTGCTGTGAGGAGACACTATGACCACGGCAACTCTTATAAAGGAAAACATAATTGGGGTGGCTTACAGGTTCAGAGGTTTAATTTATTATCATCATAACAGGACATGGCAGCCTGCAGGAAGACATGGTGTTGAAGGAGCTGAGACTACATCTTACAGGCAACAAGAAGTGAACTGAGATGCTGGGTGTGGCTTGAGCTTATGTGAAACCTCAAAACCCACCTTCACAGAGACACACTTCCTCCAACAAGGCCATCCTACTCCAACAAAGCCACACCTCCCAATAGTGTCATTCCCTTTGGGAGACATTTTCTTTCAAACCACTACATTCCACCTTCCTGGTCCCCAAAGGCTTGTAGCAAATGCAAAAATGCATTCAGTATAACTTCAAAAATCTTCATAGTCTGCAACAGTCTCAAACTTATTTAGAAGTCTAAAGTTCAAAGTCTCTTCTGAGATTCATACAATCAATCTCTAACTGTAATCCCCTGTAAAATTAAAATCAAAAAGCAGATCACATACTTCCAACATATAATGGCACATGATATACATCACTATTCTAAAACATAGGGAAGAGAGCATGAGAAAATACTGAACCAAAAACCAACTTGGCAAACTCCAAACTCTGCATCTCCACATCCAATGTCAAAGCACTCTTCAGATCTCCAATTCCTTTCAACTTTGTTGACTATAACACATTTCTTTCTCTTGGACTGGTTCCACTCCCTGTGAGCAGCTTTCCTCAGCAGGAATCCCATGACTTTGGCATCTCGAACATCTTGGGGTGTCCAAGGCAATCCAGGCTTTAACTACACAGCTTCACATGATGGCCTTTCTGGACCTCCATTCATCAACACCCCTAACATATACCTGGCCTCAGCAGCTTTCCTTAGGCACAGAGGCAAATTCCATAACCCCTTTCTTCTATCCTTGACTCTAAAGCCAGAACATGGCCAAAGATGCCAAGTTCTGCTGCTTGCTGGGGTCTAGAACATGGCCCTGTTGTTCAAAAACATCTTCATCAGCTTTCTCTTTTCAGTGGTTTCCTTCACTGCCTAAGGCTGGCTGTCCTGGAACTTGCTCTGTAGACCATGATGGCCCTGAACTCAGAAATCTTTCAATTACGTCTTCACCAGCTTTCTGTTTTTCAATGGCTACCTTCTCTGCCTAAGCTTGGTTATTCTGGTATTTGCCCTGTAGACCAGGCCAGCCTCTGAGTGCTGGGATTAAAGGCATGTGTTACCACATTGTGCTCTAAACTTTTCTTTAATTACATTTCTCAAATTGAAAATTGTAGCTGAGTGAGATATGTCCTGAGGTCAACACTCCCTTTATTCCATTTCCTAATCTGTTCACCTCCTTAGAACACATGACTTAGCTCCATTCCCTTTCCTGGTCGCTCCTTTTCAGATTTCACATTTTTAGTTTATCCTGCTCAGTTTGTTCCTTTTCATTATAAATCTTCATTAGAGTTACCACCAATAACCACATAACAGAGTCTATACTAGGCTGTTTTGAGATCTCATCTGTCAATAGAATTAATCAAAATCTCTTCACTTTAGCCTCAGGTAGACTCTTCGGACAAGGGCAAAAAGCAGTCATATTCACCAAAATATCACAAGATAAGTGAGTCTTCTCTAGGCCACATGAAATCTCCTCTGAAACCTTTTGAGCCAGGCACCTACTGTTCAAATCACACTCAGCACCACTGTCTTCAATGTCCCTAATAGGATGATCCATTAAGAAGCACTTAAAGAATTCAACTGCTTTTCTAATCCAGTCCCAAGGTCCACATTTCTTCAAACAAAAGCCATGGTCAGGCCTATCACAGCAATACCCCAGTTCCTAGTACCAACTTACATCTTAGTCAGGGTTTCTATTGCTATAAAAAGACACCATGACCATGGCAACTCTTATAAAGAAAAACATTTAATTTGGTGGTTTACAGACCAGAAGTTCAGTCCATTATCAACATGGTGGGACATGGCAATATGTAAGTAGACATGGTACTGGAGAGTTGTACATCTGGTAAGCAACAGAAAGTGAACTGAGATACTGAGCATGGTTTGAGCATATGAGACCTCAAAGCCCACCCCCAAAAGGACACTTCTTCCAACAAAGCCATACCTATTCCAACAAAGCCACACCTCCTAATAGTGCTATTTCCTGAGCTTTTTGGGCCCACTTAGGTTCAAACTACCACAAAGGTCAACACGTTTCTCTAAAGAGAAGCATACAATTGACTTTAATGGTAAATAACACAGCACTAGCATCCCGGCTTGCACATTAGCTTGTTTTGAAAAGAATAAGCCCAACTGGGTCCTAGTCTGCTTCTCTACAAAACTCCATAAAACCACCTTTATTGTTAAATTCCTTGATTTGAAAGGTACTTTTAGTTTATCTTTGGTAGAAAGCTAAGAAAGTCATTCTCCACTAAGAACAGCAGTAAGATCTATGTTGAAGAAATGACTCAATTTCTTCATCTTAATTGTTTTGTTCTCAAAGCTGAGGATAACAATAGCTTAGAATGACTCTATACAAACCTAGACATATCTGTGAAAAAGGAATCTAGTTGAGAAATTGCCTCCATCAGATTGCCTCCATCAGAGTCTGTGAGGCATTTTCAAAATCAATGATTGATAGGAAGGGCTGAGCCCACTGTGGGTGATGCCACCTATAGACAAGTGGTCCTGGTTGTATTTAAAAAAAAAAAAAATGCTGGGAAAAAAAGAAAGAAGAAAGAAAGAAAAAGAAAGAAAGAAAGGAAGAAGGAAGGAAGGAAGGAAGGAAGGAAGGAAGGAAGGCAGGCAGGCAGGCAGGCAGGCAGGCAGGCAAGCAAGCAAGCAAGCAGGCAGAGAAAGCCCAGGGGAACAAGCCAGTAAACAGTGTTCTTCCATGGCTTCCTCTTCAGTTCCTGTGAGTTCCTGCCTTAGCTTCTCTCAATGGACTGTGAACAAGATATGTAAGCCAAATAAACTCTCTCCTCCCTAAGTTGTTTTTGGTCATGATCTTTATCTCTGAAATGAAAAGCAACTAAGACATAGAGATATTTATTTTATTTGTCAGGAAACACTGAGTACCCAGTGATGAGGGAACACCAAATATAGTATGAAGTTTTCCCAAGAACAACTGTGTTATGGAAGACACATACCCATTAGAATGGGAGTGATCTCCTTTCAGCCTTCTATGAATAGTGGGGTATGCTAAAAAGCATATAAAATATAGCTAAGCCAACCAACCATTGTGAAGACCTAGAACCAACTAATTCTTCTGAGTATAGCTCCACAGAGATCCTCAACTAAAACGTTAGTTAGGAGCAAGGCTAATAAATGTGCATGTTTGAGCACACGTTGAGTTTTTAGAATTTTAAGCTATTATCTCTGGTTAAAGACAAAGAGGCACCAGGTGGTGGTGGAACATGCTTTTAATCCCAGCATTTGGGAGGCAGAGATAGGCAGATCTCTGTGAGCTTGAGGTCAGCCTGGTCTACAAGAGTTAATTCAGGACAGCTAGGGCTGTTACACTGAGAAACCATCTGGGGGGAGGGGGGAACAAAGAGGCACTGGGAGAGAAAGTTTGTGGTTAAGAGCACTGGCTGCCCTTCTAGAGGATCTAGGTTTGATTCCCAGACCCAGGGACTCAGACATCTCCTGGCCACCATGGGCACCAGGCACGGACACAGTGCACAGACATACATGCAGGTAAAACACCCATACACATGAAATAACAAGATATTAATAAAACACAGACATTACCTAGCAATGGAGAACACAAGAGATTTAGCTTTGGTTTCATGACTGGACGCTCTGACTGAGTCAATTCACTTTTCTCCAGAGAGGGGAAGTCTATTACTTTCATTCCTTCTATTCTCACGTCAATCTCAGCCTGGGGTGTATCCAAGGTTTGGGAAGAGTCCCTTTCTTGAGGAAGATGATGCCAAGATTCTGCTCTCTGAAACAATTTTAAAGGAAAAGATGCTGGGTCATTAACTGAGTCACACATTTACACTTAGACTACTGACTACTAAGCATATTTAACAACACTCTCACAGAGTGGTCAAAAGAAAGTTGTTCCTTCTATGTGACTTCTTACTACACTAACCTCCTTCTAGACCTCTTTCAATCACTACCGGCTCCTAGCACCATGTAGTCACTGACACCTGTGTTATAGTGTAGGCTCTCACTGTTAAATCAATCATTTGATACTACACGACAAATCCATACTGTGTTCATTTAAAAAAAAAAAAAAACAAGCCAAGAAAAAAAAAAAAACCTGAACAATTATTTCTAAATCTAAAGCTACAGCATTCATTCCCTGGGAAAAATGGAACAGATACTTTAGAAGATAACATATTCTTGTAAAGTTAAATATATCATTTTAATATAATTTAGTTGATCTATTCCTAGGTATTTACTCAACAGAAATGAAGTTGCGTTTACTCAAAAACAATGAAAATTTATTTAAAGAGATGATACATGCAAATGGGCTAATTTCAGAAGAATAGAAATCAGATTTTTAAAATCCACACACTGTAATTCTAAAAAGGCAAAACAGAACTATCAACTATAGGATGCTTGATTTAAGATAAGGGACTGGAGAAAGTAATTATTAAAATAGTATTCAGAAACTTTTGTCCATAAGAGAAAAAAGCATAGTGATATTTACATAACTATATATTTCAAAGATTATCTGACAAACTGTATAACTAAAACAGTTCACTTTTCTATATTTTATAACTGCTATCTTTCAAATTTCATCTGTCAAATGTATAACTAAAACAGTTTACCTTTCTATATTTTATTTAAACTTAGCTGTATAAAAATGGAACTAGACAGCTGGGCAGCAGCAACACATAACTTTAATCCCAGCCCTCAGGAGGCAGAGGCAGGAGGATCTATCTCTATGAATCTGAGGCCAGTCTGATCTACAGAGCAAGTTCCAGGACAGAGAAATCTTATCTCAAAGAAAGAAAGAAAGAAAGAAAGGAAGGAAGGAAGGAAGGAAGGAAGGAAGGAAGGAAGGAAGGAAGGAAGGAAGAAAGAAAGAGAGAGAGAGAAAGAAAAAAGAAAAACAAAAGCAAAAACAAAAACAAAAAAACTTTTCTTTAAAATTTTCTATTTATACTCAGGTAATGGTTTTGCAATTTTGAATGTTTTAATTTCTTGTATGCCAAATATCCCATGAGATAATATACGTACACACAAAAATATATACTTTTGAAAAATACAGATTATTGAGACAAAGAAGCAGGGATGAGCTTCCCAGTCTACATAAAATTATTGTGTCCTATGAGAATAGTAATCCACATCTTCACATTCCTCATATTACAGCATTTCTGTGCTGCTCGTAGAAAGAAAAAGAATTTGCCCCAGACACACCTGTTCCTCCCCAGGACCCCACTGGACTGTTGTTTCCAATGACACTACACCGGAGTTGGAAAGCTGTGCTCTAGAATTGTCTTGATACGATGACTGCTGCCACCCATGGCACGTCAGTGAAACAACCTGAAAATCAAAGCACACTAAAGCTGAGTAATGCTGGGACTGTACAATAACAAAAGTAACCATGCTAGAATACACTTTTTGCTCTATAAAATGCTTTCATGTTACAAAATGTTATTCTTTAAGCATAACAGCATGACCATCTTCACCAGAAGCAGCTATAACTACCCATGAGAAACTCTCAAGACTGGGCCTGTTGACCTTCCCTCATAGGAGGATGTAGGGTATAGGCCCCTGTCTTCCCTTGCTCCCTGGGATGCAAATCAAGGACTGTTTTGGCTAACCAGCTAAGCTTCCTGCTAAATTCTGTGCTCTGCTCTGCTAGCCTGGTGAATTAGCCGTAGGGCCTTGTATTACTTTGGAATGGTAATTTCCCAACCTGCCCGGGAGAGCCCACGGCACCAAGGTCCCTCTCACCTGTCTGCCACTGCCTGACACCTCCCGCCCACGTGCCTGCGGAAAAGTTGTCACAACCCCTCTGGCTGGGAGGGGTTTCCGTTACTGGGGGAAAAAGTATATTAACTCTGGATAAAGCTAAATAAATTGGCATTCACCTCTTGGCGAATGACCCGGACTCTCTCTCTCTGTGTGTGTGTGTGTGTGTGTGTGTGTGTGTGTGTGTGTGTGTGTGTGTGTGTTTAACCCCTAGGCCCTTGCCCAAGCTCCTGGTGATATGGAGCCAAGGTCCAAACTGGGAGGGTGGTGATGCAGATCTCGGGTGATTCAACAGTAGCGAAAGTCATTATAAGGCAGTCAAACATAGGAAATCGCTTAGAGGCTTGGGACCCTATTTAGTTTGGAGCATGTAATAATGCATGCACTTGGCAGTTCAGCTCCTTCACCTGCATGTACTATGCATACACATCCCTCTCCCAACAATGCAGCTAATAACCTCAGAATCCCTCTACTCTCCACCTAAGTGGGACTCATGTACACTTTACTCTGAACAACAGTGTAACTTCTTGGTCCCAACAACAATCAAATTTGGACCATTAAAGTGCAATCCCAATGTATCTGAACAGAATGAAGAGAAAGGCTGATCTGGCCTGAACTGGTTTGGGGTACATGTACACTAAGACAAACCATCTTGTTCCAGTGAATTTTGTTGGAAAATTCCAATTTATAATCTTATGCCTATGTATAATTGGGCATGCATATGAATCAAATTGGATGCATTATGGGAAGAGACATGTGCAGTAGGAAAAATAAATATATGATCTAATCTATCAATTAAAATAAGAGAACTCCCAAAGTACACCCGAGTAACCAGCCCCTCCTTCTTAAGGTCTTGAGTACTCTCTCTGATCTTATGCTCTTATAAGCTCAATAAATGCATTTGACAACAAGGTTGGACTTGGAATAGTTACTTTGACTTATCATTTATTCACATCTCCCAGGAAAAGTTCACAACAAACTAACTCACTCTCTGCCTCTCTCACTTCACAATCACTATCGAAATTGTTACTTATGCTCACCTAAAAATAGCCAGGGTCTTAAGGTTAACCAGTTAGGCCCAAACATACTTTTCACTAAACCTTTCCCGTTCCTAAATCTTCTATACCTACAATAAAAGCAATTAGGAAAAAAATGAAAACTGTCTATTTCCTAATCTTACTGCTCTTACAGTGATAAAAGAAATTAACTTTAATATCAGAAGCTTCAATCAGCTTCTTCAGTTTCTTCTTCTCAGAACAAACAGGGAATGCCACCACTAAGATATAACCACCACTCCCCCGAGGTTCAAATGTCTGGCTGGCTCAGCGTCCAAACTTTGAGCACAATTTTTAAAAACACAAAACAAAATAAGAACTGTTTGGGTGGAAAGTTCCACCCCTGGGAGTTGCCTCAGTCCAGACTACACCTCTGAGAAAGACCGCCAAACGGTGACCCCTCCTCAGAGAGACTCAAGTTCACTCCCACAGGGTATTTAAACTGTCCCTCAGAAAACAAACCCATGGTTTTCTGGTCTTCCTTTCCTCTCTCCGTGATTTTCCGTCTCTCTTCTCTGTCTCCATCTCTGGGGGTCTGGAGGCCACCCGGGAGCATTAGTATCCATTAAACCTGGGCTTTTTCTAATTCAGTTTGATTTGGTCTGATTTGGATTATTACATCGGCAGAAAGGTTAATTGGGGTGCAAAAACTTTTCAAGAACCAAGACCGCTGTGAAGATCACCTGTGTAAAGGGATTGACCTTTTCTGAGACACAGTTCAACAGAACCATGCTTACGGCCAAAATGTAAGGTGACCTATTTTAACCAATTAAAGTTCTTTTCTCAGCTATAAACCAGCACTTTTGATAAAACCTTCCAAAGAAGATAAAGCAACATTTACAGTCAAAACATGTCTTCCTCTCCCTCAGACCTATTCATAGGAAGAATTCCTTTAACCTGTTTTGACTGGCTTTTATCTTATCAGCATTCATCTGCAAACACAAAGTACCTATAAATCACTTATAGACTTGCTAAATAAAAATCTTTTAGATAAAATAAGTTATATTTAGTAAAGATGCACACACACACACACACACACACACACACACACAAGGTAGTAACTATTAGTGAAAAAGAAGGTTATGAATTTGAAAGAGCCCAAGAAGGGGTATATGGGAGGGTTCAGAGAGAAATGATGTGATTATATTATAATTTCAAAAAGAAAAGAAAAAACATACCAAAACGCTTTACTTAATCTTTTTGCTTTGTTTTGTTTTCATTTTTCAAAACTGAGTTTCACTGTATAGCCCAGGCTGTACTGAACTCACTTGGTAGACCAGGTAATTGATTAACAGATCCACCCGATTGCCACCCAGGGCCATGGTGTTGTCTGAGCCTGGGCTGGTCCTGATGCAGCCACAGTCGGTGCTGATGTCCATGGCTCCTGATACCACCAAAGGCAGAGAGGATAGGATTGTACAGAGTTGTCACCACCTCTCACTGACTACAATACCAGGGAGAACTGGTCCTGCCCCTCACTGGCTAAAGCACTCCGGAGAGAGGATTTTATACCACCTCACCTGGGCAGCAAAATAAAGCTGACCCTCTTTGGGGGGATGGGAGAGGCATGGGCGAAACTGGCCCTAAGAGCATGAGAACGGAAGAGCAAGTCACATCCCTCTCATCTCCCATGTGGTGGTGTGGGGGAAAGATGACCCCCTCAACACCTGGAGCAGACGAGGGGACCTGACCCAAACCCTTACCAGCTGCAGTACTGGCCCTGTCCTTGCCTGGGCAGCACAGTAGAACTAACCTTATAGACAGGGGTGCAGGTGAGCCAGCCCTGAGGGTATGAGAGGGGCATAACTGGTATTGCCTCCCTCATCTTGGGTGTGGTGGTGGGGACAAGGGACAGATGCCCTCCCCACTTACCCCTACTACCTCCGGCTGGTGAGAGCTGACCCTGTTGGGGAGAGCACAGGTTAACCTCCCAGGGAGTGAGCATTAGAGATCTGGCTCTGCCCTTCATCTGCCACCATAGTAAGGGCGGGGAAGATCCTCCCGCAAAGAGCCTGAGGCAGGTGGGAAAGCTGACCCTGAGGTCAAAAGAGTAGGAGAGCTGCCCTTGCCCCTCACCAGCTACAGTACTCCAGAGAGCGGGCCCTGGGCAGCACAACAGAACCAACCCTGTTGGCAGAGGTGTGGGTGGGCCAGCCCCAAAGCTGTGAGTATGGGAGAGCAGTCCCTACTACTCATCTATCAGGCAACAGTGTGGGTGGGGGAGAGATAACCCCCTTACTCCTCACCCTCACCACCTCCAGTAGACAAGGGAGGTCATCTTCCTCTTTACCAGCTAAAAGCGACCCTGCTCCTCACCTGGGCAGCACAGTAAAGCTGACCCTGTTGGCAGAGGCACAAGTAAGCTGGCCCTGAGAGGATGAGGATGGACTAGCTGGCCACACCCCTCTGTCTGCTGTATGGTGATGAGGGCGAGAGAAAGATACCCCCCAACCCTGCCACCTGTGGTGGGCAAGGGAACTGACCCTCCCCCTTACCAGCTGCAGCATTCAGAGAGTGGCCCCTGCATCTCACCTGGGCAACACAGTAGAGCTGGCCCTGAAGGTGTAGGTGTGGAAGAGCAGACCCTGAGGGCTTCAAAGCAGGAGAACTGGACCTGCCCCCTTGCTGCAAGGAGAAAACTAGCCAGGGCAGTGCTGGAGAGCTCATCTTGAAGGTGAGGACAAGGGAGAACTGGCAGGCTGACTAAGTCCACCACTACCCACGCCCTGAATCAGGACTAGGAGTTGAATCACCACAACATCCACCCCATCTGTGATCTGCTGGAGGGACCAGTACTGCAGACCAAAAACTACAGGATCTCTACAACACAGAGCAACAACAGGATAGCCAAGGAGTCCCAGTATCGTATGAAAGTGTAGCAGAAACCAGAGGCCTGGAACCATGACTCTTTGCAATGAACACTTCCAAGTAAGTACACGGATAAAGGGTTTACTGTGAGACTGTGTCACACTGCCGCTTCCATGATGAGATTTTTCCTTTATTTCCATTTCTTTCTTTAAATTTTATTTTATTTTATTTTATTGGGGAAGGAAGGTTGCTAGGGCAGAGGGTGGATATGGAGGGATGGGTAGATAAATGGGATCAAGACTCATGATGTAAAAGACACAAAGAGTAAATTAAAAGTTAAAACAAACAAAAACTTTTTGTCAGGAGGAAAGAGGATCCAAAAGATCCAAATTTACTGTATCTATTTTTGTCTAGAAGCAAAACAGCTAGTCTATTACCAATTAACAAGGAAGAGGAGGGAAGCTGTAATATTAGTGATTATTTTGTATGTAAATTTGAGTTTATAATAAATTAAGTCAGCAGGGCTAAATAACAAACAGGAAACTAAAAATTAGAGTAGAAACTGTCTAAGTAGCTCAGTTGGAAGAGTGCTTGCCTAGGATATACAAAGCCCTGGGTTCAATCCCCAGCACCATATAAATACCACAAGTGTGGTGATACACCCCTATAATCCCAGTACTCAAGATGTGGTAGCAGAAGAAACAGGAGTTCAAAGTCATCCTCAGCTAGTGATTTGACAAACATGATCACCTCAATTAAAACAGGAAAAAAAAAATGCTCTACAAAGGCAAGCACTGTTTCATAAGAAAACAAAAAACAAGAAACTAGGGATAGACAAAAAATTCCTCAGAATAAAGTTCATAATGTGAAAAACCCATGCAAATATCATACTCAATGTGAAAAACTTAAAGAAAATAATTCCTCTAAGGTTTTACAACAAGACAAGGGCAACTTCTCTTGCCAGTTCTATTCAACAAAGAATTTCGAGTCCTAACCAGAGTTGTCAAGAAAAACTTGAGGATCTAATTTGAGATTACTCAGCACCATGTGAGAGCCATGCATCTGTGATCCCACAGTGCAGTTGGGGGGTAGGGCATGTTAAGGAATCCCCAAATCTCATTGGCCAGCCAGTCTAATTAAAGTGAGACGTGAGAAACTGTCTTAAAAGGTGGGGGGGACTGAAGAGATAGCTCAACAGTTAAGAGCACTTGTTCTAGCAGAGGACCCAGGTTTGGTTCCCAGCACCCACATGGCAGCTCACAACCATCTGTACCTCCAGTTACAACACCCACTCTGATCCCTGTGGGCACCAGCTGTACAGATATGGATACAGGCAAAGAGTTCATACACAAGAAACAAAATAAATAAAGCTAATAAAACTTTGCTAAACAATAAGGTGGACAGTAACTGAGGAACCCTGACCACTGGCCTCCACAATTTGCATATATACATGCACGCACATACACATGAACATGTACATACTTAATATCACACACACACAAAATCAATTACATTTCTGTACACAAGTATCTATCCAAAGAAGAAATGAGAAAAGTTTCATTAATATAGCATCAAAAATCAATCAGCAGCCAGTAATCTCAGCACTTTGGCAGAGGGAGGACTTAGAGACCAAGGCCAGCCTGGGTCATAGCAAGTTTCAAACCCCACCTCACCAACGAGAAAAAAAAACGGTCAGCGGGGCATGGTGGCACATGACTGTAATCCCAGCATATAAGAGGCAGAGGCAACAGATCTCTGAGCTCCAGGTCAGCCTGGTCTACAAAGTAAGTTCCTGGACAGCTGAGGCTATTACCCAGAGAAAGCCTGTCTCAGAAAAACAAAAACAAAAAAGTCAGCTGCTATATAAGTAAATACTTAAGACTTGTATCCTAAAGAGTGTAAGATTCTAATGAAAGAAATTGAAAAAAGCACCAACAGCCAGGCATGGTGGCACACACCAACCTGATCTATGTAGTTGAGTTCCAGGCCAGTCAAGTCAAGCTACACATGAGATCCTCAAGAGAGATGGTTTGAGGAGAAGGAAGAGGAGGTGAGAGGGAAAAAGAAAAAAAGCACAAGTAAACAGACAGTCCATGTCTGGGGATTCAAAGAATTAATACTGTTAACATAGCCATACTGCCCAAAGCAAATCACAAAGTCAATACAATCTCTGTCAAATTGCAACGACATTCTTCATGAAAATTTAAAACAAAAATCCCAACATCCATACGGAACCACAAAATACCCAAACAGTCTAAGCAATTTTAATAAAGAAAAAGCTAGGTATCATTTTTTTTTATTTTAAATACACAAGAAAAATAACTCAAAATGAGTTTTTTAATGTAAAAACTAAAGTCAGTTTACGGCCATACCACCCTGAATGCGTCCGATCTCGTCTGATCTCGGAAGTTAAGCAGGCTCGGGCCTGGTTAGTACTTGAATGGTAGACCGCCTGGGAATATCGGGTGCTGTAGTCATTAAAAATAAATAAATAAAAATAAAAACTAAAGTCATAAAACAAAACAAAAAAACACAAGGAAAAAGCTCTTTGATTCTGGTCACACCACAAGCCCAGGGTACAAACTGAAAGGATGAACTGTATCAAACTAAGAAGCTGCACAGCAGAGGAAACAACGAAGTGAAAAGGGAGGCTGCACAGCGCTTGCCTGACATCTATAAGATCCTTAGTTCAGCATCTAGCACAGGACAGAGAGAGAGAAGACACAAGAGCCAAAACAGCAGCAGGGGGCGGGGAATAGTCACAGGAGAAGAGGAAGGGAAAGCACACCATGGAAAGCGAGAAAACAATCACAGTATTTACAAACTCTGTATCTAGTATGTTTCTCTGTGAGTTCAAAGTCAGTCTGGTCCACACAGTGAGTTCTAAGACACAAAGGACTACATAGAGAGACCTTGCTTCTAAATAAATATGTGTGATATTTTGATTTTGTTCTGATAAAGGTTGCTTGAAGTCAGAGGGCGGGACCAGCCACTAGCTGATCATAGAGGTTTGAGAACTATAGAGAGGAGACAAGAGGTAAGGCAAGGCTCAGAGGATCTCTGCCAGTTTTGGTCAGAGAAACCAGAAAGGTAGGAAGTCACAGTGGCTGCTCCCCTGATTCTCTGATCTTTCAGGTTTTAATCTGACTCTTGATTTTTTTTAATTGATAAAGATTAATTAGATTAATTATTGATAAAGATTAATTAGATTAATGCTTTACTAGAGAGATGACCCAGTGGTTAACAACATTGGCTGCTCTTGCAGAGGCCCCAGCATGCAGCTCCAGCACTCACATGGAGGCTCACAACCATTTATAGCTCTAGCAACAAGGGGTCTGACACCATCTTCTGACTTCACAGGCACCAGGCATATAAGTGGTGCAGATATACATAGCAGCAAATATTCATACACATAGAATAAAAATAAATGAATCTAAAAATGTACTAAAATAGATAACAAAATATATATGAGATTTCGATTGACACAAGCAAAGCCCTGAGTTTTTAACTTAAGACCCAATTGGAAAAGCCCAAACAAAGAATGGGCAAAGCTCTAAATAGACATTTCTGTAAAGTAAATGTAGGAATGATCAATAAGCACAAGAAAATATGTTCATCATTACTCAGACATGTGAACAGGAACTCACACAGTGCTAGCGAGAACGTAATGTAATACAGCCACACTGGAAAACAATCTGCCAGGCCCTTAAAGGGTTAAATACAGAAATGCCAAAATGTCCAGCAATTCCACCACCAGACACATACCCAAGAGAAATGAACTCATATGTCCACACAATCACATGGATGTTTAGAGCAGCAATTCCACCACCAGATACATACCCAAGAGAAATGAACTCATATGTCCACACAATCACATGGATGTTTAGAGCAACAGCCTTAGACAAGGAAAAAAACGAGCTTTCCAAGAGTCGTTTCCGCAGATGAAAAGCAAATAAACCTCTACGGTGGCATTTCAAAAAAAAAAAAAAAACAATACATAAAACTAAGAATGAGAAATAAAAATTGCCACATACAAAAAAACAAAAAAAAAACTAGAGTCATTGTTAAAATGAAAGACTTTCTAGGAAAATCATAAATTATCAAAATTGACCCAAGAAACACCAGTCTACGTATACAGCCCACACCTGAGAGGAACCTGGAAACACCATTTGCTTCCGGTGCAGCTCAAACATTAGAGAAACATTTCCACACAACTAACCTGTTCCAGGGTGTAGAAAATATTCACTCCAGCACCTTTCACACAAATGGAACGGAATATCACAGACAAGGCTAAAAGCTCTGACCATGTATTCTTTCTTCAGAAAAAAATGGCAACCTGCTGTCAGAAGAGGTGCTGGCAGCTGGAGGGTAAGAGGAAAAGGGAGGAGGGCTGACAGGAAACGTCAAAACTTTGCAAGCTGGGTTCATGATTCCACTAAAAGTTGAACAACAAGAACCTCCTCTAGCGCTACAACCCATGAACATAACAGTCTCCCAAAAATATTTTCCTTCAAAATGCAAGCTTCAAGGAGAGGTGTTTGAAATCATCTAAGCAGAAAGATCCCCAGGACTAGCAGGAAAACAAAACAGCAGAGGCTCTGAATCACTCATGTCTCAACCAAGTGTTTGGAAAGCAGAAGGGAGAGAGGAAACAGAGCTGGCTCCACAGGTAAAGCCTGATGACTGCGTTCCATTCCAACACAAAAGGGAAAACTGAGTCTACAAATTGTCTTCTGACTTTCACCTACATTCAATCCAACAGAGTTCCTGCTCTGTTAGAGGGAGACAAGATCCCTGGAGCTTGCTGGTGGATCAGCCTAACCAAGTCCAATGAGCTCCAGGTTCAATGACAGATCTTGTCTCAAAAATTAAAAGGGAAGGTGTGGTGGCACACACCTTCAACCCTAACACTCTGGAGGCACAGGCAGGTGGATCTTCCTAAAGATCACTATGTAGAGTAGCCCGGTCAAATTAAATAAACAAGGTGGGATGCAATCAATATGTACCCATACATACATGCATATGTGCACACAAACACTACATCATATGCATATATATACACACCCACACACCAAACTTATCATTACAACAATCTTGCTACTCCGGAAGAGATAGATGACAGAGGAATTGAGTACTACACAATGAACACATTTTTAAAATACTGGGAGCGGGGCATAGTGGTACACGCCTTTAATCCTAGCACTTGGAAGGCAGAAGCAGGTGAATCTCTGAGTTCAAGGCTAGCCCAGTCTACACAGGGAGTTTCAGAATAGCCAAGACTACACAAAGTGAAAGCCTGTGTGTGTGTGTATGTGTGTGTGTGTGTGTGTGTGTTTAGGGGTGAGCCTGGGGAAGGAGGGCTGCTCAGAGTATACTTCAAAAGTATTGCTTCACTGTGTATCTAGATGTAGATAATGAAGGACTTTTAGTACTTTCTAGCCCAAACCACTTCTCTAATCTTCAAAATCACACTCAATCTTAGCACCCACCCAGCCAATTCACCACCAGCTCAAAGATGACCTGGCCACATCTCCACATCAGCACAAGCATTTGCTCACTAACCTAACACCTCGGCAGTACCCTCCACAACCAATCCATTACTAAGTGTAATGACTTTACTTTCTAAGTGTCGACCTGTTCTGGGAGGGATGGTTTGTACCAAGCCATTCTAATCTCAGAGCAGGCTACACTTCAAAGCAAAGCCCCTGCTGCCTCCAGAAAGACCTAGTTTAGAGCAAGGCCTGGTTGCAATCTGTCTCGGGGCATAGCAACATCACCATCTCCACACTTTAATGAGCACATCAGACCATCAGAAATCTGACCGAGTAAACCAGTAGCAAAAAGAGAAAACATACAAGGAGTCTCACCAGAGAAGAGACAATGTCAGAAAAGCCTCCCATTAAAGAGCCTAAACTTTCTACTTCTGCCTTTTTGTCTTGGTGAATTCATTCACAGCACACATCACCAGTCTGTCAACACTGTCCCTGGCATGATAAACATCTCTTCAAACAACCTACTTCTCCCTATTCCCATCAATACTTCCCTGTTCTATGTAGCCCAGGCTGGCCTGGAATTCAAGAGCCCCCACCTGTCTTTGCCTTTAAATCAGTGGTTCTCAACCTGTGAGTCTTGACCCCTTTGGAGGGTGAATATCATCAGATATCTTGCATTTACATTACAATTCATAACTGTTGGGTCCAGGGGGGTCGTGCAAAGATGAGAACACCACCAGGTCTAATAAACCAGAAGCAAACTTTATTCCAGAAACCAGATCCCAGGAAAACCAGAAGCAAACTTAAAAATTAAAAAAGATCGTGGGGCACAGGAGCTTATCAGCTAGCTGAGACCACAGCCAGAGGTGGTGTTTGTTAGGCTGTGGCCAAAGGCTAGTTCTCTGAACCCAACTTTTATAGTTAGGGCACCAAGCATTAGGTCTGAACAAAGGAACTTTTACGATCTTACCCTGACCCGTGGGTCAGTCAATGTAGACCCAAAGGAGGGGAGTGGGTTCTAACGTCCATAGGTAACTAAGCATCTATCATGAAATATGTTTCAGAGTAATTACAGAGAAAGTCACTAATTGCAAGAAACAGGTGTCTTTAGCAATTAGTCAGAAAAGGGACTGCTAGTAATATCAGAGGGTTGATAAGTCAGAATAATTGGTTCTTAGGTTGGGAACTGAAAAGACAGCAGAAAGCTTTTCACACTATCTCAAGGAAAAACTCAGGTACAGACTGCCACACTTTATAACCTCCATTATCAGAGCTCATTAGTCAAATCAGGTGTTTGCACCGTGGTCACAGTTTCTCCCAGTACCTCTAGGCAGTGTGTACTGAAGCCCCTTGTTTCCCCTTTGATGGTGCCAGTTTTTCATAACAAAGACAGTGCCTAACCCAGAGGTCACGTATCTCTGCCTCCTAGAGGTTAACTCAGTTCATATCTGTCGTTCATCAAGGGTGGCCAGGACATTACTCTCAGTTTGCAAGAGAGAAGCTCTGGCCTTGTAAATAGAACAGCCAGTTGTAAAATGAAATGACCTAAAGTGATGGAGGCTTCTTAAGCGGCTGAGAAAATAGCTCACTGTGAATGACTGACCCTTGATCTACTGAGAAATCTGCTGACAGTCTGTTCCCATTCCCCTAGACTTATAACTTTATATTCCTTTATTTCTACATTCTTATTTTTGGAATCTACATTTTTATTTTCTTGTTCTTGGACTCTTCAATAACAATAGAAAAATTAGTTATGAAGTATCAATGAATTACTTTTACGATTGGGTCACAACATGAGGAACTGCACTAAAGGGTCGCAGCATTAGGAAGGCTGAGAACCACCAGTGGCTCTAAATCCTGGAACTAAAAAGCATATGCCATCACACCCTGCTCATTTCCTTGTTCAAAAGACTTTTTGCCTGACAGTATTGCAACGACCCTCTAATTAGTGTCCTTCATTTATTCAGAATGCTCCCATCTTCCCCTATGAGCACAACCATCTACACTACTTGCTCTCTTGCTGAAATACAAATCTAATCACAAACATCCTTTAAAGCAGTTTACTGACTTCCCGAAACTCCAGGGATAAGGCCTTGAAATTCCTGAAATAACACATAAAGCTCTGTAATCCAGATTCAACCTGCTGGCTTTTAATTCCTCAAAATGTCATGCTTTAAATGATGTGGCCCATTGGTAGACAGAATGTTTGCCTAGAATGCCCAAAGACTAGGGTTTAATCCTAGTCCTACCAAAAAACCAACCTCAAATGTAAATTGTGACACTACCACACTTTCCTTTCCTCATCCAGGCTTCTTGTTAAACCCTTTAGTTAGCCTTACATCTTCAAGGTGCCTGCCCAGCCTTCCCTGACAAGCCCAGGTTATCTGCTTTATGCAATCACAGCATTTCAGCATATGCCATTTTCACTTAGGAGAACATGTGGATTGTATCTGCCTCCCTCTTTAGAGTGGGAATGCTAGGGAGGCAGGGGTTTGGTTCACCAAAATTTCCCTCACATCAAGTACAATGTGTGGCACAAGGTGAATGCTCAAAGTCTCAACTGAGTGGATTGAACACTCCCTGCCTTACCTAGCGGGCTCTTCACCAACCACAGTCCACGCATCCCTGTGATGATGGAATTGTTCTGTAACTGCTATGTCCAATGTGACAGCCACTAAGCTCGGCTATCAAGCACTTGAAAAAGTGATCAAACGGGGCCTCTGAATTCCTAATTTTAATACCCCCCCAGTACTAGGGCTTGAACTGAGGGCCTTGCACACACCTCCACCATTTGCAAGACCTCTACCACTTAAAATGCACCACCAGTCCTTCTAATTCTATTATTACTAATTAATATGTAAATTACTAACTAATTAATATGTAAAGAACCACACGTGGTTGTGATGAACAGGAATGTAGTTCTTGACAGTTAAAAAGCATTAATATTAAGAACATGGTTAGTTTCGAAATGATCTTGGCAGGACCTCTGTAAACTCGGCTCTTCCTTCATTTGGTCTTGACTTGGTGTTTTCTAATATTTCAAACCAGAGCTGATCACAAGCTGCTTCCATTCCAAGTTCCTGACATTGGCTCAGGGACCCATTAATTGCTACAAATGCGGTTCCGGAGACACACAATAGGCGGGAGACTTCTCGAGACAACTCACGTTGAGTACGTAATCTACACTAATTCCTCGGGAGCAGGGGTTCTCGCACTTCAATAAAACTAAGGTGCCAAATGTCTCTCCGCAATTCCCAAGTTCCCTCCTCAGCTCCCACCTTCTGCCCAAGAGGCCTTTCTAATTGCACGCTCAGGGAGTACCGGCTCCCTGCCCATCTGTCCTATCTGCCCAAGTTCAAAAGAACCCGGACTCACTAAGAGGCCGGAGAGACACCGGAGATGTCACTGCCAGGAAGAACCCGAGACTGCGAAGAGTGTGCCAGCCCCACAAGCAGGGGTCTCCGGCCCGTAGGCACGGCGAACCGCAGCGAGCAGGTTCCGAGATCCTGGACCAATTTCAGTAGTTCAAGCACCTCGACTGACGCTTGGGCCTCAGCTCCGCTCCTCCCCACCGCCCCGCTCCTCCCCACGGCCTGGCTCCTTGCTACAAGCGCCGCTACCCACCTCAGTCTCCCTCAGATGCTCCACCGGAGCGTACAGGTACCGCGGGGGCGGGGGCGGAGGGAATGCCCTGCCAGATTGGCCAGGGTGCGCCAGCAGCCAGGCCTTAGCCATCTCGTCCTCCTCTTCGTCCGTGCTTTCCCGCGTTTGGGACTCGCAGTTAAAATCCAAATCCACCTCGGGCCCCGCCTCTTCAAATTCTATCTCTTCCACTTTCACAGTCTCTTCAGAGGTCCGGGCCTCCCCGGTCTCCTCGGTCGCCGCCGGGGACGCGTTCTCCACCTCCTCCTCCTCCTCCTCCTCCTCCAGCTCGCCGGGCCACGGGAGGTCCTCCGGCTCCATGTTGGCGTCGCGCTCCAGGCGGCTGTGCAGGAGGAGGAGGAGGAGGAGGTGGAGGAGGAGGAGGAGGAGGAGGAAAGGGGAGGGGGCGGGGAGAGGAGGGGGAAGCGAGTTGACTGGCGGTTGCGACCGCGCGCAGGCGCACTTGCCGCCACCGCCCCAGACGGGGCGGGGCTGCTAGTGAGAGCGCGCGTTGCTAGGGACGCCCCGCGGAGCGCGCGGAAAAGCGGCGGGAGAGGAGGTCTGTGACCAGCTTCGTCACCAGACCTTGCTTATAGTACTGTATGCTCACAATAAACCTAGACCGGGATCTTCTGGGGGCTCTAGGGCACTTCCTGCTCAATTCACTCCTGATTTTTTTTTTTTGTCTCTCGCCCTCAAACCCTAGGATAAACCCATAACTGGATAAATCACATTCGCAAATTACAGATGTTTAAAGACTTAGTGCCTTAAGTGACAGTCTACAGCTGGCATTGTAGTAAGTGTAAGGGAGTTAATAGGTTTTTTTTTTAAAAAAAAAAATCGACGCTGGAGTATAAACATAGGAAGTGGGATCTGACTTTACCACCTGCGGTGGTGTGAAAAGGAGCACCTAGAAAATGCGGTTAAGAGGCCCCTGCAGGTCTGGCTAGGTGGTTCCGCCAGCAAGGCATCTACAACACGAGTCTAAACACCTGACTTCAATTCCCAGAAGCCATATAAAAGTAGAAGGAGAGAACCAGTTTCCCTAAACGGTCCTTACTGTGCGAGTGCACAGCAAGGAGGAGGAAAGGAGAAGGATGTGGCCGGGTGTTAAAGAGAAGTTGGGATCAAAGGCGTGTGCCTTAACGTGCCTTTAATCCCAGCACTTGGGAAGCAGAGGCGGTTGGATCTCTGTGACTTCAAGGCCAGCCTGGCCTACAGAGGAAGTTTCTAAACTGCCAGGGTAACATAGAGAGGCCCTATCTCCAATAATAATAATAATAATAACTTTTAAAAAAAGAGGGTGGGCAAAATGCCTTAGCAGGTAAAGGCCTTGCCCACGCCACTCCCACCCTGCATGACAGGCTTCTAGCAGCAAAAGCTGCACCTCCTTCATCTAAAGGCATCACAAGTGTTCAATTGACTGAATCATTGAACTAAACATTTCTAATTTAAACCATCACAGATAGACATTTTTTCAGGTCTCCACAGAAAAAGCCACAAGTATGCCCAGTGTCTGGAACAGACACTTAAAGGTCTCTGGCCTTTAAGGAGATGCTCAGTAAACATTGTCAAATCAAATGAAGTCCAGATTGAATTGTCTGGTCCAAAGATGATAAATGGAATACAGGCATAAATTTGGCTTCCCTTGGAGTTCCTATAGCTGTCTGCCTACTGGAGAACTTTTGACTTCCTGTCCCAGCTAGCCCCTGGGGGCATCAGAAAGACAGAAAGTTGAAGTAGGTGTTCCACCAGGTGTTTGTGTGACTGGAGGGAAGGTGATTAAAACTTGCAGTTGACTCCAGATGGCAAACCCTCACAGCATAAAACATTGCCACCGACAGCTAAAGAAATCCATTAACAGCTCCAAAAAAAGATAATTACATATGGCAAATACAGAAAAAAAAATCTACCATACATATGCATATATGTGTGTATATACATCACTTGTTTGAAACCCACTCTCAAGTGTCATTCCAGCGGTGTTCTTTGATAAGTAACAGAAGTGACTGGTCAGTTTGTTTGTTTTCTTCCTTGCTCATTTGAGACAGGATCTAACTCTATAATCCAGGTTATCTTGGAACTATGTAGCTGACCTCAAACCTGGGGAATCCTTCTTTAGCTTCTCTAGTGCTAGGGCTATAAGTATCAGCTACATGTCTGGCTTCCTCTAGTCAATACAGTCGAAAAAGAAATTTATAGAAAATGAGTAATCTAACTGTAGCTCACGTACTTTGCAAAACAGAACCTCTCAGTTAATTCAGTCTAGAAAAATTGAATAAAATGTTATTTGAAAACATCAACATTTGCCAGGCAGTGGTGGCGCACGCCTTTAATCCCAGCACTCAGGAGGCAGAGAAGAGGATCTCTGTGAGTTCGAGGCCAGCCTGGTCTACAAGAGCGAGTTCCAAGACAGGCTCCAAAGCTACAGAGAAACCCTGTCTCGAAAGAAAAAAATCATCAGCATCAGTAACTAAACCACCTTGTATGAAACAGAATGAAATTACAAGAAACATGAAATGGCACAACTCAAAACACACAACTGCATAGCAACAGTTTATGTGCATAATGTAAGGAGCAACACACTAACCTCAAGACGACTCATCTTTGCAAGTGGACACAAACTATAGAATATCACTTTAGCTCTGTTCACATCTACTTCCTGTCTCAGACTGCATCACAGGGTCTTTTATCCATTAGAAGACCCCAAACTCCATTTCTGAGGGGGTCTTGCCTTTATAGGGTTGCTGTCATCTTCCATAACATGATATTGCTAGACATGCCACTCTTAGAGAATGCCCCAGGAGATCACCTGTGTTTCAGATATATTCCCTCTTAGACATTTTTTTTCAGATTCATTTTAAATGTGTATTAATGTTTTGTCTGCATTTATGTATGTGCACCATGTGTGTGCCTGGTAGCTGAGGAGTTCAAAGGAGGGTATGGAATCCCTCAGAATTGGAGTTACAGGTTGTTGTGAGCCACTGTCTGGGTCTCAGGACCACTGCAAAAACAAGTGCTCTTAACCTATATACCACAGCCCAGCTCTTTCCGTATATATAATCTCCTCACTCCATTTTGTAGCTCTTTCTCTCTTTAGTTCCACTTGATAATCAGAATCCATTACCCTTGCCAAAAAGAAAGCCCCTTTCTGGTCTATTAAGCCTAACCCATCAGGTGACAGTTTCAACTTCCAGTTCAGTGGAACCCTTGTTGTGTTCATGTCGGAAACTATTTCCGTCAATCCAAAGACACGGAGACAAAAAAAATGTAGCAAAAAAAAAAAATCAAAGACAATGAAGAAAACACATTTGTATTAACAATTAACAATGAATTCATGTTTCCCAGGACCACGAATTCTGGCTGTGAAAGAAATTTCACTTTTTCTGAAATGGTAATGCCTCAGAGGTAAGGTTCGCCCTTCCGTCTCCTAACTCCCCTGGTTATCTTAGGTCTAGCCCAGGAACATTCTCAACAGCCCACTAAATGATGTTGTAAGCTCAAGGTGAGGAAGTTCATGAGAAGACCTGCAATTTCTGTGGTATTCTTTTTTCTTAGCCAGTGTACTAGGCAAAGTGAGATGGGGCGTTATATAGATAGAGATACGAAGGAGGATAGGAATTTGTTTTAACAATTGGGTTACATGATTATGGGGGCTGAAAGGTCCCACTGCAAGTTGGAGCCTCAGGGATCTTGGTCCACGGAATCTCATATATAACTTTCAATCTGAATCATGAGGACTCAAGAATCTGATGTGATTTTAATGACTGGAGTTCTATGGTTCAAAAGCAAGGACATAAAGTATCCGGACTCCACAAAAGATGGAATTCTACCCAGACTCCCAGCTGATTGGATGCCAGCCTACAGAGAGAAAAGATCTTCCTCACTCAGTCCACCAACCCACATGGTACTCTCCAGAAAATCCCCCTTAAATTCAGGTGGTGGCACATGACTTTAATTCCAGCACTTGGGAAGCAGAGGTAGGCAGATCTCTCTGAGTTCAAGGCCAGTCTGTTTTCTATAAAGGAAGTTCCAAGCCATCCAGGGCTACATAGTGAGACCCTGTCTCAAAAAAACAAACAAAACTCCCCTTTAGTTTATATTTTCAGTAGGAAAAGGGGATTACTAAGTGCTTCCGTAAGCCGTTTCTACCACAACCCACAATTTTAAGGTCAGGGAACAATGTGTATTTTTCTGTCAGTAGTTAGATATCTTTACTTCAGCTATAAAACTCAAAATCTAAGAAAAAACACAGGATGCCCTTGAAGATCCATCGGGCCACGGTGAAAAGAATGTGAAGGTTCTGGGGAAATGGCTCAATGGAGGGGAAAGGGTTCTCGCTACACAAGCACGAGGACTTGAGTTAGATTCCCCACATCCATGTAAGCCAGGTGTGGTAGCAGGTACCTGTAGTCCTGGGGCAGGGGAAGACGAGACAGAAGTCTCTCTGGGGCTCACTGGCCAGTCTGTCTACTGAGCTGCAAGTTCAGTGAGATATCATCTCTCAAAAAATAAGACGCAGAGGGTGGAGAGATGGTTCAGTGGCTCTTGCAGGGAGTTTGGTTCCCAGCACCCACATGAAGGTTCACAACTGCCTGTAACTCTAATTCCAGGAGATCTGATTCCTTCTCATGACCTCCACGGGCACCAGGCATGCATATGGTGCACACATGTACATGCAGGCAGAACACTCATACTCATAAAAAATATATATAAATAAAAGAGGGTAAAAAAGACAACTGAGGATGACACCTGATTTGACCTCTGGACATTTGCACCCACACTTGCACACACACACACACACACACACACACACACACACACACACATCATCCCAAGTGTAATCACCTAGCTCTCCAAAGTCCCACCCTAAATGATGTTCCACAGTGAACTCAGACTCCGCAGGTAGATCAGCTTTGGTTTAGAGCCAGTTACAATTCCTGGGAGGTCTGCTTTTTTCACCATGGTTCAGTTACCATGGTGAGTAGGTTATGTGTCCCCTTGGGAAAGACAGGGAGTAAGAGTTGCTGTGTGTTTCTAAGTGACATCAGGGGACCTGATCACTTTTGTGCAAATGGTCCTGACTCAGAAATGGAAAAGAAGGGAGACGTCATAATTTTTTGTTTTGTTAGCTTACAATCAGGACTCCACATACTTATAGACTTCTGCTCCTCCTTTTTCTAGTTTTACAATTTAAGTAGAACCACAGTTAGTTGTCCTTTTGGCCATCACTGCCCACAGGGACCACATCAGAGTTCTCTGTGGCTCAACTATTTTGATTACCACTTTAACCATGAATCCATTGGGGAGTCAGGCCCAACCTCCATCCGTTGTTAAGGTCACTTTGTGGCCTCCACTGCTTATGATATGATCATCTCTACAGCAAACTCAAAGAGCACATTTCAGTAGGAAAAATACCAGGAATTACTCCTTTTCTTCCTTTTCTATTTTTTTAGATTTATTTATTTTTATTTTATGTGTATGAGTATTTCACATGTATGTCTGTGCACCACTCATGCCTGGTGCCTATGGAAGTCAAGAGAGGGCATTTGATCTCCTGAAACTAGAGTTACAGACATTTGTGAGCCACCATGTAGGTGCTCGGCACCAAACTCTGAGAGAACAGCAAGTGGCCTTAACTGCCAAATCATCTCTTCAGCCTATTTCACTTTTACTAAGCCCAGATTAAAAGAACATTCTCTGAGCCTTCTCAGGTAAGCTACTTAGGAAAGGGGTAAGGAATACATACACACTGTTTATGAACAAATTCCAGAACCCTTGTCTCTGAGTTTCTGTTCCTCACTACTGTTCATTTCTGGTATGCATTTTGATTTCTCGACTACATGTCGTATAAGCTACCTTTCCCACTACAACCAAGCAGCCAGACCCTCTAACAGTAAATAAGTTGAAGGCAGTCTAAAAGTGTGTTGCTGGCATTAGAGAGCTAGCTCAGCTTCTTCTTCTTCTTCTTCTTCTTCTTCTTCTTCTTCTTCTTCTTCTTCTTCTTCTTCTTCTTCTTCTTCTTCTTCTTTCCTTTTAAGATTTCATTATTTATTGTATGCAGGAAACTCAATCGTGCCACAGGACACATGTGCTCAACTATGTTCATAGCAGCTTTGTTTGTCATAGCCAGAACCTGGAAACAACCTAAAGACCCCTTGACCGAAGAATGAATAAGAAAAATGTGGTACATTTACACAATGGAGTACTACACAGCAGAAAAAAATAACAACATCTTGAATTTTGCAGGAAAATGGATGGAGCTAGAAAACATCATTTTGAGTGAGGTAACCCAGACTCAGAAAGACAATTATCACATGTACTCACTCATAAGTGGTTTTTAAACATAAAGCAAAGAAAGCCAGCCTACAAACCACAATCCCAGAGAATCTAGACAACAATGAGGACCCTAAGAGAGACATACATAGATCTAATCTACATGGGAAGTAGAAAGTAGAAAAAGACAAGATCTCCTGAGTAAATTGGGAGCATGGGGGCTGTGGGGGAGAACTGAAAAGGGTAGGGGAGAGGCAGGGAGGGGAGCAGAGAAAGCTGTAGAGCTCAATAAAAATCAACAAAAAATAAAAATAAATTTTAAAAAGATTTCTTTATTCATTATGTATATAGTGTTCTTGTTCTGCCTACAAGCCAGAAGAGGGCACCAGATCTCATCATAGATGGTTGTGAGCCACCATGTGGGTTGCTAGAAATTAAACTCAGGACGTCGGGAAGAGCAGTCAGTGCTGTTAACCCCCGAGCCAGCTCTTATCCTCTGGGCGATCTCTCCAACCCCAGCTGGCTCAACTCTTAAGAACATTTGCTACTCTTGCAGAGGACTCAGGTTCAGTTCCTAGTACCCACATTGGGTAACTCACAACCACCTGCAACTCCAGGGCAACTGCCTGCACATATATATATATACTCAGGCACACACACATACATATAAAATAAAAATAAATATTTGTAAACTACTTTTTAAAAAGCATGTTGCTAATTTTTTAACTCTATGTCCACATACATTATTTATGTCTGTTGAAATAAATTAGCAAAAAAAAAAATCTTCCATTTCATTTGCTAAATAGGCTTTGACTTCATAATTGGACCCCTGGGAGATGAGACAATTTGGCTCTACTTAAAGATTTTTATATAATGAGAGGAAGTAAAAAGAGTCATTCCCTAATGATTGGCATCCTCTTGCAAGCAAACGATGGAGGAAATAAGGAAAAGGGATTCAAACTGCCCAAGAACAGTTAAGATCAGGTAGGGTGGGGTAGAGAGGGCTTCTGCTTGCAGGAAAGGAGCAGGGACATTTTAAGATATCCTATGATATCAAGCATATTGTCACAGATTTAACTGTATCGACATTCCCATTTTCTGAGGCATTGCGGTCACAGCTGGAATCAGTATTTATTTTAACCAACAAGTTTTATGTAAGCATATATTAATGGAAATATATTTAGTATAGAACACTATATTTTTTTTGCTTGTTGGTTAGTTGGCTTTTGTTTTGTTTTTGAGACAGGGTCTCACTATGTACTTTTGATTGACCTGGAACTTACTTTGTAGACCAGGCTGGCCGTCAAGTCCTAGAAATCTACCTGCCCATACCTCCTGAGTTGCTGGGATTAATGCTTGCACAACCACATCCAGCTAGCACAATATTTTTTGTTTGTTTTGTTTTTTATTGTTGTTGTTGTTGTTTGAGACTGGATCTCTCTATGTTGCCTTGGCTGTCCTGGAGCTTAATTTGTAGACCAGACTGGCCCCAAACTCACTGAGATCTGCCTGCGTCTGCCTCCCAAGTGCTGGTATTAAAGATGCATGCCACCACTATCCTGGCTGTCCTGGAACTCTCTTTGTAGACCAAGCAGGCCTTGAATTACAGAGATCTGCCTGCCTCTGCCTCTTAATCACTGGGATTAGAAGTGTGCAGTATCACACCTGGCTTTTCCACATTATTTTTTAAGATTTATTTTAGTATTTATTTATGTGTCTATGTATGCATCTGTAGATTGTTGCCAAGAGGAGTAAAGTGAGGAAAAATGTACTAAGAGAAGTTATTTATTGACAGAAAACTATATACATATAGTCTTTATATGCATATATGATTATTTGAATTCACTTAGAGAACAATAGACACAAATTTACAGCATGTATCAACTGAGCAGATATGTGCAGACGAGACAGAAGAGAAGGGAGGAGATAACGGAAGGAGGAGGAGGGAAGACAAACGAAAGAACGCAAAGCGTGTGACGATTACATAATGGGTTCAGGAGGGGGCAATGGCCGCCGGTGTAATTCTTCAGTACTACAAATCTCCCCATTCAAAAAAAAAAGCAAACCACCAGATAGAAGTAAAAAAATCAAAAACATGGAAAATATTTATGACTAAGAGTAACAGAATCATAAAATAAAGATGAAAATGCTCAATTCAATTTGAATTTCAAAACCAGGAATGGTGACTTCTTCCTGTAATCCTAGCACTTGAGAGGTGGAGGCTGAAGGATCAGAAGTTTGAGGTCATTCTCAGATACATGAAATTTTATCTCAGCAAACAAACAAACAAAAATAATTTCAGAGAAAGGATAGTGTAAAAAAAATAGAAAAACTAGATATAAATTTGGGAGGAAACAGCAGCAAAGACTCCCAGCAAGAAAGCAAGCCACATATTCTAACACTACCCAGAAACAACACAAGAGGGAGCTCTCTGTGAAGTCAGAAAGGCTTTCTTAACCCATGACCTGGGTTTTTGCTTTTTTTATTTTTCTTTGATTAACACATAATAAACACACATATTTATAGAGTAAAATCTGATATTTTGACCCTGTATACTTGTTTAAAAATAAAAAGTGATATATCCATCACCTTAAGTGGTTTTAGATATATTTATTTTATTTCATTTGTGTGTGTGATTGTTTTGTCTGCATGAGTATATATGTGTGTCTGGTAGCCTCAGAGATCAGAAAAAGGACTAGATGCCCTGTAACCGGATGATTGTGAGCCGTCATGTGGATGTCAGGAACCAAATCCAGGTCTTCTGCAAGAGCAACAAGTACTATTAACCACTGAGACATCTCTCCAGCCCGTCCATCATCTTCATGGCTTATTGCTGTGGGACAATGGTTTGTACCCTGCCAATTGTATTTTAATAAAATGCTGGTTGGCCAGTAGCCAGGCAGGAAGTATAGGCAGGACAACCAGGTAGGAAGTAGAGGTAAGGTAACAAGAACAGGAGAATTCTGGGAAGAGGAAAGCTTAGTCTGCATTCGTGTCCCAGCCACAGAAGAAGCAAGATGTGACTGCCTCACTGAATAAGGTACCGAGCCACGTGGCTAACATAGGCAAGAATAATGGGCTAATATAAATTGTAAGAGTTAATAAGAAGTCTGAGCTACTAGGCCAATCAGTTTATAACTAATATAGACCTCTGTGTGATTTCTTTGGGGCTAAACGGCTGTGGAACCTGGTGGGACAGAAAACTTCAGTCAACAGAATAACAACGATGGGAACCAGGCAGGACAGAAACCTCCAGTCAACAGCTTGTCACCTCTAGTGAGAACATTAAAATCCTATCTTCTAGCTATGTTGAAAGAGTACATTGTCACTAGGTGTAAGCACCCTGCTGTGTAGGACTTACTCCTTCCTATCTAACCAATGGAGACTAAAACAGAAAGAACAGGAGCCGGTGAAGGGGGCAGCTAATTGCTGAGGAGAAATTTCTGAACATGAAAAAATGAAGTAAACAAGAAATTAAGAGTGACAGAAAGGAGAGATCCATCAGAATTGCTCAGCAGATCCTAACAGCGATAATAGGTGCTGTCTCCGACTCTTTCACCGACTTTTGCGACCCTACTCTTTATACTGGGTCACCTTGCCCAACCTTAACATATGATAAAGTGCTGAGCCTTACTGCAACTGAACATGCCATGTTGATATTCATGGGAGACCTGTCCTTTCCTAAACAGAAAAGAAGGAGAACAGAGAGGAGAGGGGAAGAGGGACTGGGAGGAGAGGAGGGAGGGAAAACTACAGCCAGGATGTAAAATAAATAAATTTTTTTTTAAAAAAAAGAATATTCTTTAAAAATGCTCAAATGCTCAGCAGGGAAAGGGCTTCTTGTGCAAGCCTAAAGACCCGAGTTCAATCCCTGGGACCCACAGGCCAATCTTCCATCCTATTTACCCATCCCCTTTCCTCCTCCAGTAACTATTGTGTAACCTCAGCTTCTACGTGACTCTGTGCGTGTGTGCGTGTGTGTGTGTGCGTGTGTGTGTGTGTGCGTGCGTGCGTGTGTGTGTGTGTGTGTGTGTGTGTAGGTAATAGGACAGCCTCAGGTATTGGTCCATCGTTTGTTTGTTTGCTGTTTGGGTGGTACTGGAGATCTGACTTAATGCACGTGAGCACTCTACCACTGAACGCCAGTCCCAGCCCTCCTTTTGTTTTAGACAGTCTCTCACTGTCCTCAAACTTCAATAGACCAGACTCTCTCCAGATCAGTGCCAAGCACATCACTATTGCTGGGATTACCGACACAGGCCACCAAGCTGGCTTTTTAGCTGGGTCCTGGGAATCTCAACTCAGATTCTCAAACATGTGGCTAGTGCCTTACTGACTTGCCAACTAAATCATCTCTCCAGCCCTCCTTTTTAAAGATTCTACCGGCGGGTAAGATTGTCAGCATTTTCCTTTAAGTGGCTGGCTTATTCTGCTTAACACAATGTTCTCCTGGTCCATCCACACTGTCACATTTTTTGAGGTCCAAAAAAAGTAGTTTCACCAAAAATAAAAGAAACGAAATACTGCCAAAATCTAGTCCTACACAAAATTATTATAAGAAAAAAGAGAGACTGTGGAATTACATCCCCAAGCAACAAAAGCAAGCCAAATAAAAATGTGCCCACAAAACAGTTGAAAATTATGACCTGCTATTTCAAGATAAGCTAGAAGACAGTAAGAGAATAACAGAAACCGGAATAGAACTCAGAAATTGGGTAACAGAACGCGAGAAAGGATAAAAACCAAAAGGAAAAAGTCACTTTACAGACGAAGAGTGAAATAGACAGAAAGCAGGTGAAAGGGACAGCTAATCCCCAAAGAGAAATGTCTAAAAAGCAAAAATAGGAAAGAAACCGAAGTAAAAAGAAATCAAGATTGATGTTAAGTGTGGGGGGGAGCAGTGAGATGGCTCAGCAGGGCAGGGCTTGCTGTGAGTTCAATCCCTGGAACCCACAAAAGGACAGAAAAGAGAACAGAGTGCACAGAATTGTCCTCCAATCTCCACACTTATGCCATGGTACGTGTACACAATAGCCGTTTTCTAAAACTTTAAAGCAACAAAATGAAAGACAAAGGTGTTTATCCAGCCAGGTCCTAGAGGTCGCTAAAGGGGAGAAACAAGGCACAGACTAGAATCAATGTTACGCAGGGACGCTAGTGTGGGCCCGCACTCCAGCTGCTCTGCGGGCTGAGGCGGGAGGAGAGAGGCCTAAGCTCTAAGCCAATGTGGGCAATAGCCATCCCCTACCCCAAACAAACAAACAGAAACTTATTACCCCAAACATCCAACACCCCAACATATTCTAATATTATTGGACTTTCAGGAAAAAGGAAAAATCTCTGGAAATCTAGAAGAAAAATGTGACTTCTTAAAAATTATGTTTTATGTATTTATTTGTTTTGTGGGGGGCGGGCACATATGCCAAGGCGCACGTGAGGCAACTTGTAGGAGCCAGTTCTCTTCGGCTGTGTTGGTCCCAGGGACCACGCTGCTCACCAGGCTTGGCAGAAGGTGCCTTTGCACACTGAACCATCTCTATGGTCCTCATCTGCCTTTTAAAAAATATTATTTAACTTATTTTATAGGTATTTGTGAGCAAGTATGTCCCTGCACCACATGTATGCAGTGCCCACAGAGGCCAGAAGAGGGCAGCAGGCACTGGAATTACTGACAGGTGTGACCTGCCCTGTAGGCAGAGGAAACCAAACCTAGGTTCTCTGGAAGAGCGGCAAATGCTGTTTATTGATTTTGTTCGGGGGGGGGGGGGGGTTGTTTGTTTGTTTGTTCGGGGTTTTTTTTTGGTATTTTTATTTTGTTTTCAAGATAAGGTTTTTCTGTGTTACAGCCTGGCCGTCCTGGATCTCCCTCTGTAGACCCGGCTGTCCTAGAACTCGCGGAGATCTGCCTGCCTCTGCCTCCGGAGTGCTGGGATTATAGGAGTGCGCCACCACTGCCCTGCTGCAGCAAATGTTCCTAACTCCTGAGCCACCTCTTGTCCCCATCACCCTATAGGACTTGTAATAAAACTAAAATTAGTGGTCTAAAGTAACAGATTCAAGAAGCTGCTGTGACAATGTGTTTCCGAGAAATAATGGGAAGGGTCACCAAAAATGCCTAAATAACACGACGGCTGCCTGAACACACCCCATCAAGTACGAAGCCAACAGGCATGCTAGCAAGGGAGCAGGAACTCCCATGGTGCCCCAGCCCAAAGAACCACAGGCACCTACAGAATACCAAGAATAGAGAATTTGTCTACTCCAAGGACAAGTCTCCTCCTTGGTTATCCAATATCAAGTGGTCAGCCCTGAAATCATATACATACAATTAACGCTAAATTGACTGAGCAGGTTGCATTTATATATTTACGCATGTCTATTTAATAATAACAAGAAAAAGAGACCATGAATTCAAGAGGGGGGATTGTAATATGAGAGGGGTCGGAGGGAGAAAGGGGGAATTATAAAACTATATTTTAATTCTTTAAGTTAAAATTTTTAAAAAGAAAATCAGAGTTTTGGAGGCTGCCCAAAAGATTCACACCTTCGCTAGTGGTGGGGAAGCACTGGATGGATCTAGGACCAGACAGCAGCAGAGCTGGTCTACCCGAATCCATCTACGAGCTGCTGGAGCGAGTAGAGAAGCTGTCCTACAGAGCGTCACTGGCATCAAAGACAAAAACCTGAAGCATGGTTGTGATTGAAGATGGTGGCAGCCATCGGCACCAGCCACGAGACCTCAGAGCAGCTCCGAGGAGCCTTAGAAACCCATTGAGGACCAGTTGGTGGTGGCGCAAGCAATCGGGAGGCAGAGGCAGGTGGATCTCTGTGAGTTTGAGGTCAACCTGGTCTACAAGAGCTAGTTTCAGGACAGGCTCCAAAGCTACACAGAGAAACCCTGTCTGGGGTGGGGGGGAGGAAGGAAGGAAGGAAGGAAGGAAGGAAGGAAGGAAGGAAGGAAGGAAGGAAGGAAGGAAGGAAGGAAGGAAGGAAGAAAATCCATTGAGGCTCAATGGGGAGACAAAGAGGTGGCGAAGGAGGAATCTGTAGAGCCTGCAGTGTCCTGGAACAACTAGAGAAGGGCAGGTCCTGTGGGAAGATGCTTTTTAAAAAGTGGACTCACAATTGGCTGGTGGTGGCGCATGCCACCAATCCCAGCACTGGAAGCCAGAACAACCAGGGGCTATACAAAGAAACTGTCTTGAAATAAGTAAGTTGACTCACAAAATTAAAAGGAGCAAGGGCTGAACAGAGCTGCGTGGGCAGGGGAGAATGGCGAAACTACAGACAAAGTGAGGAAGGGTACCGGAGTGATATGCCATCACCGCTCCAGCGGACAAAGAAGGTGGCATTAATGAATAGAGCTGGTCCGGTCTGAAGCTTGGAGCTGCCAGTCGCTGTTTGCCATGCTGGGAGAAGGAGCATGCTGGGCAGCGCTGAAGGCTGCAAGCACAGCTTGGTGGGCTCTGGAGCTCTCTTGTAGAAACTGTCCCCAGACGCCATGCCTGGTCGCAAGATCACTCAGACTTTGGGTAACAGCAGGATATCAAGACAAGACTCAGAGATGGGCCAGTATTTACCGTGCTTCAGAAACCAGAAACCTTGAACCAGACCAATGACTCCTTGCAATGAGTGTTTGCATGTAAAGGTGTGTGTGTATGTGTGTGTGACACACTGCAGTTTGCATTGCCACTGCAAGAGGTATGTGAAGGAAACAGTGGGAAAGATGGAGGACAGCACGTGTGAGTAGTGGAGAGAGGTAGAACTAGAGACCACGCCAGGGCAGTGACAGGTAGGGGAGAAGGATGTGATGAATGGAGGAGCAATGTCGACTGCCGCAGCCTGGAGCTAACACAAGCCCCGCCCCGCCCCAACACACTGGCCAGCAGAACAATCAGCCTGGTGCTGAACCGCACGGTATGTCAGAGATGGAGAACAGTCCATTTTCTGGAATGGGTCTCCTTGAAAGTCTTCCATGGTGCGTGCTACCTCCGGAAGTCATGTTGGTATCTATGATCCATGCCGCAGCTGGGGCATGCGCTGGTGTCTGTGGTCCCTACTGTCCAACCCCAGGCCAGGTTATCTGCAGAGGTCATGTTGATATTTGTGGCCACCGCTGCCTCCTGAGGTGGCAAGTTACCACTGAAGGCCATGTTGATGTCTGTGGCTCTTGTTAGTACCGGGGTCTGGGCTGTCGCCTTGGGCCGTGTTAGAGTCTGTGGTCCATGTTGCTGTTGGAGGTCATGTTGATGTGTGTGGCCTGTGCTACCATCTTGAGGCTATGGTGAGGTTTATGGTTCATACACCTGCCAAGCACCCAAGGTGTGTGCTGGGGGGGGGGCGGGTTGGTCAAGGCCCATATGACCACCAAAGGCCATGAGGGGGTTGGGATGTTCATGGTCTGTGATACAGCTAGAGGACATGCTGATGGCTCTGCTCTTATGTTAGACTGAAGGCTCTGCTGATGTCTGTGCCCCTATTACCACCAAAGGCCGTGTACATTGTAGTCCATGTTGCTGCCAGGAGCCATTTTAGTGTCTGTGGCCCTGATGTGTCTGGGGGCCAAACTGATGTTCAAGGCCTATTTTGTCGCCAGAAACCATGCAGAAGTCCATGCTCTGTGCTGTCACTGACTATAAAGGTCAAAGAACCTTTTTTTTTTTTTTTTTTTTTTTTTTTTTTTGTAGTGGTAATGATGACTGCAGATTCACAGTTCAGAATGCGAGACATAGGTTTCTGGGACAGTCTCCCCCACCCCCAGAAAAAAAGAAACAGTCTAGACAGGAAACCATTGAAGGGGACTCTTAAAAATGGTGATAGGGATGCTGAAGTGTGGCTCTACCCATCTTCCCAGAAGATGGCTTCTCATGGGGTGGGGTGGGGAAGGACTTCGTTTTCTTTAAGGGGATGGCCACTGGGAGTTTGACCATGCTCCAGTGAGGATGTGGGCAACACAAATTGGACTTTTCTTTTCTTCTTCTTTTGTCTTGGGGGAGGTCACAGAAGTGGGGATAGACTTGGGGGGACTGGTAAGTAAATGTAATTGGGGTGTATTATGTGAAATTTCCAAATAATCAATAAAAATAATACGTAAGATAAAAGAAAGCCAGATTTTCATCAGACATTTTTACAATGCTTTATGCTTGGAGGGAAAAAAAGGGAAGGAGAAGCATACATAAGGAAAGAAAGCATGAAATAAGGATGCTATAACCAACAGATTTTAATTTTAAGGGTACAATCTGTTGTCTACATGTGAGAAACTAGTAATATGATCATGAGCCTTTCCTGACAAATCCACCCAAGAAAGAGCTTCAGACCACGTCTTGGTTAGGGTTCCTATTACTTTAAAGAGACAGCATGACCAGGGCAACTCTTAAAAAGGAAAATATTTAATCAAAGTAGCAGCTTACAGTTCAGAGGTTCAATCCGTCATCATCATGTCGGTGGGGGGGGGGGGAGTCCTGTGGTAGAGAGCATGGTGGCATGCAGGCAGACATGGTGCTGGCTACATCTTGCTCAGAAGGCAACAGGAAGTGGACCATGACGCTGAGTGAAGCTTAAGCAAAAGAGACCTCAGAGCCTGCCCCCACAGTGACACACTTCTTCAACAAGGCCACACCATGATGTGGGATGCCCCTCTGTATGTTGTGAATATGTTTTATTACCATTGGTTAATAAAGAAGCTGCATTGGCCTATGGCAGGGCAGAAAACAGCCTGAATACAGGGAGAAAGAAGGCGGAGTGGAGGGAGACGCAAGCAGTCACTGGAGAAGCAAGGTGTGAGGTAACAATCCATGAGCCTTATGGTAAAATATAAACTAAGAAAAACAGGTTAATTTAAGTTGTAAACGGCTGTGTCCTCTGGCAATATCTAGCACAGGGGCTTTTGTTCATTTGTTTGGGTTTTGGTTTTGCGGGGGGGGGGGGCGGGTTGTCTGCGTTTTCTTCTTTTTGTTGTTTTGTTTTTGAGACAGAGTATCACTAGGTAGTACTACTTGACCTGGAACTCAGCCTTCAGAGGACTGAGTAAGGGCACGTGCCACCAAGCCTGACAACCCAAGTTCAGTCCCCAGAACAGACATGGTGGAAGGACAGAAACTCCTGCAAGCTGACCTCCGGTTTCCATACATAGCACATCATGGCTTATGCCACCTAACTTCCCACCCCATTCACAAACAAATGCTTAAAAATAGTTTAATTGTTTTAGACCTTACCTTCTTGTCTGTCATTGGCCTGGGGTTCACAGGTCAGACTAGGTCGTGTGGCTAGCGAGCACCAGAGATGCCCCTGTCTCTAACTTCAGTTTTTACCTCAGCGCTGGAAATCTAATTCAGGTCCTCCTGCTTACAGGACACACACTTCAGCGACTGAGCCACCTCCTCAGCCCTTAGTAGACAGACAGTTTAATGGGAAAGACTAAACTATAGTGTAAAGATACACATTTGGAGCCGGGCAGTGGTGGCGCACACCTTTAATCCCAGCACTCGGGAGGCAGAGGCAGGCGGATCTCTGTGAGTTTGAGGCCAGCCTGGTCTACAAGAGCTAGTTCCAGGACAGGTTCCAAAGCTACAGAGAAACCCTGTCTCAAAAAACCAAAAAGAAAAAAGAAAAGAAAAAAGGGGGAAAAAGATACACATTTGGGGAAAAATAAAACCTATAAGGTAACTGAGAAGTGTAACAGGACAACATTTATTTTTGGAAAGAGGGGAAGTTGAAGCTTGATTGCTTACTTATCCTGAGGGTTTTCCAGCCTGTCTGGCGGTTTTATTGTTTCAATATGGATGGAGGGCACCTTTAAATAATTCATTAAGCCTTGCATTTGTATGTCTGGTGCTATGCTATGATATCTCATCTTACTATAATTGTTGTTTGACACAGGCCCTACCTTTTTCATTAGATTTATTAATTTTATGCATGACTGTTTTACCCGCATGTATGTATGTGCACCGTGTGTGTGTGTGTGCTTGATGCCTATCAAGAGCAGAGTTGTGGATGATTGTGAGCTACATATGGGTACTGGGAATAGAACCTGTGTCGTCCTCAAGAGCAGCAAGTGCTCTTGATAATTGCGTTATCTCTCTCTAGCCCCCAAAAGGGTCTATCTTGTCCAGGCTATCATTGAACTCCTTATCCTCCTGCCTCAGACTCCCAAGTGCTAGAATTACAGCTGTGAGTCATCACAGCTATTAAAAAATTAACTAAGTCTGTAACTAATTCATTTATATAAAAATATCTCATATTTACTATAAGTATATAATATTCTATATGGTGCATATTAATATATACTTTCAGTGTTGTAGATTCACTGTGCATAGAATGCAAGAGGCCCTAGCTTCCATCACTGGGGCTGAAAAGACTATGGTGACGAATAAAACTCTCAGATGATTCTAACATGCAGTCTGGCTTAGAGCACACCGCTTAAAGAAGTCCGTTACCATGCCTGACGTCTGCACACAGCCGCTATGGCAATCAGCACTATGTACCTGTTGTGGGAACAACTCACTTGCAATAAAAGTTTTGCTTTGATTCACAGTTCTGGAGGTTCTCATCCAAGATCAACAAATCTACTGTTGTTGGTCTAGAGATGTTAGATGGTGTCCTGGTTACTTTTCCTGTCAACTTGACACACTCAGGAAGAAGAAACCTCAATTGCAAATTGCCTCCATCAGATTGGCCTGTAGGTATGTGGGTGGGACGTTTTCTTGATTGCTAGTTAATGCAGGAGGGCTCATCCCTATCTATGCCATCCCTAGGTAAAAGAAAGATGGCTGACCTGAGAGCGAGCCAGTAAGTGGCCTTCCTCCACTTCAGTTCCCGTCCCCAGGTCCCTTCCTTGAGCTCCTGTTCTGGCATCGCTCAATGCTGGACAGTGGACAGTGGCCTGAAAGCCAAATAAGATCACTCTCTCTTCTTGCCTTTGGCCACTGTTTTATCACACAACAGAAAGCAATGGGGGCAGGTGGCAAGACTGGGAGCATGTCACAGAGCATGTCGCAGAGCAAACTACTCAACACAAGAAGGAGGGAGCAAAAGAGCCAGGGGCTCCCTCCAGATCCCACTCTCCAAGCGTTCCACAGCACCTGTCAATGGTACCACCGAGGGGCAACGCCCTTCACACATGGATCTTTAGGGAGCGTCAACATTTAAACTAAAGCAGCCACTGATCTTGCTACAGACCTAAGATGTTCTGTTACATGTTTGCTTATCTACCCATAATTAATACTGAACAGGCTGAGTTTCAAAGCCTGTTTAGAGGCTGATCATTCCCGGGGAAAGAAACAGGTGTGAGAGCTGGCATTGTAGCTGTAGAGCACTTGCCATGCATGCGTGGGGCCCTGGGTTAGGTCCTACTCTACATAAGGGGCATGGTGGCTCACACCCACAATACCAGCACTTAAGAGGAGGTAAGAGGATCCAGAACCCAGGCTCATCCTGGGCTACATCAATAGTTAGAGGCCAATCTGGGCTACAGGAGACCTAGCTCAAAAAAACAAATTACATATAATTTCATCATATAAAACTTTTGAACAATTGCCGTCTATATCACATCCCTCTGCCCAAGGCTCAGGGATCACTGCAGAAGAAATGGTGGGAAGAAAGAGCCAGAGGTGGTGGATGAGTACAGTGAATGGTATTTTCCAGACATAGGAGGAATGGGGGCAGGAAACAAATATGATGAAAATACATTGTCTGAAATCCTCAAAAATCTAATAAAAAGAAATAAAACAAAATGAACAAAAATGTAAAATAAAGAAGAAGTGCAGAGGCTGGAGAGATGATGGCTCAGCAGTTAAAAGCACTAAGTGTTCTTTCAGAGACCTGGGTTCAATTCCCAGCATCTACATTGCAACTCACAACTGTCTCTTGCATTCTTCCGGCCTCTATGCATACCAGGCACACACAGACATACATTCAGGCAAAAATGCCCATACACATAAAATAAAATTAAAATAACTTTAGAAATAATTGAATATATGATATGGTAACCTGAATGTATATGTAAAGTCTGCATGTGTACAAGTATCATCCAGCATCTCTTCATGAAACAGAATCCACCAAATATGATTCCATGAGGAAGTGAGAGACTAACTCATGTAGAGAGATGTGGGCAGGATTATAACACTTAGAGACTCCACACAGTGAGAAGCTGTTATCCCTGCTAAGCCTGTAACATGAAAGAAAGGAACGCGGGTACTGGCACTGGGGGAGACCTGAAACTATAAAGGAGCCCCCTGGCAGGAACAGCAGCTACAAAGGGACACGGCCTCTCTTACTGGGGCCCATTTATTTCTATGGCTGTGTGGAGAAATGTACCACTGTGATTTGATCCGTTCTATGCTTGATGGACACTGAGCTATTTTCAGATTTTCTTACCTTTTTTTTGCTGTTATTGTTGTTGACAGGGTCTCACAATGTAGCCCTGGCTAGCCTGGAACTTGCTATGTAGACCAGGCTAACCTTCAACTCACACTCACAGAGTTCCACCTGTCCCTATTCCTTGAATACTGGGATTGAAAGTCTCTGCCACCAAGACTGGCTTTGGATTTATTTTTGGAAAAGTAATGTTGGTGACAGAGAAACCCACAGAGACAGCTAACCAGAGCTGCTGGGAGCTCAGAGACTCTAGACCGACAACTGGGGGAGCTTGGATGTGACCGAACTAGACCCTCTGCTTGTGGGCCACAGTTGTGTAGCTTGGTCTGCTTGTGGGGCTCCTGGCAGTGGGACCAGGATCTATCTCTGGTGCATGAGCTGGCTTTTTGGAGCCCATCCCCTATGGTGGGAGCCTTGCTCAGTCTTAGTGCAATGGGGAGGGGCTTGATCCTGCCTCAACTTAAAGTCCCAAGCTTTGATGACTCCCCATAGAAAGCCTTACCCTTTCTGAGGAGCAGATTGGGGTTGGGTTGGGGAAAAAGGAGAAGCATGAGGAGGGGAGGGAGGGGGAACTGTGGTTGGTGTGTAGAACAAATTAAAAATTTAAAACAACACACACATACACACAAAAAAAAGGGGAAAAAAAGAAAAATTATGTTATGAGAGTTAACAAGCCATATTGAACTGGGGGGGGGGGTAGTGGTCCATACCTTTAATCCCAGCACTTGGAAGGCATAGGCAGGCGGATCTCTATGAATTCAAGCCAATCTAGTCTATAGAGCAAGTTCCAGCACAGGCAATGCTAAACAGAGAAACCCTGTCCTGTAAGATCAAAATAATAATAATAATAATAATGAAGAAGAAGAAGAAGACTAAAATTTATGTACATGCCTGTTGACATATCTGTGTACCAATTTCTCCTAGGAATATCCAGAGTAGATTTCTGATTAAAGAGTATATGAATCTTTAACATGTAGTGGCAAACTGTATGTGTTAACCTATATTCTGCTAACAGTGCATAAGGATTCTTCTTCCCCTTTCTCAGTCACTGTTCTACTGCTATGAAGAAACTCCATGACCAAGGCAATCTATAAAAGAAGGCATGATGTATAGAGTAAGGGATTAGGGGGACAGATAGATCTTCCTAGGAAAAGGAAATAGAATAAGTAATTATGAATGTGGGGGTGGAATGGGAGGATTAAGTAGAGGAGAGAGGGGAAAGAGGAAGACACAGGGAGAGAGAGAGAGCTAAACATAAGGGCCATTTGAGAGGTAGTATGGAAACCTAATACAGTAGACACTTCATAAAATATATGCATATATGAAGGCAATCGAAATGAAATCACCAAATAATTATGGGAGACAAGAGTCCCAACTGGCCATCTCTTGTCACCAAATGAAGTTTCCAGTACAAAGACTGGGTTACATCTAATTGAGTTGTTGGCCAAGTTGTTGGGTTCCATGGGTTCCGCCAAACAATCAGGCTGCTGCCAAGACTATAGGTTGCTCTCCGCAAACTGATGGCAAGGCCCCATTGCTGAAGGCTGTGCGAGCCAAAGTTACATTTTAATTGCTATGCCTAAGAGATCACAAAACAATAATGCCTCCGATCTGCAAGCCACTGGCAGACAGCTGCAGAAAGGCTGGAGGCTGCTGTTTATGAGAGTTAACAAGCCACATGTTCTTTACTCCCCTAAACAGGTTTGTTGGACCCATCTGCACCGGATGTGTTTGGTCATATGTGGGCAAGAGGTTCACAGGTAGGAAATACATCTGGATGTACGCTTGCCCTGACTGGATCTGATGGGAAGTACTTTAAGCCCCTGCAAACCGTGACTCAGGGCCATTTCCTGGGAACCCAGGTAAGGACCCGGCCAGAGCCCACCCACCTAGCCAGTGTTTAATTAAAGTTTGCTTCAAATTTGACTTTGAACTATGATCTTATTCTCAACCGGTAGTATTAACAAGACAACACCCACAGAACTCATTGAACATGGAGACGCCAAGTCGGTGCCTACATAGAGCCTTCACACCTGCATTCTAATGTCTTTGGTACAGGAAAGTACTCAGCAAGCTACTAAAGGAAAAATGTGCACATCAACCCAGACACACACCCTTTAATCTATAGTGGTGTCCTGACTCAAGATAAGCTGGTGCCATAGTGGCACAAAGCCTGTGGGAGTAACCAATCAATATCTGATCTGACTTAAGGCCACTCCACAAGATCCAAGAACCAAGAACCTGAGTCTAGATATCCTAGGAACCTAGGGGAAACCCAAGTACTACCTTCCAAATAAAAAAAAAGCAATAAAATACTTCCCAATATCATCCTGCTATACTCATAGATCAATGCCTTGCTCAGCCATCATCAGAGAAGCTTCCTCTTACAACAGATGGGAACAAATACAGAGACCCACAGCCAGACATTGTGCAGGGAGTGAGAGACCTTGAAACATTCGGCCCTAAAAGGGGATGTCTCCATCAGGGCTCAGGAAACTGCAAACGAGGAGGCAGAAAGAGTGTAAGATTCAGAGGGCCTGGGAGACACCAGAATATAAGGTCCTCTAAATCAGCACGACTGATGCACGTATGAACTCACAGAGACAGGGGCAGCATGCACAGGGCCTGCCTGGGTCTACATCAGATGGGTCCTAGACCTGAAAGAAGTGGATACATGCCTCCATCCCTAACCCAGAATAAGTCTCCAATTGACAACCACTTGCAGATGAAACTTCAGTTTCCTCCAAGGGAGTCTCCCTGAGGACAAGCTACTCTCATGGGCAGGCTGCAAGCTCAGCAGCAGAAAGACCAACAGAAAACTGACTCAACAGCATCCCTGGAGGTTCTGGTTCCTTGTCTCACAAGGTGGTGTCAGGGCTTTTCCTTCTTGTTTGCTTGCTTGCTTGTTTTGTTTTTCATAAATTTTATCTATTGTTTTTTATGTATTTTATTTCTCTTTCTTTCTTCCTTCCTCCCTCCCTCTTCCTTCCTTCCTTCCTTCCTTCCTTCCTTCCTTCCTTCCTTTCTTTCTTTCTTTCTTTCTTTCTTTCTTTCTTCTTTTCGAGTCAGGGTTTCTCTGTAGCTTTGGAGGCTGTCCTGGAACTAGCTCTTGTAGACCAGGCTGACTTCGAACTCACAGAGATCCGCCTACCTCTGCCTCCCGAGTACTGGGATTAAAGGCGTGTGCCACCACCACCAGGCATTATGTATTTTTCTTCTTCTGTCTTTTTACCCCACAAGTCCTTTCTGTACGTATTATGGCTTCTAGTTTAGGGTTTTTCTAGGATTCCTGAATGTGTAAATAAGTAGGTCTTCCTTTCTTGGCTTATCTTGAGTTCTTCACCTTCTATTTGTTGTTCATGTTGTCCAGTTCTGATGTGTTAGTGTCTGTTTTATCTTATTATATTATGTTATATTGTATCATATTATATTATCACTTAGAAGCCTGCTTGTTTTCTAATGAGAGACAGAAAGGGGGTAGATACAGGGAGAGGTGAGGTGGAGAGGAACTGGGAGAAGTATAGCAAGGGAAACTATAATCAGGATATATATGTGAGAAAAAATCTATTTTTAATAAAAGGGAAAAAGAAGGCATTTAATTGGGGGCTTGCTTACAGTTTCAGAGGGTTAGTTAGTTCATGGTCATCATGGCGGGGAGCATGGTGGCAGGCAGTTAGGCATGGCCCTGGAACAGTAGCTGAGCACTTACATCTGATCCCCAAGAGGCAGAGCTAGAGGCTGGGCCTGGCATGGTTTTTTGAAACCTCAGAACCCACCCACACAGGCACAGCTCCTTCAACAAGACCACATCTCTGAATCCTTCCTAAACAGCCCAACTAAGAACCAAACATTCAAATACATGAGCCTACGGCAGCCACTCTCATTATAAAACCACAGCCTCTTTAGCTTCCTCAGCACTTGCTGATGAAGAAAAACAAGTTCAGGAGGAGGGCGCTTGAGATATGACTCAGCAGGCAGAGCACTGGCAGTTAGAGGACCTGGGTTAGATTCCTGGCACCCACATGGCAGTTCATGGCCCTCTTTAACTCCAGTTAAGGAGGATCCAATGCCCTCTTCTGGCCTCCATGGGTACTGAACATAGGTGGTGCACAGACATGCAGGCAGGCAAAACACACACACAATAATAAGAATATTTAATAAACAAAGTGGGAGACCTACACAATAAGCCGCAACATCCCTGGGCTGGAGAGATGACTCAGTTGGCAAAGTGGTGTACAAGCATTCAAACCTGAGTTCAAATCCCAACACCCATATAAAAGCCAGGCAAGTGATACATACCTGTAATCCCAAAGGTTCACTGGCCAGTCAATCAAACTGAATCGGTAAGCACCAGGTTCAGGGAAAGACCCTGCCTTAGGTTTCTATTGATGTGATAAAACACAATGACCAAAGCAACCTGGGGAAGAAAGAGTTCATTTCAACAGGCACTTCCAGGTAACAGCTCAGGCAGGAACTTGGAAGCAGGAACTGAAGCAGAAAGCCATGGAGGGATGCTGTTTACTGGCTTGGTCTTGTGGCTTGCTCAGCCTGCTCTCTTACAATGCAATTCAGGACCACTTGCGCAGGGATGGCACCACCAACCCTCCCCCATGGGCTGGGCCCACACACAGGAATCATAAATCAAAAACATTCCCTACAGACCTGCTTACAGGCAATCTAGATGAGGCATTGTCTGTTCCCAGATAACTCGAGCTTGTGTCAGGCTGAAAATAATAATAATAATAATAATAATAATAATAATAATAATAATAATAACATGACAGACCCTATTCCAAAAGCTAAGATGGAATGGATCAAGGGATCACGGTGGTTACTACTGATCCTGAAGACCTGAGTTCGGTCCCCAGGACCTATATGGTGGAAGGAGAGAGCTAACTTCTGCAAGCTGTCCTCTGACCGCCACATGTGTGTTGTGGAACACAAATATTCACGTGATCACTCACAAACATTAACAAACAAGTAAATAAATTCAATAAAAAGGTAGAATAAAATAAAAATAGAATGTAAAGCAAATGAAGAAAACATCTGACATCGGTCTCTGGCATCCACATGCACGCCCATGCATGTACACACACACTAAGACATCAATTTTTTTTTTATCGAATCACAGTTATGAGCATTTGGGAGTCTTAGGCATGAAGTTAGGAGTTTGAGCTCTTGGCTGTACAGTAAGTTCAAGGACAACTTGGGCAGTATGAACCTGTCTCTCCCTATCATGATTAAGGCAAAAGGTGTGAAGTGAAGAAAACAGATTAATGAAGAAAAACAAAGTCCAAAAGCAGTCTCACACATAGGTGGGCACTTAATTAATCGGTGGCCAAATTGCCCATGCAATCCTCTCAGCAAACAGTTCTGAATGAGAACTACCATCAAATGAGACCTGACCTCCACTTCATGTTACACCTACAAGTCAAATCCAGGTAGATGCCAGGGCTACGTGTGAAAGGGGAAACTACAGACTTAGAGCTGTCATAGGCAGTTAGAGATGTAGATCATATAGCAATAGAGGGCTGCATGAGATCTTCCCTTACATACTAACTCCGGCTGGGGGCTGGACAGACAGCTCTGGGGTCAAGCGTCCTGCTCTCCTAACAGACTTGAGTTTGGTTCCCCACACTCGTGTCAGCCTAACAGCTCACAACAGCCAGTAACCCGAGTGACAGCCTCTTCTGGACTCAAGGGCACTGCACTCAAGAGGAAACACCCACACACGTGCATACTTAAATATAAACCTTAACCCTTAAAAAATCAGGTTATAACATGCTATATTCAATGCAAGTCCATTTGTTGGAATAAATGGATGTGGTATGTGTTCAGAGAGAAAGTTGAAATTAAAGGATTTGCTGTGAAATATTAATAATGGTTGTCTCTGTGAAGTGTGATTACAAGGTTCTTGGGTTTTTTTTCTCTTCTGAATTATTTGATTTTTTTCTACAATAAACATGTTCTACTTGTGCAAAAAAAATGTTTAAAAAAAGAAAATCTATTCAAGCCTTGTTGGTGTTCCATTAAATACTCTCCCTACATTTTCTAATTCTATCAAAGCAACCTTTTATTCTCCCCATGGTCTCCGAATCAGATAGAATGGCAGAATCAATTCACTCTGTAAAAGCATTAGGCTAAATTCTAAAATGGCTCAGTCCTCAGCTTGCCTGCGGTGTGATCTCGTTTCTCACATCTGATCTTTCTGTACTCCGTATTCTCCTCCCAGTGGCTTGACTGAGCTCGGGTTTAATTGCATCCTGTCTCTCAGAGTTTTTTCTCCAGCATTTAGAGAAAGAGGCTTAACCATAAATTCAGACACAAAGCAGGATGGGTAACTTACTGTTCTGGGTTTCACTTCTGCTGTGACAGACACCCTGGAAAAGGCAACGTAAGGGAAGAAAAGGCTTGTATGGCTTGCGATTCCAGGTTACAATCTATTAATTCAGGGAAGTCCAGGCAAGAAACCAAGTAGCTACTCATATCCTATCCATAGTCAAGAGCAGACATGCTTGAGTGTTATATAGATCTTAAAACCTTTGTAATGTTCAATGTGGCTTAGTAGGTTTTTATGTCTGGTGATGATCAAATATAAAAAAATGATAAATAAAGGTGCTTCTCTGGACTCCAAAAAAAAAAAAAAAAAAAGAGCAGACACGCTCTGCTTGCTTGCTCCCTCTCAGCTAGCTTTCTCCTATTTTTTTTGTTTTGTTTGTTAGGTTGGTTGGTTTTTCAAATCAGGGTTTCTCTGTATAACAGGCCTAGCTATCCTGGAACTCACTCTGTAGACTAAGTTGGCCTTGAACTCACAGAGATCTGCCTGCCTCTACCTCCCAAATGCTGGGATTAAAGGCATGCGCCACCACCACCCAGTTTAGCTTTCTCCTCTCTTATGCTGTTCAGGTCTCTCTGACTAGGGAATAATGCCACTTTAAATGGACTGGGTCCTCCTATATCAGTCAACAATTATGACAATGCCCCACAGGCTTGCCCACAGACCCATCTCGTCTAGACATTGCCTCATTCGGACTCTTCCCCAGCAGAGTGTGGTGGCACATGCCTTTAACCCCAGCCTGTGGACTGAGGCAGGTGGATCTGTCAGTTTGAGACAAACCTGGTCTACAGAGTTCCAGACATCCACGGTTACATAGTGAGACCCTGTAATGAAAGGAAAAAAGAAAAGTTGTTCAAAGTTATTCTGCTATTCAGCAAGTTCAGTCTGGATTACATGGTGAGTTCCAGGCCAGTCTGGGGTACATGAGAGATGTTAAAAATAAACAAACAAACAAAAAATGCAATTTGTCCAAACATCCAGCATGTTCTTCAGTAAGAACTGCATAATATCAGTAACCTCAAACTCAGTCTTTGAACAGCAAATGAAGTAGATGTCCCATTTTTAGAGACCATATTGACAAAGAAGAGGAGGCTCTTTAGAAGTTAGGCTCAGACAGTAAGAGGCACAAGGTCCCTAGTCAGCCCAGGAGATGGCACCTTCATGGTTCCCAGCACATCCTCCCTCCCCACACACCCTCGAGCTAAGAAACGGTCAGGCAACTGTGCTATTTAAATTGAGCTTTCTCTCCTGTTTTTAGCCCCTCCCCCCAGACTGTAGAACCAAATTTACATAGTGAAAAACATGAATTATGTGATTCCACTATTTTAGGAATGAGAGGATGAATGTGCTTAAGGAATTGGAGGCTGCGGTCCGTGTGCGTCACGAGCATTGAAGATTTCAAAGGTTCAGAACGGCAGTAAGGTCAAGGGAAGCAGGTCTGAACAGCTGTCATTATCTGTCAGTATACTATTTCCAAAAATCTCTGACCACCATCCTTCCTCCCAGTTTGAATTCCGGTGCTCTGCTCCAGACATTTTTTGACTAGTTGAAATCCCTAATCTGCTGGTTCTATCCCGATCGTCCTTCGTACCCACTCCTCTTCCAAGTGTGCAAACATTCACAAGAAACATTGATTTTGTTGAGACGGGCCCTCCCATACAGCCCCAGATTATACTAGAGCTCGCTTTGTAGACCAGACTGGCCATGAACTGACAGAGATTGGCCTGAGTCTGGGATTATAGGCTTGGTCTTACCCTGTAGTCCAGGCTGGCCTTGATCTTGTAGTCTTCTTGCCTCCACCTCCCAGTTACAACAATTATTTATTTATTCTTTTATTTTTGAGACAGTATCTCACATAAGCTGGACTGGCTCTGTAGCCAGACTGGCCTTGAATTCCTGACCTCCCTACCTCCACTTCCCGGGTGCTGAGATCACAGGCTTACGTTACCATACTTGGCTTATGCAGTGCTGGGAATCAAGCTCAGGGCTTCGGGCATGCTAGGCAAGTATTCTAGCAACCGAGCACACCCCGGCCCCTCACCTTAATTTCCTGACCCTGTATCCTTCCCCTGCGCAGCCAAGTTGAAAACTGTAGTTTAGCCTGTTTTTTTTTTTTTCCACTTTTTCTGATCTTACTAGTTGGAGTGGTTTCACCTTAAATTCTAAGCATGAATCTAAACAAGATCAAAGCTCTGCAGTGCCTGATGGTCCCACAGCTCTTCACTGAAGTGTGCTGTCCTGGAGACATCTGCTTTAAAGTGTCTCCTGTCTCAGACCTTCAACGCCATTCCGATCCCTTTTCCTTCTCTCAGCTGAAGCCCTTGTGTCATATGCTGCCACAGCCATCGCCTGATCTGCCCCTCCTCCCCATCTATACCCATGCATCGCCATCTGCTGTTTAGCAGTAGACAGAACCCTAGCCCTAAGCCTAACGCTCCCATTGAGACCCAGTCTCTCCTTCCTTTCGCGCTGTGGTCTTGTATCCGCAACTTTTCCCTTGTTCACTTCTATCATAAGCCTCCCCACTGTATTAAACAGCTTTCATTGGGATACCCTTGCTTGCTTCTATCATAAGTCTCCCCACCATATTAAACAGCTTTCCTTGGGGTACAAACATGCCTCAGAATCCTCCAAATCCCACATCTGTTAAAAAAAAAATCTGTTAATCTTCCTCTCTTCTGCCTCATGCTTCTGTCTTCAGAACACAGACTAAATAAAGATTTTTAAATTGCCCCTACCCATCCCTACTAACCCTTATTTTGCACTCTTCCTCATCTCCCTCCCACTCTTATTTCATCACACCAGTTCATTGAAACTAGTTTTATCTAGGACACCATTGATCTCCACCTGGCCCATTAGTGGTGTTGTTTTCAGTCTCATACTGTTTAACATCATCATGTTTAGTTTCTTTTGTCAGCTTGACTTGGTTTAGAAATCACCTAGGAGACATGCCTGTAGGCACGTGTGTGAGGACATTTCCAGACAGAGCTAACAGAGAAGAACCATTCAGGAAGTTCAGGTGTACCTCTCCATGGGATTTCCCCACAGTATAGCAGCAGGCTTTCAAGGACAGAGGGAAGGAAAGAGCAAAAGAAAGACATTCAGATAGATGAACAGAGAAGAGGACAGGGCAGTGGAAGGAAGTGAAGGGAAAGAGAGGAGAGGGGAAGAAAGGATAATGAAAGAAGAGAGGAAGAAGGAAGGACAGAAGAAAGGAAGGAAGGAAGGAAGGAAGGAAGGAAGAAGGAAGGAGTGAGTAAGAGTGAAAAAATCTAGAGAAAGAAAGAGAATTCACATGATAGTTAATGTTCATTGCTAACCTGGCTGTCTTTGAAATCATGTAGGAGACACACATCTAGGTACATCTATATGAGCATCTCCAGGGAAGTTTAACTGAGGAAGACCCACCCTGAATTTAGGCTGCACCATCTCATCAGCAGGAATCCCAACTGAAACAAAAAAGAAAAAGTGAGCAGAATATCAGCATTAATCTGTCTGCGTGCTTTCTGACTGTGGACACACCGTGACTCGTCTCCTTGCATGACCACTGCCGTGCCTTCCTCGCCATGATGGACTGTATCCCCTCAAACTGTAAGCCAAATAAATGCTTCCATAAGTTGCTCCCATAAGTTGCTTTTGCTGGGTATTTTATCACAAGACTGCCATTCTTTCTTGTTTCTCAGAGTGCCCCGTCTCCCACCTCCCTGACTCCAGTCAATGGTTACATGATGGTGAAATCTCGTGTTCAGTCTGAGTCCTCCCTTTTCTTTCCTCACATTGTCTTATGAACTCATCCCGTTCCATGCCTTAAATGTCAACCCCTGATGACTCCCCAAATTATATTCTAGTTCTGCCTCTCCCTGAAACTCCAGGGTTACATTTCTAATTGCCTGCTTGACATCTTACTCAGATATCTAATAGGAAGCTAAAATTTAACAAGACAAAATCTGAGTTTTCACTCCATGCAATGCCTCTAACCCATCTCTCCTGGTTTTTTATTTGATATGGGTTATTTTTGGCGTCCAAAAATGCTGTGACCATCCATCCAGGGTGTGTCATTTTCTTATTAGAACATAACAAAACACTAAGCCTTGGTATCAACGATAGAGTTATTTCTGTAAAGTTTCTACAGCTCAAAAGTCTGGATGTGACCTGGATTTCCCACCTTGCAGCCTCACCAACTTACAGTGCAGGTGTTAACTGAGGCTGAATTCTGGCTCTGGAATTAAAGGCTTTTGTTTCTCATGATAGGTTTTCCTCAGCTCCAGGATCCTACCCAGAATTCCTTAGCACCAAGTGACTTTTGTCATGGCAGCTTACATCTTCACAATGAGAAAGGGGTGTGTGTGTGTGTGTGTGTGTGTGTGTGTGTGTGTGTGAGAGAGAGAGAGAGAGAGAGAGAGAGAGAGAGAGAGAGAGAGAGAGAAAACAAAAAAGAATTTCATATCATGTAGAGTAACCTTGAAATTCTGACCCTTCAGCCTCCCCCACCTCCACTTCTCAAGTGCTGGGATCATAGGTGTGAGCACCAAGCCTGGCCCAGCCACCTACCCCTTTATACACATGGCTTACTTACATAAACAGCCATCTTTAGATTTGCCCTTTCTCTTTACCCTTGGCCTAATTAAACAATTAGTCCAGGATGACCCTCCCTTTATTCCCTGACAGAGAAAAAGGGTGAGAAAGGGCGATTCTTCTTCTAATTACATAAGCAGTCCCCTCTTGATTGACATTTTAAATAATCTTGGCTTCCTTTTCTAAATCTGTACTCCCTCTGTCATGAGTGTTTTGCTATTTCAATGCATCTCAAGCTAGTTTTAGAAGTAGGTAAATTGAAAGTAACCAAGTAAAATCGAATAAGCATCTCAATGTATAGCATCCCTGAGTATAGCATCTAAGGAAGTTCAAGCTGTGCAGAAATAGGTGTAATAATGAATGGAGGGCTGGAGTGCTAGAGTGCTTGCCTAGCATACAGGATGCTCACATGCTGGACATGGTGGTGCACACCAGTATTCCCAGCACTAGGGAAGCAAAGGCAGGGGTATCATTTGTTCAAAGGCAACCTCAGCTACTTAGGGAGTTCAAGGTCATCCTGGCCTACTTGAGACCTTGTCTTATCTATAAATTGAGTCCTAAGCTGATTAAGGATTGGTGGAGTGTGTTCTTGGAGGGAGTGGACTGGCTAGTTTCATGTCAACTTAATAAAAACTAGTCATTTGGGAAAAGACCATTCTGAGAAAATGACCCCACCTGATTTGGCAATTCTGTGGGAAGTTTTTCTTAATTAATGACTGACATAGAAGGGCTTAGCCCATGTGGATGGGACAACCCTGATGGATAGTTCCCAGGGTATATAAAAAAAGCAAACTGAGAAAGCCATGAGGAGCAGGTCAATAAGCAGTGCTCCTCCATGACCTCTGAATCAGGTCCTGTCTCCAGGTTCCTACCCTGTCTTCCCTCACTGATGCACTGTTAGCTGGAAGTACAAAATGAAACAAACCTTTTCCTCCCCAGGCTGCTTTAGGTTATCGGCATTTTCCCATAGCAATAGAAATCCTAGACCAGGGGGCTGGAGAGATGGTTCAGAGGTTAAGAGCATTGCCTGTTCTTCCAAAGGTCCTGAGTTCAATTCCCAGCAACCACATGGTGGCTCACAACCATCTGTAGTGGGGGTCTGGTGCCCTCTTCTGGCCTGCAGGAATACACACAGACAGAATATTGTATACATAATAAATAAATAAATAAAATATTAAAAAAAAAAGAAATCCTAGACCAGGAAGCATGACGGAAAGAGGGAAGATATTAGTCAGAATACTCTAAGATGGAGAGCTATGTAAATCCACAGTGACATATGTCCTTTGACCTTTGCCTTTTGATCTCATGGGCTTTTAATTTCTTCCTGTTTCAATGGAAGTCACAGAAAGCCTCTTCAATTTACTTTTTGCTTTCTTTCTTTTTCTTTTCTTTATTTTATTTTGGATTTTTCAAGACAGGTTTTCTTTGTGTAACAGCCCTGACTGTCCTAGAACTCGCTCTATAGACCAGGCTGGCCTCAAACTCACAGAGATTTTCCTTCCTCTGGCCCCAAGTGCTGGGATTTAAAGGCATGTGCCACCATTGCCCTGGTACCTATTGTTTTCTTTGTATTGTTTTTGTTTTAAGTGTATTAATGTTTTGCTGGTATATATGTCTGTGCACTACATACAAACCTAGTTTCATGTCAACTTAACAAAAGCTAGTCATTTGGAAAAAGACCATTCTGTTCAGAAGAGGACACCAGAGCTCCTGGAATTGGAGTGGGTGCTGGGAACTGAACCCTGATCCTCTGCAAGAACAGCAGCAGGTCTTAAACCCCAAGCCATCTCTCCAGTCCCTCACTCAGTGCTATCGCTATCATACCCAGATACTCCGATGACCAAGTCACATTTTCTCTGAGACAGATGCTTAAAAGGAAAGAGTCTGCAAAAAAAAGTGTTGATGGGGATTCTGAGGGCTTTCCCAGATAACCTCTGGAGACGAAGAAATTTGTATGCAAGCCTCAGGGCCATGTGGTTGCTTTTCTCCCTCAGCACTATGTAACTTCCTACCTCCTACACACCCTCAGTAGGATGCTGGCACTGAACAGGGCTAGGACCATTGTCCTGGTGTTAAAGGCACCTCTCATTGGGTCCCTTGAACAATTCGGGAGAAAGTGCCTGGAAGAAAATTAGAACTCTAATTACAGATTGGCCTGCTGAGATAATGTCTGCAGGCATGCTTCACCAAGATGAAATCAGAGGCACGCCACGGAAAGGAGATACTCCTGTTCTGGCCTCTCTGGAAGTGACATTTCTGTCGCTGGTCTTCAGTTCACTAGCTCAGGATTGCCTTATGGGGAAGTCTTTATTTGAAAATGACTCTTCTTAAGAGAACATAAAAATGAAGTTATATTTCTAATTACAATAGTGCTAGTAAAGTTTTCATTGCCTTTCCTTTGTGCGTATGTTTGCATGTGTGCACGTGGATGGGTGTGTACAAGTGGGTGGCAGCCAATGTCAACAATCACTCTCTCACCTTTTTTTTTTTAAAGCAGGATCTCTCACTGACGCTGAAGCTCCCTGACTTGGCTACCCTGGCTGACCAGCTCGGTCCAGGGAGCCTGGCATTTCTTCCTGCACAGGCTATTATGCTAGTGTCATGAGGTCTCCAGAGACAATTAGGAGTCCACATTCATCTGTAAAAACCAAGAGCCTTGATTTCAATCTCGAGCTTGGACTCTCCATCCGGTTCAACATAGCGGCTGGAGCGGAGACAGCAGTGGGCTCAGCTATGCAGGGTTTTTAAGGAGTAAAGGATGGAGGCAGGGTAGGGAAATTCCAGATCCAGATGGGGGTTGAACTCCTGATTGTGCAGGAGTGAGGTAACAGAAGTCTTGTCCAACAGGGATTGGTATTGGCGTTGCTGCAAGGAAATTGGCAACCTATATACAAGTTAGGTAAGCCATCCTTAATACCCTGAATCATCTAGTACTTGTTTGTCTCAGTTCAGACTGGTCACCGCAGGGTACAGTTTGTGGTTTTTTTCTGGTTAAAGGGTGATGCCTACTCCAGTATTGTTAGTCTGCCGCCTGTCATGGCTACAGTGATGTTAAGCTAGGCCTTGTCACAGGCTAGGGTTAAAGATGCACGTCATCATGCCCAGTATTTTTCACGTGACTCCTGGGGATCCACACTCATACCTTCATGTTTGTTCAGCAGGTACTTTACCTACTGAGCCACCTCCCCAAACTCAAGTTTACATTTCTTACAAGCATAGTGTCCATCCAACAACAACCCCCGGAGACAAGATTTTTCTCTCAAAAGTCTATTTCTCTTAACTACTGAACAACCACACCTCTTGTTTGTTTGTTTGTTTGTTTTTTGAGACAGGGCTTCTTTATGCAACAGTCCTGGAATGTGCTCTGTAGACCAGGCTGGCCTCAAGCTCACAGAGACTAGCCTGTCTCTGCCTCCTTAGTGCTGGAAATAAAGGTCTGCGCTATCTCACCCAGATAGCACACCTCTTCTTTTTAACTTCTGAGATCTCTACAGTCCAGAATCACAGTCTTAATACTTCTATAAATTCATTCTCCTTGTTTAAAAAGCCAAATGAAGCAACAGCAAATCTAGGTGGAGCTGGAGTGGTTGAGGGAACTTTGCAGAGGGCCTGAATACAGTTCTCAGTACCGAGGTGAGGTCACGCACAACTGCCTGTAACTCCAGCTCCAGGGCATCCACTATCCTCTCCTGGTCTCTTAGGACACTGCATCCATGTGTGCAGACTCCCACACAGACACATACACTTAATTTTTTAAAACTCCAAGGGATTCATAAGAGCAACAAATCACTCCAACTGTCACATGATTAGTGAGGACTATTCTAGGTATATTGCTGAGCTACAGAATTTCAGCTGTTTTAAGCTATGCTTCACAAGATGAGAAGTTCATCTGTACACATGATTCAGTAGTCTCCCCGCCCATAGCAGAGCTGTATGACCATCACCACTATCTAACCTCAGAACATTTTCATCACCCACCAAAAACTCCCCATCCTCTATTCCCCATTCCCACTCATCAACGATAGACATTCTGGCCTTTTCTTCTTTTGGATCATTCTCTTAAGAGCATTTGTGGGGAGTGGAGAGATGGCTCAGATGTTAAGAACACTGCTTGCTCTTCAAGACTGGAGAGCTGGTTCCGTGGTTAAGAGCACTGGTTGCTCTTCTAGAGGACTCAGTTCAATTCCCGGCATCCATGTGGCAGCTCACAACTGTCTGTAACTCCAGTTCTATGGGATCTGACACCTTCATATCAATAAAATAAAATTAAATACAAAAAAGACAATTCTCCCAAAGACAAGTCACAGACTAATCCAATGTAGACAATTCCTCACTGAGATGCTTTCTCCAAGTGATTCTAGGTTGCATCAAGTTCACAATTAAGCTACACATCACATAGCAATTCCATGTTCATTTTTTAATTGCTTAAATACACTAACCATTTTAATCCATTTATGGAAACAGTTCAATATTATTAAGTAAATTCTCACCAGCATGCAGCCATCACCACTATTGTCCAATCTCCATCCTATAAATATTCCATCCTATAAAACAGAAACCTGGTCCAATCGCCTCAATGAATATGATTATGTTTAACTTTTTTAAATGTTTATCTATTTTATTTTATGTGTATGCGTGTTTTGCCTGTGTGCATGTATGTATATCATATGGGCAGAAGAGGACATTGATCTTGAACTGGAGTCACAAATGATTGTGAGCAGCCATGAAGGTGATGTGAAGCAAACTCTGATCCTCTGGAAGACCAGAGTAGCCAGTGCTCTTAACAGCTAAGCCATCTCTAGCCAAAATTAAGTTTTAATCTGCTCATTGTACATTATATACATGCATACAAATATCTTTATGTAACCCAGTACCTTGTACAAAGAATTCCTGCCAGTGAGGAAAAAAATAGAATATATACATAAATATGCTTTATATAGATAGATAGATATAGATATGGATATAGATATAGATATAAAGGAAAGCAAGGAGTACCATTGTATACGGTATTGCTCAGGCTCACCTAGTAAATCACATTGTCCTTTGTGCTCAGTTTGAGCTTGCCTTAGTTACTATCCTATTACTGTGACAAAACACCATAACCAAGGAAACATAAAAGAGAGCGCTTAACTTAGGAACTCACAGTTCCAGAGGGTTAGAATCCATGTCCAAGGTGGGGAACATGGCAACAGGCAGGCATGAATGGTTCTGAGACTTTACATCTAATCCACAAGCATGGATCAGAGAGAGAGAGAGAGAGAGAGAGAGAGAGAGAGAGAGAGAGAGAGAGAGAGCTAATCGGGAATAGCATGGGCTTTCGAAACCTCAAAGCCCACCAAGTGACACACCTCCTCCAACAAGGCCACACCTCCTAGTCCTCCACAAACAGTTCCACCAACTTGGCACCAAGTATTCAGTTCTATTAGCTCGTGGGGGCTGCTCTCATTTAAACCACCATGTTAGGGACTGACCCAGGCTTTATGCTCACTAAGGCAAAGGCTCTAGCAACTGAACCACACCCCAGCTCCATGAAAGAACTGCTTAAACGTCTGAGTCATGACTTAGTCAGAGACTCTGCCCTGCTGTTGATTCCAGCTAATAGTTCAGCTGTTGTGTTCATATCTAATGTTCTCATTTTTTTGCATTTATGTGACTTATTTTCCTTTGCTCATAGTATTAAGAAGCAATTTCTGCCTGTCATTTTCTCTTCATCTTCCTTTACCTCTTATACCTCCCTTTTCAAGAATAATGGTTTTAGAGAGCACTGGCTGCTCTTCCAGAAGATGCAAGTTTGTTTCCTAGAACCCACCTGGCAGCTCACAACCATCTGCAACTCCAATACCTACTTTGATGTGGGAAGTCCTTTTGTATATATGTTGCTTTTATTGGCTAATGAATAAAAGTTGTTTTGGCCAAAAGTTTAGCAGAGGAAAGCCAGGTGGGAAATCTGAACAGAGATATAGAAAGAGAGTAGGCAGAGTCAGAGAGATGCCATGTAGTTGCCAAAGGAGAAAGATGCCAGCCAGACCCTTACCCGGTAAGTCACAGCCTCGTGGCAATACACAGTTTATAAAAATGGGTTAACTCAAGATGTAAGAGCTAGCTAGAAACATGCCTGAGACATTGGCAGAACAGTGTTGTAATTAATATAGTTCTGGGGTGATTATTCGGGCCAGAGCAGCCGGGAAATGAGTGAGCAGCCTCCTTTTACAGTCTTCTCCAGTTTCTCCCACAGTGTCATCACAGGGCTCGGCCTCCAGTGAGGCAGTGAAGTATCATCTTACCTATTTCTGGCCTACATGGGCATCAGTTCCTCAAGTGGTACACAGACACACACTTAGGCAAAACTTACTTATACACATAAAATAAAATAAATTTTAAAAAAGAAGAAAAATTTTATAGTCATTGAACAATGACTAGCTAGGCATGGTGGCATACATCTATAATCCCAGAATTTGGGAGGCTGAGGCAAGAGGACTGTCATGAGTTCAAGGGCAGCCTGGGCTACCAAGTTAGTCCCTATCTGAAATGATGATGATGATGAGGAGGATGATGATGATGATGACGACGAAAATGACAATGACCTCTTTACTATAATTCTTTGTTGTTTCTTTTAGACTGAGTCTCATTTTCCTGGGCTGGCTATGTATCCAGTTCCAGAACAGCCTTGTCTATAGAGTGAGTTCCAGGACAGCTAGAGCGACACAGAGAAACCCTGTCTTGAAAAATCAAAAGAGAGAGGGAAAGAAGAAAACTGTAGTAAAAGTCTAGGAGGTGGAGGTAGGAGAAGCAAGTGTCCTTGTGGTATGGTTGAGCATCCTTTGGGTATTTGCCCAACAGTGGCATGGGTTTTGTGGTAGGTCTTCTGAGGAACTGCCACACTGACTTCCAAGAAGAGTTCATGGAAAAACACCCAGATCTCTCTGGGAAGAGGACACAGAAGAGATTTCACGAGTGGACCAAGGTCAAGTGGGAATGGAAACATGAGCGATCAGGTTGGGGGCACGAGAGGAGAGTGCTGAGGGAGACTGCTGGGCGTGACATTTTGGCACAGGGGAGTATCCCAGGAGTCTATGGGGAGGATGCCATCTTAGACTCCTAGCAACAGTGAGTAAGTAGCCTGAACTGGCTGTCTCCTGTGACCAGACTGGTGCCTTGTCCAATTGTCATCAGAGAGGTGTTATCAGCAACTGATGGAGGCAGATGCAGAGACCCACAGCCAAACATCAGGTGGAGTCCGGGAATATGGCAGAGGAGGAGGACAGGAGTGTAGGAGCAGGGAGGGGTGCGCCAAGGACATCACAGAAAGGTTCACACAAACAACTAACCTGGGCTCATAGAGACTGAACTGACAATCAGGAAGTGTTGTAGAATATCATTTTAAGATGTGTTACATTTGTTTATGCTATGGAACATCTGTTTTAATGGTGCAAAGATGTGTTGCATTCTTTTATGTTGCATTTGTTTAACTCTGTGAAAGCTGTGATTCTTTGCCTGATTGATCTATCTAACAAAGAGCTGAACAGCCAATAGCAAGGCAGGAGAAAGGACAGGTGGGGCTGGCAGGCAGAGAGAATGAACAGAGGGAGAAATCTGGGAGGAGAAGATCCAGGAGTGAGCGAGGGAGGAGGACTCCAGGGGCCAGCCACCCAGCTACCCAGCCACCCACCTACACAGCAAGCCACGGAGGAAGAAATAAAGAGACGTGTATAGGATAAAGATAAAAGCCCAGAGGCAAAAAGATAGATGGATAATTTAAGTCAAGAAAAGCTGACTAGAAACAAGCCAAGCTAAGGTCAGGATTCATAAGAAAGAAGAAGCCTCTGTGTATGTATTTGCTTGACAGCTGGGTGTTGGCCCCCCCCCAAAAAAGAACAAAGAGCCAGAGAATAAAAAAACAACCAACTACAAGGGAATCTGCATAAGACTCACCTGGGTACTCTGAATATACTCTACAATTGTATAACTTGGTCCTCTTATGGAACTCCTAACAGAGGGGACAGGGGCTGTCTCTGACCCTTTTTTTTTTTTCATTCAAAAATTTACACTTCCTTCCCTCCTCCTATTCCCCTCCTGCTCCCCCACTGACCCTCCTCCCCCCTCCCTCCTTAAGAGATGGCAGGGAACCCTGCCCTATGGGAAGTCCAAGGCCCTCCCCCCTACATCCAGGCCTAGGAAGCTTTGCATACAATTAGACTAGGGTCCCAAAAAGCCAGTACATGCAGTAGAAACAAGTCCCAGTGCCTTTATCAATGGCCTCTCAGTCAGCCCCCATTGTCAGCCACATTCAGAGAGTCCGGCTTGATCGCATGCTCATTCAGTCCCTGTCCAGCTGGATTTGGTAAGCTCCCATTAGAACAGGCACACTGTCTCCATGGGTAGACCAACCCTCGCGGTTCAGACTTCCTTGCTCATCTTCTCCCTCCTTCTGCTCTTCAACTGGACCTTTGGGAGCTCAGTCTGTTGCTCTGATGTATATCTTTGCATCATGTGGGTACCTGGTACACAGGAGGCCAGAAGAGGCCTAAGATGTCCTGGAACTGAGTTACAGATGTTATAAACTGCCACGCGAGGGCTGGGCATTGAACTTGGCTGCTCTGGAAGCTGTGGAACTCTTGAACTCCAGTCTTGAACTCTTGATTCCTTTGCTTCCACCTCCCACGTGCTGGGATTACAGATGTATGCGTCATGTCCAGATCTTTGTTTTTAGTAGTTTGAGGTATTTAGCATGTTTTACTTACCGGCAACAAAACACCATGACCAAACCAAGCTGAGGCGGAAAGGGTTCATTGGGCTTGCACTTCCACGTTATAGTCCATCTCTGAATGAAGCCAGGATGGGGCCGGAACCTGGAGGCAGGAACTGATACAGAGGCTGGGTCCTCCTCCCCATCAATCACTAATTAAGAAAATGCCTTACACCCAAATCTTGTGGAGGCATTTTCTCAATGAGGTTCTCTCCTTTCAGCTAACTCTAGTTTATGGGCCAAGTTGACATAATGTTAGCCAGCACAAAGCAAGAGACAGAAATATATTTAATAATACAAAGTTTAACTCTAAGAATGAGGCTATCAATCGAAATTACATGAAGGAAGAAAGGACAGAAGAAAAGAAGGAAGTAGTAGAAAGCCTTTCACCGTTGCTCTCACAGGGGAACTAACAGGCTGGCTAAAGAAAGAGAGGTTCAGGATAGTTACCAGGAAGCTGGAGGCTGGAGAGATGGCTCAGTGGTTAAGGGCACTGGTTACTCTTCCAGTTGACCTGGGTTTGGTTCCCAGGACCAACATGGCAGCTCACAACCATCTGTGATTCCAGTTCCAGGAGATCCAGTGCTCTCTCCTGACCTCCCTAGGCACTGTGGTGCATAGACATACATTCAGGCAAACATACATTCACATAAAATAAAGAAGTATTTTTTAAATAGATAGTTACCAGGTGTGGTGGCACACATCTGTAATCCCAGCACTACTGGGGCATAGACAGGAAGATCAGGCATTTAAGGCCATCCTTGACTACACATTGAGTTAGAAGGGGCTGAACTACATGACACTCTGTCTTAACATTTTTATGGGTGTTGGAGAGATGGCTCAGTGTTAAGAACACATACTCCTCTTGTTGCCAAAACTCACATGGCTGCTTACAAGCCCCTACAACTCCAGCTCCAGAGGATCTAACACCCTCTTCTGGCCTCCAAGGGTTCCTGCACACATGTGATGTACCTACAGACAAGCAGGCATGCATACATACACAAAAGCAGTAATTCTTTTAATCCTAACTGCTGTGTTCTGCAGACCTAAAGCAAGAGAGCATCCACACTTCTTCCTGCGCCCTGAGCTTTAATACCTGCTGCTTTATTTTTCATTGTCAACGGTTATAGCACGTACATTTCACTCTATAGCTTAGAATTCTATAACATTTCTTTTTGCAAGTAACGCTTCCAGCTATCATTTGTGGGTCTTGTTTTTGCTTGAATCTATAATTAGCATATTTTTAAAGCAAGCCTTTGACATGAACAGCAACAACCACTACAATGATAAGAGAACAGACCGTCTTAACTTTGCTTCAGCTCCTTGGTGCTAGCTGTGCCCAGACACTCCGAATTATCTCATTTAGCCCTCAAAACAACCCTACATCTCCAAACACTTATTACCCTTATTTTATAGATGCTTATTCTTTAAACACAGTAATTTTGCTTTCTTCGTGCTTCTACATCTAAAATTGTATATTCCCTCCACACCCAGCAAGAAATTGTACCCTAAGAATGCATAAGACTGTTACACTAAAGATGACTATTTAATCTTAGCACAAACCAAAGACCCCACCACCCTGAGAGGACAGGAGGAGTTAAAAATAATAGCAACATTTTGTTCTGCCGTACTCTGGAGTCCCACGGAGTGCACCCTGAAAATCCGACTTTGAGAATTCTTAATTTACCTCACCATGAAAGGAGAGTTTGAGAAGGAAGTCTATTGCTGGGAGCAGAGTATTTCATACACGGACAGAAAGAAAGTATAACCAAAAGAAAGGCCACACCATGACCGATAAGTACTCAAGGCCATAGAAAAAACAAGTGAAGATGACTTTCTCTAAAATTATAATTCTGAAGAGAAAAAAAGTGAATGAGTACTGCTTTCAAAATTATTGGCTCAGGCTAGGAATGTGGCTCAGTGGGTGCAAGGATTGCTTCGTGTGCACAAAATCCCGAATTAGCTCTCAGTACCCAGTAACCTGAGTGGTAGTACACACCTGTAATCCCAGTGCTTGTGAGTCAGAGACAGGACGATAAAAAATTCAAGATCACAGTTGGTCACATAGGGAGTTCAAGGCTAGCCTGGGATACTGAGACCTTGTCTCAAAGAGAGAGGGGGCAGTAATATGGCTCACTGGGTAAATGCTCTTGCAGCCAAGCCTGATAACCTAAGTTCTATCCCAAATCACATGATAGAAGGAGAAAACTGGCTCTTGCCCTCTGACCTTAATACAGGCTTTCCTCCCGCATAAATAAGTAAATATTCAAATTACTTTAGACTGGTTGTTTGGGTCATCCACAAGTCTTGAAGCCACTGATACTCTCCCGGTTGAGATCTTGATGAGGGAAGGATCAAGCTTCCACGTGGATTAGTATAGCCATGATCACGTGTGTATTTGTGTTGCTCCTAGAGTATCTGACGCTGGGTAATTACCTTCCACGTCTCCTTCCCTTCAATGCTGGTTATGGTGCAGCGCCTGCTCTCACCAGTTCCCACTTCCCACTATTGCAAGTGGCTGTGTAGGTGGTGGCTAAATCTGTCGCCCGTACCGTAGCCCGAGGAGCACTGGAATCATGACAGACTGGAGGAGGAATGGGCATCACTTGGAAATGGCAGTCTCCAACATCAGCTAATAACTCTGATGATGAGACGGCAGCTGGGCAGGTGGTGAAGGACAGCTGATTCAGGCGATACAGGCCTTTAATTCAAACCCAGGCGCACCCATGCTACTTGAGTGTCCTCGGGAGGGTTGAAGTAGCACCAACAGACGCAAAACTTTCCCTGCTCTGCAGTATGCGCTGAAGGAAAACAACTGGGAAGTGGCCACTGGTCGGGTAGTCATGCTCCAGCGGGTGGCCCCACACCCATGCACATACAGCGACTCTAAATTTAAAGACAGTAGGATATTAAAATGAAAGAGGACACAAGGTTGAGAAAGGGATATGGGTGGTGAATATGGGTAGAATTGGAAGAGGGAATTTCAATGTTATGGCCAGAATATATTGTATCCCTATGACATTCTCAAAAAAATTATTTTTTTTAAAGAAAATAAAGGAGGTGGAGAGATGGTGCCGTGGTTAAGAGCATTTACTGTTATTACAGAGGACCTGGGTTCAGTTCCCAGTGCCCACACGGCAACTCTCAACCACCTGAAATTCCAAGGATCTAGTTCCCTCTTCTGGGAGGCATGAATGTCACACACAGACGTCTTTGCAGAAAACACCCGTACAAATTAAAAACAGACAAAAATACTTAAATGGCTGCAGGTGTGGCTCAGTTGGTAGCACTCTTTCCTAGCATGCAAGAAGCCCTGGGTTCTATGCTCCTCAACACTGCACAAACCAGGTGTGGTGAGGCACACCTGTAATCCCAGCACTTGGGAGGACGATGCAGGAGGACAAGGAGTTTGACTATAGAGTGAGCTCAAGGCTAGCCTGAGGCGTGTGTGCGTGTGCGTGTGTGTGTGTGTGTGTGTGTGTGTGTGAGAGAGAGAGAGAGACAGACAGACAGACAGACAGACAGACAGACAGAGACAGAGACACAGAAAGAGAGAGACAGAGAGAAAACATTTAGTTGAAAATCTGTTTCCTTCTCTAGATATTGAGCCAGACTTATGATTGGCTCCCATGCGGAGAGCAAGGTTTGGAAGCACACACCAAATGGGCTATCGTTCTGCCCCAGTACCCAAGGGTGTCCTTCAACTATCAGCCTCCTTCATGAGGCCATACAAATGCCCAGCATCCCCCAGGCTTTGCACATGCCACACAGGAATTCTCAAGTGGGAGGTTCTCGTCTTTACACAAAAGTGTATCCCTTTGATCTGATCTCGCCCCACAAGCCTTAACTAAATACACAGTACGTTTACAGCTTTGGGTTCTCTAGACCCTTTGGTACATTGCCATCATATTGGAGGCTGAGTCAGGGATACTGTAGATTTAAAGAGCCCCACTTAGGTGTGGGATCTCCCCGCCTCCAACCCCAGTTAGCGGTCTGCTGCCGCTCTTCAGCCTCAGGTGTGGATTTTCTGCTCATGAAATACGGCAAAATTAGCATTGTAAAGAGGAGAAGAAAATGGGTGGGAGAAGACCTAGGAGCTATGGAGAGGTCCAGTTCAGTGGGATTCCCATGGCAGCACAGAATGACAGACCCTCGGATGGTGGCCGCTGCATAAACAGGGTCCGTGCTGTGTTTCAGAGCCGGCATCCTCAGCAGATTGGGTCTGTTTTCATTCTCTTTTAAAAAGTGGCGGTGGGGATGGGGGTGGCGAGGAACAACCAAACAGGCTGAAAAAGAAGCCATTCGATTCCCTCTCACAGCTGCTGGAACCCGCTCAAGTGGTAAGACATACTATTTCAAGGCAGAGAAATGCATTCCATTACTTGACAATAAACTGGGTTTGCTGTTCATCAGCCTCTCTCCCACCACTCCGGGCACCTCCTAATGGAGAAGCATTTAAGAATTTTCATAAATTCGTGTTTCCTATGCAGAGCACCGGCAATCCGGAGACATAATGACGATAGCGAAATCTGGGTTTAGGAATTCCTTTGAAAGCGGGCCAGGCTTGTCAGTGCCTCTCAGGAGCATATGGCTACAGGCAGCAATGATAATAAGAACCCAGGGAGGCACAGCTCAATCACTCCGTTGTTGGGCCCCCTCATTGCGTCTCTGCTATCTCATCACATGCTCTCCGGGCCATTGACAGGAAGTCTGGAAATGCCAAGGTGAAGAGGACCTGGTGTGTTATAATAGCAGGCAACACTAATTTATCCCCTCTCTCCTTCTCCTCTGAAAACAAACATCTTGGCAAGATACCTGAGACTCTGGAATGGACCGCCAAAACTCAGCAAGATTCCAGATGGTTGAGATTCCGGCTCCCGATGCCCTGATGTCTCCTCTCCCTCCTCCCCGAGATATTTTCATTTCTCTTCTCATTGGAGATAAATATTTTTATGGGAGCCAGCCTCAATCGAGGTCATTATCAAAGAACCTGAGGATGAAGTTGCTCAGCTGTAGATATTGGTGTGAACTTCTGCCCGATTCAAACCAGCCACCTACCCATCTCAGCGTCCTCCTCCCTCCGGCTCCCGCAGAGGTGTCCTGTGCAGACATGACCTACTAATGTGCTCTCTCTCTCTCTCTCTCCATGTATTTGGCTGCTCCCAACAAGGTGCTGAAGCATTATCAGGGTGGCCTGTGAGTATCCACACTCTCTGGGCTTCTGTCGCACCCACATTGTCCTCGGTCACACAGACCCTGCGCAGAACACTTGATCTAAGCTCTGGCTCTGCCTCTTACTAGCTCTGTGACCCTGGACAAGCTACTTAGCCTTTCTAAGCCTTAGTCCCTCAGTTTCTACGTGGAAGTCGGGCCCCAACAATTATCTGAGGTATCTTGGCCACCCTTCTAGTGCTGTGATAAAACACCCAGACACAAGAAGTGAAAGGGAAAGGGTTCAGTGGCTCACAGTTACGGAGTACAGTCCAAGATGGCAGGAAAACTATGACAGCCTGAGCAGGTTGAGAAAGCTGGTCACGGAGTGTTCACCATCAGGAAGCAAAGAGAGATGAACACCGATGCTAAAGTCCCTTTCTTCTTTTCATACAGTCCAGGATCCCAGCCCAGAATACATAGGTGGAGTTTTTCTGTTCTTCCAGTCAGCTCCCAAATAACCACACAGAGACTTAATAGCAATTATAAATGTTTGGCTGATAGACTAGGCTTGTTACTAACTAGCTCTTGCAACTTAAATTTACCCATAATTGTTATCTATACTCGACTACATGGTAGAACCTTTCTTTCATCATGGCACATTCATCTCGGCTGCCTCGGTATCTAGCTGGTGACTCCCCATCTCTGCCCTTCTTCTTCCCAGTGTTCTCTCAGTTTGGCTCTCCCACCTAACCTCTTCCTACCTAGCTATCGGACAGTCAACTCTTTATTAACAATGAGAGCAACACATCTTCGTAGTGTACAGAAGGATTATTCTACAACAAGAGTATGGAGCCTAACCAAACTAATCCCTCACAGGCAAGCTCAGAGACTCAAATCCCTGTGATTCCAGATCTCGTCAAGTTGACAAGTGAGATTAATCCTCACAGGAGGCTTCTTATAAGGCCTAAACAGAAAAATGCCTGTTATGTATTCAGTGTGGTACCTACCTCATCAACACTGAGGTAGGTGGTCTAGTCTCATTTCTGTTGCTATAATAAAGCATCCTGACAAAAAGTAACTTAGGGGAGAAAGGGTTGATTTGTTCAATAATTCAAGGTTACAGTTCATCACTGCAAGGAAGTGAAGGCAGGTATTTAAAATATCATCTCCACAGTCAAGAAACAAGAGAATAAATTCATGGGTAGTTCCTTGCCCTCAGCTATCTTCCTCTATCCTTATATGCTCCAAGATCGATCCCATGAAACAATGCCATCTACGTTAAAGTCATAGCTTCCTACTTCAATTAATAATCTAGACAACCTCCCACAGTCATTAATTTCTTCAAGAGTCAATTTACCATCTAGAAAACATACATGAATAATGTAATTACCTCTGAAGATACAGTCTCAGGGTAGGACTAGAGAAATGCCTCAGAGGTTAAGGGCACTTGCTGCTGTTCCAGAGGTCCCAAGTTCAAGTCCCAGGACCCATTACTCTAGTTCCAGGGGACCCAATGCCCACTTCTAACCTCCTCAGACACCAGAGACACATGTGGGACACAGACATACACACTGGTGAAAACACTCAGATCCATAAAATAAGTAAATAAAAGGAGATTGTCAGGAAGCCGGCAAGACGTCTTAGTAGGTAAGTGGGCTTGCCACCTGAGTTCAATGCTAAAACCACATAGTAAAAATAAAAGTAGAGAATGAGTTCCCACAGATTGTCCTCTGACCTTCATACATGTGACACAGCATGCACACACATAAATAAATAATAAATAAACAAACAATTTTTAGATATTAATAGTTGAAGAAAAATGTAGCATGCCCTACTACCTCAGTCAGTAGAGCATGAGACATTTTTTCTTTTTTCTGAAGCAATGCTTCTCTGTAGCTTTGAAGCCTGTCCTGGAACTAGCTCTTGTAGACCAGGCTGACATCGAACTCACAGAGATCTGTCTGCATCTACCTCCCGAGTGCTGGGTTTAAAGGTGTGCACTACCACCCAGCTAAGCATGAGACTCTTAATCTCAGGGTCCTGGGTTCAAGCCCCACTTTGGGCACCAACTGTAATCTGATTAATAAAAACCCAGAGATAGGTATTGGGGTTTAACCTGAAGATCATGAAAGCAAGGCAGCCAAGTCGCTAGAGAGTTCTTACCTCAATGAAATCTTCAGACTGAATGAGAGTGAGTTCCTGTCTCATCCCACCTTACATTCCTCTCTAGTGCTAAGATTAAAGGCGTGCACACCACTGCCTGGCCTGTATGACTGACTAGTATGGCTGCTCTGCACTGACCTTCAGGCAAACTTTATTTATTAAAACACAAATGAAAAATCACTACAGAAAAGTTCTTAAGAGCAGAGAGCTGGCAGGTTCTTGTGTTGCAGAGATAGCTCAGTTCCTAAAGACCTTGCCGTATGTCTTAGTCACTGTTTGTTGCTGTGAAGACATTCGATGACTGCAACAACTCTAATAAAAAACAAAGCATTTAACTTGGGCATGCTTACAGATTCAGAGCTTTAATCTATTATCATCATAAGGTATCACAGTGGCAGGGAGCATGGGAGCAGGCAGGCAGGTGCTGGAGAAGTAGCTAAGAGCTACATCCTGATTCATAAGCAGAAAGAGACTGGACCATGCTTGGGTTTTTGAAACTTCAAGGCCCATCCCCAAAGGCCACACCTCCTAATCCTTATAATCCTTTTACATAGTGCCACTCCCTGGTGACGAAGCATTCAAATATCTGAAACTGTGGGGAGCATTCTTAGCCAAACCACCACATTTCATTCCCTGGTGCCCATAGGCCTATAGCCATATCATAATACAAATGCATTCAGTCCAACTTCAAAAGTCCCCATAGTCTATCATGGTCTCAACACTGCTTAAAAGTCCAAAGGCTAAATCTCTTCCGAGATTCAGGGTAATCTCTTAACTATAATCCCCTGTAAAATCAAAATCAAGAAGCAGATCACATACTTCCAATACACAATGGCACAGAATATACATTACCATTTCAAATAAGAAGGAAAGAGAGCATAGTGAGAAAATACTGAGTCAAAGCAATAATGAAGCCCAGCGGGAAAACTCAAAATTCTGCATCTCCATGCCTGATGTCAAAGGGCTCTTCAGAGCTTCAACTCCTTTCAGTTTTGTTGACTGCAACACACTTCTCTTCTCTTTAGCTGGTCCCATACCTGGTCTTTCTTTGGCAGGTATACCACAGCTCTGGCATCTCCAGCATCTTGCAGTCTCCAACACAATCCAGATTTCACCTTCGTTTTCTTTTCTTCACACAACGGCTTCTCTGGGGCTCCATGAGACACACACCTGGCCTCAGTGGCTTTTCTTAGCCACAGAGAGAGATTCCACAACCCCTTTCTTGTATCCTTGACTCTAGACCCATGGCCATGTGTACAAAGCTGCCAATTTCTACTGCTTTGCTGGAGCTGGAACATGGAACCCTCATTCAATTACATGTGCACCAGCTTTCTGATCTTTATCGTTTCCTACACTGTTTAAGCTTTTCTTTAATTCATTTTCATAAATTGGAAGCTTAGCTGTGTGGGTCTGGCCCTGAGGTCACCACCCCCTTTATTCCATTTAACATCATGCTTTTTTTTAACTTCTCAATCTCTTTAAGCACTAGACTTGGTTCCATTACACTTCCTGGTGCTTCTTTTCTCCTCAAACTGTACATTTTGTATTTTTCCTTGCTCAGCTTGCTCCTTTTCATTGTAGGTTTGTGTAAGAGTGATCACTAATACCCACATGACAATACCAATACTAGACTGTCTTGATATCTTCTCTGCCAATTAATCCAAAATTCTTCATTTTAGTCTCAGGTGACTTTTTTGGACAAGGGTAAAAACCCGCATTCTTCTCCAAAATCTCACAAGAGCAGTCTCTAGGCCCCCTTACTAATATGCTTCCCCTCTGAAACTTCTTGAGCACTGGGTTCCCACAGCTCAAACTGCCCTCAGGACTGTCTTCCATGCTCCTACTAGTATAGTCCATTAAGCCCCACTTAAAGCATTTAACTGCTTTCCTAACCCAAAGTCTCAAAGACTTCATTCTGCTAACAAACAGCATAGTCAGGCCTATCACATCAATACTTTACTCCTGGTACCAACCTTTGCCTTAGTCACTGTTCTGGTGTTGTGAAGATGGCCATGGCAACTCTTATAGAAGAAAGCATTTCATTGGGGCCTGCTTACAGTTTCAGAAGTTTAGTCCATTATCACCATGGCAGGGAACATGGCATCAGGGAGCATGGTAGTAGGAAGGTAGAATCTAAGTTCAGTCCTTGGAACCCAACCGAAAAAGCTAGAAGTGATGGTGTATACTTGTGATGCCAATGCTGGGAAAGAGACAAGCAGATCCCTGGCATTTTCTGACTTGCTAGTTTAGTTTAACTGGAAAGCTCCAGGACAGTAAGAGACTCTGTCTCAAAACAAAACAAAACAAAAAACAAAATGAACATATCATATTAGGAATGACACCTGAGATCATCACTGGCATCCACAGGCACATGCACATATGTAAATGTGTACACACACACACACACACACACACACACACACAGAGAGAGAGAGAGAGAGAGAGAGAGAGAGAGAGAGAGACCGATGGACGGACAGACGGACGGAGGGAGGGAGGGAGGAAGGAAGGGAAGGAGGAGGAGAGGGAGAGAGATGCTGTCAGGTTGTGACTAGAAAATGTATGTAAATTGTGCTATTCAAAGTACACAGTGCTGATTGAGCATGTAGTTCACTTGATAGCTTACTAGCCTAGCATGCACAAAGCCCTGGGTTTAATCACCAGCATCACATACACTGGATGTGTCAAAGTATCCAATGCTATGAGCTGGGTTTCTGTAGGTTTAGAAAACTTGCAAGTACATAGCACCTCACAGCAAAAGTCCCAAGAGTCAAGAAGAAAAAAGTAGAGAATCTGGGACAGTACCTACCATCAAATCTCAGGCAGAAAGAGTTAAATCCCAGTCTGGGAACTGGGATAAGTAGATTTAGCAGCTGATCACTTTATGCTTCAAACCCTAAGACAGTGAGCAGCCTAGAATGCCAGGAGTGAGTGAGAAGTTTTGAGGTTTACACTCCTACCTTCTGAGATTCAGGCCCAGAAGGTCTGCCAACCTCCTCCAGCCTTTACCCAGTGCCCTCTGAGCTGCCCACACCTCTCAGTGAAGTGAGTCTGCAATCCTCAGCTTCTGGGACCCAGGAAAACTAAGTGACTTTCCTAGTGCTTTAGAATCAGGAGAGATGTGTGACGTACAGGGCTGGGGTCAGCTGATAGAGGCCTGCCTAGCTTCCTACTTTACTCTCTGCCCTGAGATTAAATACACTGGCTAAAAGAAAAGGTGATCAGGTGAGGAAGGAATTTATTTGGCTTACACTTCTAGGTCACAGTTCATCATTGAGAGAAGTCAATGCTGGAACCCAAAATATAAATCATGGAGTAATGATGCTGAGTGGATGATCCCAGGCTCATTCTCAAGCTCATTGTGCTCAGCTAGTTTTCCTATACAGTCTAGAAGCACCAGCCTAGGGCATGGTGCCACCCACAGACCTGCCTAGGGCACGGTGCCACCCACAGACCTGCCTAGGGCACGGTGCCACCCACAGACCTGCCTAGAGAATGGTGCCACCCACAGACCTGCCTAGGGCACGGTGCCACCCACAGACCTGCCTAGGGCATGGTGCCACCCACAGACCTGCCTAGGGCATGGTGCCACCCACAGACCTGCCTAGAGGACGGTGCCACCCACAGACCTGCCTAGGGCATGGTGCCACCCACAGACCTGCCTAGGGCATGGTGCCACCCACAGACCTACCTAGGGCATGGTGCCACCCACTGTGGGATGCCCCCCCACATCAATTAGCAATTAAGGCAATCCCCCCAGACATGCCCAGAGAACAATCTGATCGAGGGAATTCCTCAACTGAGGTTTTTCTCTTAGATGACTCGACGCTGTGTCAAGGTGACAAAGTTTACTATGACATCTAGAATGCATGAATCATCCTTAGCAGTGAATGAAACTGGACATAGTGGTGCGTGTAAGCCTCTAATCCTAGCACTCACGAGTTCAAGGTCATCTACAGTTGCACAGTATCACGGCTTATCTGGCTTGTCAACTTCACTACAACTGGAATCAACTAGAACTCAAGCAGCTGGGCATGCCTGTAGGGAATTTTTCTTGATTGAATCATTTGAGGTTGGAAGACCCAGCCTAAACCTGGACCATACTAAATTCTGGTGGCAGCCTATATAAAAGAACATGGAAGAAGGAAGATTTTCCTATTTGGCCTATCCTGTTGCTGAGGCATTCATTCCTTCAATGGTGTTAGAATCTACTTCTTCAGGGTCCCAATGCAGACGGAAGACCAGATGAGACATCCAGGCCAAACAACTAACTGATTCTTGGCCTTTTGAACAGGAGACAGTCATTGTTGGACTAGCTGGACCACAGCCTACAAGGTACTCTAATAAATCCCCTTTGGAATATATACATGAATACTCTATTAGTTCTGTTTCTCTAGAGAACCCTGGTCAACACACATAGTGAATCTGAGGATAGCCTGAGATAAATGAGACCCTATTTTTAAAAAAGTTTGAACCAGACCTCTAGGACCTGCTCAGAGGTAGCACTCTGTCTCAACAGGACACAAACAAAAAAGCACACATCCCAGCTCCCACATCCCCGATGTGGGATTCCCCTCTGTATGCTGTAAATATGTTTTGTTACCATTGGTTAATAAAGAAGCTGCTCTGGCCCATGGCAGGGCAGAATAAATCCAGGTGGGAAATCCAAACAAAGATACAGAGAGAAAGAAGGTAGAGTCAGAGAGATGCCATGTAGCTGCCGAAGGAGGAAGATGCTAGAACCTTACCTGTAAGCCACAGCCCTGTAGAGATACATAGATTAATAGAAGTGGGCTAATTTAAGATGTAAGAGTTACTTAATAAGAAGCCTGAGCTATTAGATCAAGCAGTGTTGTAATTAATATAGTTTCTGTGTGATTATTTGGGTCTGGGCAACTGGGAAACGAAATGCAGTCTCTGATGATACATCCCCAGCTAAATCTATACCTGCAAGATAGTCAGGCACAAAAGAGTTCTCTGCTTTAAGCTATGACTTCTGAGGGAACAGAGAGGTCCAGAGTGCCAGGAGGCCTGAGAGTCCGTGCTACAGAGCCATCTGGAGCTGTACAAACAGAGCAGGAAGGCTTTCTTCATGTATCTGGTTCTGGGCCCCATCCCACCACAGAACCAGAAGACAATGGCAGAGCTCCAGAGGCCGTTTAGCAAGACTCAGGTATAGAAGTCACAAAATTTCCTTGCTCATTTTTGAGATAGGGAAGATTTAATTCAACGGCTGTTTATGAGAACTGATGTATCAACAGTTGGAGGGAAAAGGAGAAAAGGGAAGGTGTGGAAAGCAATAGCCTCCAGAGGGCACACCACGCAGACAGCTCAATAAGGTCAGACTCAGACCATAAAAGGAGGAACTGGAAATCTGAGACACTGAGGTCATGGGTCAACACAGTTTCCAAGAGGTAAGGAAGGCTGGAGCAGTCCAGGGAAACTGTGGAAAAGGCAGTAGTTGTAGCCTGAAAGGTCGTGTCTCTGACGTAGACAAATAAACAGAAACACCCACTGGTCTCCTGTACTAGAGGAAGTGGCCTCAGATGGCCATCATTCAGTGACCTCTACGGTCTAGGCCAGGCCCATCTCACAATCAGCCATGTTAGAGAGAGGCACCTTTCCAGAGACTCACAGTAAGGAGAGCAGGGCACCCCAAGTTCTGTGAGCTCCATTGTCATTTCCCTCTCTCAGCATGAGGCATCAGAGCCGGGTCCTCTGGCTGAGATGCACAGGACAGGGCTTGACTTGCAGAGTCAATGACAAACAACAAGAGTTTTCCCGCTGCTTGTAGACATTAGTCAGACTGGGTGAATGGAGTGAAGTCAAGGGGACTGGAGAGATGGCTCAGTAGGCCAAGCGCTTCCTGTACAAGCATGACAACCTGAATGCAGCCAGCCAGCACCCATGTGAAAGGTGGACATGGCGGCGTGTATCTGTACTCTAGCATCACAGGGGCAGGGAGGACAGACAGATTCCTGAGGGAAGGCAGTCTAGCCAACCTATGAACTCTGGTTTCAGTGAGAGACCCGAGTTGGAGGCGCTGCAGCTATGGCTCAGAGACTGAGTTCTTGCTGCTCTTGCAGAGAACCCTGTTCCGTTCCCAGCACCCACATCAAACAGCTTACAACCACCCATAATTCCAGCTTCAAGGAAACTGACACCCTCTATTGGATTCCACAGGAACTTACATGCACATGTGCATTTGTTCATGTGTGTGTGCATACATGTGCACACATGCGCACACACACAGAGAAACAAAAATAAAAGCTAATCTTTTTTCTCCCAGTTGAAAACTGGCATGCTGGTTCACAGCACCTGGAAGGCAGTGGTAGATGGATCTCTGTGAGTTCAAGGACAGTCGAGTCTACACAGCAAATTACTAGGCAGCCAGGGCTATATGGAGAGACACTGTCTCAAAATAACAAAAAAATGAAGGAATATTAAAATTTTTAAAAGGTGGAGAATCTATTTGAGGAAGACATCCAACCTTGACCTCAAATTTCCACATACACCACATGCATATACCATATGCATGTATGCATATGTATTGCACACAACATGCACATGCAAACATGAAATAAAACAGTAGAATGAGTCAACAAAAATAAATCATTACCATATTACTGATAAAACTGATGCATAGCAACCAGTTTAGCTTGAAAGTCTACTGGCTGCTATAAAACAGAAGTCTGTCCTCTGCCCACAGCATACACATGCACTCACGTATGCGTGCACACACACACACACACACACACACACACACACACACCATACCAGTCACAGCAGGATATTGCAGGACCATGGCCACCAGAAGTCCCTGAAATAAACTAGACAGTGTGCTAATTAAATAAACCCTAAACCTGACCGGCATCTCCAAGCTGAAAGTTCATTCTCCCTCTTATTTCCCAGGAAAAATAATTGCTGGATGTACCTCACATAGTCTACCAGAGTTCCCATGGTCTGAGCACATATGAATATTGGCATTTAGGGTTGGATGGATGGCCCAGTGGTTAGGAGCACTGGCTGGATTCTGTTCCCAGAACCACACAGTAGTTCTCAACCACCTGTAACTTGGAGTCCTCTGGCCTCCAAGGGCACCAGGCATGCATATGGTGGGCACACATGCATGCAAAACACACATACTCCTAAAAATTAAATGAAAATCTAAAAAGATTTTTTTAAAAAAATCTATCCTTTAAACAACTTTCAAGAACACCCAGAGGTGTGCTTAGTGGTAGAGTGATTCCCTAGAATTGGGAGAGGTGCTGGGTCCGTTCTTACCACTGTAAAGAGCAAATAAAAACAAAACCAGAACCATTTTAAACTGTAGTCACCGTGTTATGCAATAGATATTCTGCATATACTCCTAACTTAATAAAAGTCCGTGCCCTTTGGCCCTCACCTGCCAAACCAAAACCACACCTCAGATCCTGGTAACGACCATTCTACTCTCCACTTCAACCTACTGGACTTTTAAGATTTTATGTATAATTAGATAATGTCATATATTTATCTTAATATATTTCACTTAACTGGCTTCATCCAACCAATCGCAAAATGACAGGATTTCTTTCTCTTTTAAGGATATAGAATACTCCATATTTTGTGTATGTGTGTGTGTACATGTATGTGTGTGCACACGCATTCGTGCCTTGTTTTCCTTACTCGTTCACCTTTTGATAGATATGTAAGGTGACTTCCTATCTTGGCTGTTATTAATGATGCCGCAGTGACATGGGAGTGCACACATCCCTTCAAGATCTTGATTTCATTTCTTTTGGATATATACTTAGTAATGAGACTGCCAGATCATATGGCGGTTCTATTTTTAATTTTATGAGGAACATCCTAACTTGTTTCCATAATGGCTGAGCTAATTTGCATTCCCATTAACAGCACAGTACACTTTTTCAAGAGTCCTGAGATGTAAAAGGATATCTAAGAAAGGACAGCCCTGGCCTCACAATCACCAAGATTTTAAGTGAACGACCCCTCCCCTTCCCAGAGAGAGCAATTACTGTCATTCCCTAAACTCAGAACTACGCATTTCAAAGACCCCAACAGACACTAGGGACCTGGAGATCAACCTGGAGAGATGGGGAATGTCCCTTTTGTCCTGGGCTCACTAGGGTGATTGGTTATGCAGTTAACTATGAACCACTGAAGTCCCAAGAGACTTGGGTTGTGGAATTAACCAAGGAAAGTTGCCTATTTAATATGAGGGTCTTCTATAGGGAACATGTACAGATAACTCATTCATTTCTAGTCTCTGTCCTTAGCCTAGGCTCCCTGGCAGAGAAAATGGAGCAAAATGTATGTGCCAGTGCTGTCATGAGAGGAGGCAAGAATAGGAGAAGGCAGAGAGGGAGCCCAAGCAAGGGAGAATCAAAGTCAAGCAGTCCTGGTTGTGGAGCAGCTCCCTCCCAGTCGAAGGATTCCTCCTCAAGACTCTGGGAGTTCTGAAGGGAAGTTTGTTAAGAAAAGGCTGTCCCCAGTGCTTTGGCTGGCTCTCAAAAACCTATTCCTCATGCTGGATTGCCCTGTCCAGCCTAATACAGAGAGAGCTGCTTGGTCTTATGACAGCTTGATATACCATGCTTTGTGATGTCTGTGGGAGGCCTGCCCCTTTCTGAGTAATTACAGAGGGGTGGATTGGGGGGAGGGAAGGAGGGAAGGAGGGTGAGGGCTGTGATCCGGATGTAAAATTAAAATGCAAAAGGCAGAAAAGAGAGAGAGAGAAAGAGAAAGAGGGAAGGAAGGAGGGGGAAGGAGGGAGGGAGGGAGAGAGAAGAAAGGAAGAAAGGAAGAAAGAAAGGAAGGAAAGAAGGAAGGAAGAAAGGGAGGGAGGGAGAGAGGGAGGGAGAGAAGGAAGGAAGGAAGGAAGGGAGAAAGGAAAGAAGGAAGGAAGGAAGGACAGACTGTGGTGATGTATGCTTTCAATCCACTCGGGAGACAAAAGCAGGTGGATCTCTTTGAGTTCAAGGTCATCCTGGTCATCCTGGTCTACATAGTGAGTTCCAAGCCAACCAGGTGAGATCTCTGTCTCAAAAAAAAGCAGGAAGAAAGAAAGAAAGAAAGAAAGAAAGAAAGAAAGAAAGAAAGAACAAAGAAAACAAAAACCACTACTAACAACAAAGCGATGGCTCAAGAGATAGAAGGTACTTACCTCTAACCTAAGCGCTTGAGTTTGAGCCGACATGGAAGGATCCTATTGGAAGGAGAGAACCAACTCCTATAAGTTGTCTTTTGATCCTCCACACTTGTACCATAGCACATGTGAACTTACATACACACTAAATAAAAATAATAAAAATCATTAAAAAAAACTCAGGAAGTAAACAACTCACAAGCCAAAGAAAGTCCCTGAAACTGATGAGATGCACAAGCCTCCTCCCTCTCCAAGGTTATAGATGCAGTTAGGACTGCTAAGGAGACAGAGATCAGTTAAGCTGCCTGGAAGACACTCAGATCAGTTGAGCTACCTAGAGGAGGCTGATGCAGCTGATGAAGGGACACCTCACCCATACTCCTCTAAGTAACCCCAAAACACTCACTGGCTAACCAAGTTGAACTTTTGTGACATTACTTAGTTCTGTCATTAGTTCCCTATCTGGAAGGAATAGATGTTTGTCTCCTTGGCATGTCTCTCTAGTGTCACACAGCAGTCCATAGCCAGCCAGGTATCACCCACAATAACTCCTGGTTACCCCTCCATATGAGTATCTTACAGGTAAGCGACATAGAACTTCTCTGCCCCTGCATACTCCTTTAGAGGAGAGGCTTGGAGCTAGAAATCCACAGTCTAACATTCTAGTAAGTTCCCTGGGAGGATTCTGCTGATATCCAAGTTCAGACAGCACTCTAGAGAGCAGTAAGTACTCTAAAGTCATCTCTTCATACCACCCTACCCCACATTTTTTCTTTTGAGACACTCTGTATCTCACCATCCAGGCTAGACTTGGCTATTTTTATGTAGGTCCACATGTTTGCAAGACAAGCACTTCATTAACAAAGCCATCTCCCCAGCCCTTGCTATAATGTATGTGTTGCTCTCACAGGCCAGTGAAATGCAGAAGAATCACAAATATCAGGAAGTGAGAGGGAATGGTTGGTTGTAGGATTTACTGCAATTGCCTGTGAGTTCTACACCATCAGATAAAACATACCATTTTCACACTCTTGGCTGTAATTTACCTTCCTGCACATGGAGACTGGACATTCTTGTTTGATTTCAGCCGTTTTCCTTCTCTCTACTGCCCCATGAATGGCTGAAAAGACCTTGCAGGGAGAAGAGGGATGGCCTTGACTTGTCCTCCCGCGCAGTTGTTCCTGAAAAAGCTACCTTATGCTAGACCTTTTGCAAATTTGATGGCCTGATGTGGGGAGCTTACACTAATACAAGTCTAGAGTCAAATCATCTCAGGCCATCTCTGGCCCCTTTAATAACCATTTATCATCCTCCTCTGTGTGTGACCTAACATCCTGGGACCATTTGGTAAATCCTTTGAAAAGTACAAACAGGACCTCAGTTTCTGTCATGAGATTCCATCAAATCTCCCTTTTACCTTAGCCTGCTTACCAGATGTCCCCACCAACACATCTAACAAGTGCCCTGGTTTAGGACTCTATTTTGTTATTATGAAAACATCACCAAATTGTTACTCTGTTAGATCATGGGATGTGGGCTCACCTGAATCCACTCTATGGGCCGACAGCGCTAATATTTGACTCCAGACTAAACTGTCTTAGTCCTTTTCAGATGAGGGTTGTGTTTTTGCATTGATATTAGCAGGATGAAACCTAAGAGGGATTACAATTAGGAGTATAGACTGACAGCAGGAGGGCAGAGATACCAAGTTAGGGTTAGTAGTTAGAAATATAAGTGAAGAAATCTCATGTAAATAAAGGCAATCCAGTTACAGTGAGAGCTTACAATTCATTGTTATCAGTAATAGAAAAATAGACACAAGACCAATTTAGAGGAATTTAAAGAAAGTAGAGAAAACAACAAAGCATTAAAGCTTGAAATCTTTATGGATTGAGGGAATGAGACACAGTTTATTTTGGAGCCAAATATTAGTGCTGTTGGCCCATGAACATAGATTCAGGTGAGTACAAATTTCATGATCTAACAGAGTAACAACTGATGCAGTTTTCATAGTAACAAAACTGATTTTCCTAATGGGGCCAGGCAGTGGTGGCACACACCTTTAATCCCAGCAGAGACAGGCAGAGGTAGGCAGATCTCTGTGAGTTCGAGGCCAGCCTAGTCTACAGAGCAAGTTCCAGGACAGCTAGGGCAGTTACAAAAGGGAGTTATTCTGTCTCAAAACCCTCCCCCACAAAAAAAAATTTCTGATGGGACTGGAGAGACAATTCAGTGATTAAGCACACTTGCAGCTCTTGCAGAAGATCCAAGTTTGGAGTTCAGCACTCACCAATAGGCTACCTGTAACTCCAGCTCTGGGGCATCTAGTGCCCTCTTCTGGCTGCCATGAGCACTTCACTCATACTGACAGAACACAAAAAGCATACACCCATAAATGAAAAAAAAAAAAAAGAACGTCTTCTTTTTTCTTTCCTGAAAGCAGAAAATATATGACACCTTCACTATTTCAATGGTAAATGGGAGGGACAGATTCCCCTGGAGCTGGGGTTGCAGGCACTTGTGAGACATTTGATGTAGTGCTGGGAATCCAACTTCTGTCATCTGGAATAACAAAAAGGCACACGCTATTAACCCCTGAGCCATGTCTACAGCTCCCCAGTCACCTCTTATAGAGTATAGGACAGCTTAGAAACAAACTCAATACTGGGACGGGGGAAGGGGGAGACTACCAGCAGCCTGTGTCTCTCCAGCCTGCAGCGGCTAAATTAGGAGACTAGAAGGAAAACTCAGGAGCCATTACAGCCCTCAGCAGACCCTCAGCAGAAAACAGTACTGGAGAGGAGGTGGGCCAGCTCGGGCAGAGATTCTCTTAGTCAGCTTAAGAGTCCCATCCTGGTAGGGTTTCCAGAATGTGTAGAAGGAAGTTACATCCAGGCTGGGTGACGGCTTCAGGATGGATAATATCTCAGCTATATTTGAACTCTTCTTAAACATAGAAAAAAATTGTTTCAAGAAATAGCATTTAATCCGAGCGTTCCTCTCTGCCAAGTGAGGCCATTTAAGGATCTGTTAAATGTTAAACCCGCTGAGCTGGTTTGCCCTATTGATACAGAACAGAGAAGACAAAGGAGACATCACAGAACAGGCCTGACTGAAACACACAAAAAGTCGTCTTAAGGGAGGATCTGTGTTGTCGGACTTGGACCAAATGACTATATGTAGCTTACTACCAAAAGCAATGTTTGTTGAGTGATTTGCTTGGGAGAGCTTATTACATTATTAAAGTTAATTAAATAAAAGTTATACATGAAGATGAGATGTGGGGTGGAAAACCAGGAACTCTTGTGTGCCTTCAATTTCCTTTTAAATTGAATATTCATTTATTTTTAATTTACTATATGTCTGTGTGTCCATGCATGGGCCACAGCATGTACACAGAGGTCAGAAGACACCTTCTCTCTTTCCACAATGTGGGTTCTTAGAATCGAAATGAGGACAGCAGGCTTGGCAACAAAGTGTGTAGTGGTTTAAATGTAATAGGCCCCCAAAAGATTATAGGGAGTGGCACAATTCTGAGGTGTGGCTTTGTTGGCGTAGGCGTGGTCTTAAAGGAAGTGTGTCATCACTGTGAGGGCAGGTTTTGAGGACTCATATATGCTCAAGATACCATCCAGTGTCACAGTCCACTTCCTGTTGCCTGCAAGATGTAGGACTCTCAGCTACATCTCCAGTAACATGTCTGCCTACACACAGCCATGCTCCCCGCCATGCAGATAGTGGACTGAACCTCTGAACTATAAGCAAGCCACCCCAATTAAATGTTATCCTTTAAAGATCTGCCACAGACATGGTGTTGAAGGGGTGTGGTCGATCGGTAATTAAACTTTAACCAGTCTAGCTTAATATAAAAGATATAGCTTTAATAAACAGAATAAAAGAAAACTTACACCAGAGTCCCAACGATCCGAGAGTGCAGGGGCCAAGAGAGAGGGTGGGGAAGCACACCCGCCAGGTTTATAGGTAAATTTTTGCCTTAGGGCAACACGCCCTACAGACAGAATGTGATTGGCTGAACTCCCCTATCATGGTGTCACAGCAATAGAAACCCTAACTAAGACAAAATTAATTCACCCATTTAGCCATCTCACCAGCCCATATTTTTGTCTTTTTCAGATAACCCAGGCTGGCCTTGAACTTGCTATGTAGCCAATAATAACCTCGAACTTCTGATCCTCCTGCCCCCACAGGCCAAGACTGAAATTATAGATATGAGCCATTATGCCCAACTAAATGGGATATTTTTCGGTTTAGGAAAATATTAGTTGCACAGAAAAAAAAAATCTCTATAGAAATGTGGTGCGTTTCAGACGTGTAAAGGCTCCAAAACCCATTAAATATCTCCAAAAGTGCTTTTATGACATGGTGCCATGCAGTAAAGAGTGTGAGGTGAACAGGCCCTGGTTCTGGAGTTCCCACAGACTTAGAACTTATAAATCAGGAAAGACTGTATCCAGACCACCCCAAAAGCACCAGATCGTGTCTGTTCTCAGAGGCTTAGCATGGCCATGCCTATTAGCAAATGAATGGAAGAAATGACCAAGAAAAGCTGAGAACCTGAGCGATTAGTTTCTTTTTTATGTTTTAGACAAAATCTCACACTGTAACCCGGGATAGCCTGGAACTCACAGTGATTCTCCTGATGTAACACATAAATACTGGAATTATGGCTGGAGAGATGACTCGGTGGTTAAGAGCACTGGCCGCTCTTCCAGAGGACCTGGGTTCAATTCCCAGCACCCACATGGCAGCTCACAACTGTCTGTAACTCCAGTTCCAGGGGATCTCACACCTTCATACCAATGTACATAAATTAAAATTAAATAAAAAATGCTGGGATTATAGATGTGCACCATGTCTGTGGTGTGTGTGTACATTCATATGAGGGGGTACATGCAAAGAGTCATTTTATTTGTAATTGTGTGTGTGTGTGTACATGAGCATATGTCTGTGTGAGTATGTCCAAGTCTGGGGGTGCCCTCAGAGGCCAGAAGAAGGTGCTAATACCCTGAATCTGGATTTACAGGCTGTTTTGATCCACTTCTTGTAGGTGCTGGGAACTAAACTCAGTTCCTCTGCAAGAACAGTATTAACTTTTGAGCTATCTCTCTAGCACCAGGGTGATATGTGCTTTTGTATGTGTGCATACATGTGTGCAGGTGAGGATCAAAGGACAACTTCAAGTGCCATTCTTCTATTTTTTTTTTCATCTTATTTTGTTACAGGGCTTCTCACTGGCTTAGAGCTTGCCATCCAGGCTAATCTGACTGGCCAACAAGCCCCAAGGATGCTCTTGTGTCCGTCTCCCTATCACTAAGACCACACCCGGCATATTTTATGTGCATTCTGAAGATTAAACTCAGGGCCTCATGTTTAACTCACCTTACTGGCGAATATATCTCTCTCCAGTTATGATTTTTAATACATCGATGTAGGAAAAGGTCACTTTTACCCTACAGAACAAAAACAGTCTTGAGTAATGTCTCAGGGTTTCTATGGCTATGATGAAACACCATGACCAAAGCAAGTTGAAAACCAGAGGGTTTATTTGACTTGCACTTACAGGTGACAATCCATCACTGAAGGAAGTTAGGACAGGAACTCAAACAGGGCAGGAACCTAGAGGCAGGAGCTGATGCAGAGGCCATGGAGGAATGCTGCTTACTAGCTTGCTCCCCATGGCTTGCTCAGCCTGTTTTCTTATAGAACCCAGGATCACTGGCCTAGGGATGGCACTACCCACAACAGACTGGGTCCTCTCTCATCAAGTACTAATTGAAAAAAATGCCCTATAGGTCTACCTAGAACCTGATCTTACGGAGACATTTTCTTAGCTGAGGCTCCCTCCTCTCAAATGACCCCAGCCCGTGCCAAACTGACCTAAAATTATCCAGCACAAGCAAGAAGGACAAAAACTGGAGATATCATAGACTTGCTAATTTTAAATAGTTCCCAAAACAGAGTTAGTGCGATGTCTCACTCAGTTAATTGCCTGCCACACAAGCATGAGGACCCAAGTTCACATCCCCATCACTGACCTAAAAAAAAATCAGGCACTGCCTGCACCTGGAGGACAGGGAAGACGAGACAGGTGGATCCCTGGAGCTCTCTGGCCAATCAGTCCAGCCAATCAATGAGTAGTGGATTCACTGAGAGGCCCTGTATAGAACAGTAATGTGGAGAGTGATTGAGGAAGATAATCCTGTACACTCTGTACACACTCGTACCTTTGCACACACATGCACATACATATACACATACACTATGCTCACTTTCTCACACACAACAACATAAAGCAGTAAGCTACTAGCATAAAAACAGACAAATGGACTGACAGAACACCATCGCGAGCCCACAGACAAACCCACAGACAAACCCACGTATCTCAGGCCAACTGGGCTTCAACAGCGACACCAAAAGAGACACAATGAAGAAAGGTGGTTTGCTCAGTAGCTCCGACTGTGGAAACTGGTAAGAATGCATCTGGGCCCTTCGTTCACAGGATATACACAATCACAACGTCCAGCTCAAAACAAATGGAAGCCTTACTTTAGGACAGAAACCTTCCACCGCTAGAAGGCAGTGAAGGGAAGAGATTCTTGTCACAGGTCTGAATGACATTTTTGACATGACTTCAAAAGCACAGGCAACAGGAGCAGAGACAGACAGGGAAACCCATCAAAGTGAACAGCACCCAGGCTGGGGGTGTACCTCAGCGGCAGTGGCACTAACCCAGCATTTGAGAAGTCCTGGGTTCAATCCCCAATGCTGAAAGGGAAGAAGGAAGGATGGAAATGGAGGTGGGAACCATATCTCTAACAAGGGATTAAACCCCAAAATATAATAGAAACTACTAATTTCAGTAACAACAACAATAAAACTAACATAGAACTGGAGAATATGAACCTTAAACCGCACGCTCCTCGGATTCCTCCTCTGTAAACGTAGACTATGAAATCACCTGCCTCCCAGATACAGAGAATCCAAGGGAGTTTGAAAAGCTGCAGAAGACTCAGCAAATTGAAACATTTTCTTAAAGGTTCAAGAAGTAAATAGAATTCACAGTCTCAGAGCGCTCCTGAAACTTACAAGATTTCAACATTCCCCTCCAACCAAGACTATACAAATAGCAACAATTGCTGAGAGGACCAGAGGCTGCCTGCAAATTCTTCAGGGAGCTCCAGGAATGAGCTCTTCTGAGTTCTCACCCATGCTGGGAGGGTGTGTTTGTGAGCATGTCCCACTCCCTGCCACTCTTGTGACCCCTGCTCCTTACAGGAGCAATAGCTGGGAGTTTTCATCTTGACCCACCATCACAGGCAAAGGGATATCTCTGGGAAAGGCGCCGGGTTGTTGAGTCCTCAAAGCCCACCCCAGTGTAGACAGTGTGACAGATGTATTCAAGGGTGTGTCAGTCATCTTAACGATGACCATAAACCAGTAAAATAAATAACAGGGTTACAGTGTCTCTTCCTTTACACCCCTTTCCTCCTCTGTCCCTCCAAAGCCAGAACTCATGCCGTGAGGAAGCCAGGCATCCCTGGAAACCTCTTGGAGTCCCTTGTGCTCAGCCTTCTTCAGGACTCTTCCCTCCTTCAAAGGCTGGACCCCTACTTACTGGTCCTTACCCAAATAGATGTTATGTTTGTTTATTTGTTTTGAGAGAAAACCATACTGGGTAGCCTTGACTGGCCTGGAACTCTCTGTAAATCAAGTTTGTCTCAAGGTTTTGACAAGCCTCTTGTCTCAGTCTGGCAAGAACTGGGGTTACAAATGAGCCACTACACCTGACTCTCACACTGATGCATTTGCAACAGAGCCTTCCAACCAAGAACACATCTCCATGCTGAGTCTATTTTTAGCTGCCCTTCAGGAACAATTTATACTTAAAAGAGGTTGAAGTAAAAGATCTTTTGAGGCTGGCAAGATGACTCAGTGGCGTTTGTCACCTGTGGTGGTTGGAATGAGATGCCCTCCATAAGTCTCAGGCATTTCAACACTTGGTTCCCAGTTGGTAGTTCTTTGGGTAGGACTGGGAGGTGTGGCCTTGTTATAGGAGTTGTGTCACTGAGGACAGGCTTACGGTTTCAAAAGTCTCCCTATATTAACCATCCCCAACGTACTCTCTCCGCTTCCAGCTTATGAATGAGGATATAGCACTCAGTTGCTGCTCTAGTGCCATGCCAGCCTGCCAACTGCCACGCTCCTGGTCATGGTGACGATGGACTCCTATCCTTCTGGAACTGTAATCCTGAAATAAACCCTTCTCTTTGTAAGTTGCCTTAGTTGTGGTGTTTTATCAAAGCAATAGAAAAGTAATTAAAGGTACCAACCAACTTGATGACCTGAGTTCAATCACCAGAACCCACCCAGTAGAAAGAGAGAATCTACAGGAAGTTGTCCTCTGATTTCTACATATATGTCATGGAATGTGTATGTACACACACACACACACACAAGTGATTTTCAAAAGGAACGGAGGGAGGAATGAAGACAAAAGAAAGGAAGGTAGGAAGGTACCAGGCATAAACTGAATCCTTCTGTTTATAGACAGCTCAAGAATATGCAAAACGAGGGGTACTGAAGAGATGGTCCCATGGTTAAGAATACTTGCTGGTTTTGCAGAAGGGCCAGGTTCCGTTTCTAGGCCTATAGCTCCAGCTCCAGGGGATCAGGTGCTCTCTTCTGGTCTCCTCAGACACCATCGTGCATGTGCATATGTCCACGCACAAGTACATAATTTAAAATAAGTACTTTTGGACTGGAGAGATGGCTCAGAGGTTAAGAGCATTGCCTGCTCTTCCAAAGGTCCTGAGTTCAATTCCCAGCAACCACATGGTGGCTCACAACCATCTGTAATGGGGTCTGGTGCTCTCTTCTGGCCTGCAGGCATACACACAGACAGAATATTGTATCCATAATAAATAAATAAATAAATAAATATAAAAAATAAGTACTTTTAACTTTCTTTTTATTTATTCTTTGTGTCTTTCACATCATGCATCTCCGTCCCGTTCCATTTCCCCTTTCCTTTGTATCTGCCCTCTGTCCTTGCAACCTTCTCCCAAAATAAAATGTAAGAGGAAAAGAAAGGAAAAAAAATGAAAAGGAAAAATTATTCTCATCATGGCAGCTGCAGTGTGACACAGTGAGTCACGCAGTAAACACTTTGTCCAGGTATCTTTACTTGCAAGTGTTCATTGCAAAGAGTCATTGGTCTAGTTCAAGGCCTCTGGTTTCTGTAACACTACCGATGCTGGGCCCTCACTGGGACTCCCCTTGGATATCCCCTGTGTTGTGGGGATCCTGCAGCTTTGGGTCTGCAGGAGGACCAGTCCCTTCAGGTGCTCCAGCAGATCACAGATGGGGCGGATGTTAGGATGGACTAACTCATAACTCTGGTTATTTGCAGGGTTGGTCAGCCCACCATCTCTCCCTTGACCTCATCTCCAGGGTGAGCTCTCCAGCATTGCCCCAGCTAGTTCACCCCTTGCAGTGATGAGCAAGGGGCGGGACCAGTTCTCTGGCTTTCACATCCCACACCTAGGCAGTCAGAGCCAGCTTTACTGTGTTGCCCAGGCAGGGTGTCTGGACCACTCTCCCTAGTGGTGCAGCAGATGAGGGGCAAGGACAGCTCTCCCACCTGCCTCTAGGCATTGCTGGGTGGAGGTGGGGGTGGAGAAGGGCATCTCTTCCCATGCCCATGCTGCCACAAGATAGATGAGTAATGGAAACAGCTCTTAAAATAAGTATTTTTTTAAAGACTATACAAAACTAATCCTTATTGACAGAATTGAAGAAAGTGGTTACTTGAAGAGGTGTCTAATGGCTAGAAAGGAGCACAAGAGAGCTTTCTGGGGACAGAGATGCTTCATATCTTGATTTTGTGGAAAAGTCATCAAGCCATAGACAAACAGTTTGCTTCTTGTCCATCAACAATCACAGTGTGTGTGGGCGGGAAGATCTCCTGCTGCTGCTGCTGGTTCTTACTTAATTAAGTACAGACCCCAAGAACTTTGCTCCCTCTGCCCAAGTGTGTCCTTCAAAGGATGGCTTCTGAGCTGGCACACAGCTAGCTCAGTGGTAGAGCAGCATTTGCCCTGCATCTGAGGACCTGGGTGGGGGAGGAGCTACTGGATGGGTGGAGCTAAGAGCCTCCTCTTTCCTGTTGCCATCACATTAGGGTTCTCTGAAATGAACTTTGCCCAGACTCCTTGCTGATTTCCCTTTGGGACATCTTCCTTACCACGGTCACCATGATCTTTCTAAATGTAAAAGCTGTCGCCAGCAAGGTATGGTGGCACACAATTTTAATCTCAGCTCTTGGGAGCCTGAGGCAGGCAGATCTCTGTGAGTTTGAAATCAGCCTGGTCTGTACAGTGAGTCCCAAGCCAGCCAAGTCTACAAGGTAAGAACCTACCTCAAACCATAAATAAATAAATAAATAAATAAATAAATAAATAAATAAATAAATAATTTTAGCCAAATGATGGTAGTGCACACCTTTAATCCCAGCACTCAGGAAGCAGAGACAGGCAGATCTCTGTGAATTCGAGGCTGCCTGGTCTACAGAGCAACTTCCAGGATAGGCTCAAAAAGCTACAACAAAACCCTCTCTGGAAAAACAAAAAACAAACACAAACAGACAAACAAAAGGACCCTACCTCAAAACAAAATAAAACAAACCTGTGTCACCTATACAGCTTGCCCTTTCCTGAGGCCTCTGACAACTTAGTGACTGATAAGGTCCAGATCCTCCAGGCAGGCAGGCAAAGGAGTTTACTGACAAGCCCAACTACATGAGTTCAATCCCCACAAGCCGCATGGTAGAAGGAAAGGCTCCTGCAATCTGTCCTCTGAGCTTTATGTATGTGCTGTGACATGCACATGTGTAACAAATGTAATAAAGATTTTTCTGTTTGCTTTTTTTTGAGACAAGGTTTCTCTGTAGCTTTAGAGCCAGTCCTAGAACTAGCTCTTGTAGATCAGGCTGGCCTTGAACTCACAGAGATTCGCCTGCCTCTTCCTTCCAAGTGCCAGAATTAAAGGCATGCATCACTACTACCCGGCAGTAAGGATTATTTTTAAATTAAAGGTTCCCCCATTGCCCTAAATTTTCCCAACTCTGCAGCTGATCCCAGCTTCTCTTTTCTGGCCCTTCCATGCCCTATTCTCTAGCCATGAAGGACTTTTTTCAGTGCCTGGAATTTAACCTCTTTGTTCTTTGTCTCCGACTTTGTCCACACTGTATCTTTTGCCTCCCACGCTCTCCCTTTCAAACTTTCTCCTTTCCTTGGGTCACTTTTACCAACCTCTGGTCTCAATTCAAGTATCAGCCCCTTAGGGAACCATCCCTGAGCATCCTGACTGGACAACTAGAATCTGCGTCCTAGGATCTCAAGCCAGGTTGTTCTGCCGCTGTCATGGGTATCACACATTTTCCGGAATAAGTCAATGAACTGGCTGAAAAATTAAGTACTCAAGAAGTATTTAGATGGATGGATCAATGAATGAAGGAGAGAAAATTGGAAGAGAGTGATGAAATCAAGAAATGATGCTTAATCCTACCAACCCCACTTAAGGCCAAGAAAGCTGGGTATGGTGGCACACACCTTTAATCGGGAAGCAGAGGCAGATGGATCTCTGTTGAGTTTAAGGGCAGCTTGGTCTACATTTTTAGTTCCAGGCTAGCTAGGAATACGTAATGAGACCTTGTCTCAGCAACAACAAAAGGCCAGAAAACAGAACACAGGGCTATCCACTGTTTCTTCTTTTAAAAGTGTGTGTGTGTGTGTGTTTTCTGTGTGAATGTATATGCAGTGTCCACCAAGCTAAAAGAAGAAGTTAATTGACATTCTGGAGCTGGAGCTAAAGAGGGTTGTGTGCTGCCTATTGTGGGTGCTAGAAACTGAACTCCTCACCTCTGCAAGTGCTCTTGACAGCTGAGCCATCTTTCCAGCCCCAAACAACCTTTTCTTAGCCAACTCTATTGTTTCTCACATTGCCTCTTGTTTTTTCCTTGCTGTATCAAGTCCTTGAGCTTCAACTAGTACTTTTGTTAATTCTAACTTATTTTTGCTTCCATTTTGTTTTGCTTTTGTGGTTATTGTTTTGAGATAGTATCTCATGTAGCCAAGGCTAACCTGGAATTCCCAATGTAGCCAAGGCTGGCCTAGAACTAATCATCCTACTTCAACCTCCTATGAGCTGAAATTATAGGTATGGGCCACTGTCTTAGGGTTTCTGTTGCTGTGAAGAGATACTGTGGGGGCTGGAGAGATGGTTCAGTGATTAAGAGCATTGCCTGTTAAGAGCATTGCTTGCCCTTCCAAAGGTCCTGAGTTCAATTCCCGGCAACCACATGGTGGCTCACAACATCTGTAATGAGGTCTAGTGCCCTCTTCTGGCCTGCAGACATACACACAGACAGAATATTGTATGCATAAAGAAAAAAATTAACTAATTAATTTTAAAAAAGAGATACTGTGACCATGGCAACTCTGATAAAGGAAAACATTGCATTGGGGTGGCTTACAGTTTCAGAGGTTTAGTTCATTATCATTGTGGCAGGACATGGCAGCATGCAGGCAGACATGGCGCTGGAGAAGAAACTGAGAGTTCTACATCTTGATCTGCAGGGAGCAGAAGGAGATTGTGTAGCTTGAGCATATGAGACCTCAAAGCCTGCCGCCCCCACCGTGACATACTTCCTCCAACAAGGCCATACCTCCTAATAGTGCCCCTCCCTATGGGCCAATCATTCCAACACATGAGTCTATGGGGGTATACCAATTCAAACCACCAGAGACACCTCACTTGGTACGTGTGGTGCAGGCGATCAAACCCAGGACTTTGTGCATATCAGGTAAACACTCTATGACTGTTGCTACATTATGTCCCCAGCTGGGTTTTGTCTTGTACACAGGGTCTCACTATGTAGTCCTGGATGTGCTGGTGGAGTCTTGAGTGCTGACTACATTACAGACTTGTGACACCATGCCTAGTCGTTATTGTGAGTGCTGGTAAGCAGAACAAACTCTGAGCCCCATTTCACTGGTAAGGAAACACAGGAGAGCTTACCCACATGTTCAAGGTCACAGGGCAAGTGAGTGGCGAGTGGGGTTAACTCACTTCCCCTGACTCCCAGCTTGATGCCTTTCCTCCTCCACTGGTACCTCTGTCTCCCTGCAGAACATGGATCCCTAACAAACGTAGGGGTCACTGGCTTAGCTTTTGTGGGAACTGGTGTTTGAAGTCCTCTCGGGAGTTCTTTCTTCTCCTGAGCTACCCTGTTCCAGAAACCCACGGCATAGCATTGAGCAGGCAGCTCTGTTCTCAGCTCCTGCTCGCTGCTGCCTGGGAGGTGACCACAGGCCCTCTTCTTGTGCCTTGACTGAACAGAAGTCCCTGCTGGTGCACGGCATGAATATGTGGAACCCACTGGTTGCCAAGCCAAATGTAGCTCCAGATTATTCTAGGAAACAAATAAGTTGTTTTGCTCTGGATTGCAGGAATTTCTAATTGGGGATTTTTATTTTGGGCAGTGTTCCTTGGAGCTGGCAGACAGATGGAGGAGGTGACTTGCTCCAGGGACATGTTAAGCAAAGGGAACTACTGATGTGCCCTGGAGTGGGAGAGGATGCCAAGAACTCTGGTGGCCCAACTCCTGCCTTCAGTGACTCTTGGAGGCCTTCCTGGTTCACAGTGGAATCCTAGAATGGCTCTGAAAACCAGTGCAAGCCATTAGCAATGCTATCAGGTATGTACTACCGTGCCCAGCAGCCAGAGTACCGCCTTAGGAAGCAGGGTAGGTCTTTCCTGAGACTCCCTGCCTAGCCCTCATAAAGCCTTCATTTACCTCAGCAGTAGAGTGTAGCACACAAATCTGCTAATGGCCAAGTTTTCAGCCACCGGTGAGAGTAACAAGGAAGACCTGAGAGCATTCTAGAAACTCTCAACCTCTGGTTCCTGACTCAGCCATGCCCCAGACTCCCTCACAAGTTGATTGGTTATTTGTTCAAAGTCATGGAATAAGCAATGGCAAAAACAGGCTGAACCCACTGTCCCTGACTCCTAGATAGAAGGTCTCTGCCCCATCCTTGGGTCTCTGTGGTCCCTAAATTTAAGTACTCCGTTGACTGATAAACTCCTTTCCCCCTCTAACGCATTCATGTTGTATTTCTGCCCCTTACATCTAGAAGCCCAGCTTGGTGGTGGACAGGATTCAGGGATGTAGACAGAACGCCCAGACTCCAGATTCATGGAGTCGACTGTGGACTGGTTACTTGGTGTTTTAGAGTCACGGTACAATGACCAATCTATTTCAAATGGGAAAACAAGCAAAAGTTGGGGAAAGATGGTGCTGGGGGTGGTTCTGCCAGCAAACATGAGGCTCTCAGAGCCCACATGGAAATGCTGGACTTGGTGGCATGCAGTTGTCTGTGCTGGGGAGGCAGGTGGAAGGATACCAAGTTCAAGGTCATCTACAACCACATACTAAGGTCATACATACAACTATAGTCCTCAAAAATTTAAAAAGAAAAAAAGATGAAGGAGGGGAGAAGGTGAAAAGATAAAAAGATGACAGGAAGCAGGAGAACCCAGAAAAGAAAAAACTCTTGGGCGTAGGCTGTGTAGGGTGTAGCAGGCTTGACTGGAACATCTCAACTCCGATTCTAGAACCCCAGACTTGCCAGCCTGCTCCAGTGGCCTCCTCTTTGCCTGTTCAACCCATAACTGAAAATCAGCATTCTTAACACTCTCAGCTAATAGATGCAGGACTGGCAAGATGACTTAGTGGGTAATAGTGCCTACCGCCAAAAAAGTGACAATTCCAATTCCGGAGAGCCCAGATTCCAGGCCCAGCATCCGCATGGCAGCTCACACCATCTGCAAGTTCAGTTCCAGGGAACCTGACACTCCTCTTCTATGTGAGACCCTTGGGAGCCCACAGCCTCCCCAACTGTCCCAGTTTGATTTCTTTGCTGGGATAAAATATCCTGACAGAGACAACTTATGGAGAAAAGGCTTACTTCCCCTCACAGCGCCAGGTTACAGTCCATCACCTCAGGAAAGTCACGGCACCACACATGGGCTGTACACAGACATCCATGCAGGCAACACACACACACACAAAGTAAAAATCAATACATCTTTGAAAATAAAATAAGCTGGTGTGGGAGCACACGTCTTTAATTCCAGACAATGAAGCCAGATCAGACAGAAAAGTCAGATGCTTTCTGGGTTTGTCGCCACCGCACTCATGAGACTGAGGTCCAGAGAGGGAGGGAGTGGGGAAGGGTGGTGGTCCAGGCCTGTAGTCCCAGCCCTCAGGAGGCAGAAGCAGGCAGTTCTCTGTAAATTTGAGGCCAGCCTGGTTTACAAAGTGAGTTCCAGGACAGTCATGGCTATGTAGATAGACCTTGTCTCTAAATAAATAAAAATAAAACATACAAGGAATCCATTATTGGCCTCAAAGGAGGGCCAACCTTAGCTACAATGGGACAGTGGGAGACTGACTCCAACTTTCAGGGGCGGAGAGGAGATGCATCAGGTCCACCCCACCCCACCCGCCTCAGATTTATCTATGATTCATCTTAGTCACGCCTCTTCTGTGATTATCCACCCCTCAACTCTGTCCACTGTTTACTCTGGGGGAAAAAAAGATGCTGTGTGAGTTTTCTTAGAGACAAAGAAACCAGGTATAACCAGGTAGAGGGCCGCACCAACAGACCAAAGAATGGTTCTTTCCAAGTCCAGTTTGGGTTTAGTTACAAAAATATGGGAAAGCCAAAGGCAGCTAAACTGTTAAGAAGTCTCAACCCAGTCAACTCTTCACCTTTTCTATAATCTTTGGGAAAGAAGAAGCCTCATAAGAACCTTAGTATTATAGTTAGCTTTGACTTTCACCTTGGTGCAATATTGAATTCTGTGGGAAAGTCTCAATGAGTCTTCATTAGCTAAGCTGACCTTCAGGTGACTGTCTTGATTACATTAACTGAAATGGGAAGGCCCAGCACCATTTCCTAGGCAGGCGGGCCTTAGTCTGTGGAAGAGTAGAGAAAGCCAGCTAAGCACTGGAGGAGACAGGGGCACCTTAATTTTCTCTCTGCTTTTGACTATAGATGTGACTTGCTGCTTCAAGTTCCTACTGTCTATGACTTCTCTGCTATGATGGTCTGTAACCTAGAAAGTTGAGTTAATCCTTTCCCGTCAAACTTGGTTTTGTCAGGGTATTTTATCACAGAAACAGAAATGGAAGCAGGACATGTGGGGAGGCTCTGGTCTCTTGAGGGTCCCATGTGGGCAGCCACTGCCATTATACTTCAACACGGCACAGCAGGACCCAACCTAGAGGAAAGAGCTGCAGTAGAGGAGGGTGCAGAGTGGAAGGCAGGAGAGAGGCTTACCTCCCTCACAGTGGGAGACCAGCTTCTAGGAAGCCATCTTGTTTTCCTTCTCTCCAAATCCCCCACCAGCCAAAATAGACCAAAGTAAAGAGGGCGCAGAATTGTTCCCTCATATTCCAGTCTAGACCCTAGCCCAGCCTACAGCAGAGAGCCTCACCTTCAGCAACCACTGTGCCTGCATAAGGTTGCTTCCACTTGTGCCTGGGTAATGGGAAAAGACATGCCAAGGCCCTGTGCAAGGATGCCCATCCTTACTAATGTTTACAATTGCAACTGGGATTCCTCGGTCAGCTGGCTTCCCCTGCCTCTGCCTGACCTAGAAACGGAAGGTTTTTGTTGTTGTTGCTTTGTTTTGTTTTGTTTTTCGAGACAGGGTTTCTCTGTAGCTTTGGAACCTATCCTGGAACCAGCTCTTATAAACCAGGCTGGCCTCGAACTCACAGAGATCTGCCTGCCTTTGCCTCCGTAGTGCTGGGATTAAAGGCACACAGCACCACTACTGCCTGACCTGGCTGGAAGTCATTTTTTGGAAGGAAGACTTGGCAGTATTTATGTGAAGTGTTTCTGTCTTTGACCTAGACATCTAGCTACCATTTACTAACCTTTATAAGTCTGGGGAAACTAACAGCTCCATGCCTCAGTTCCTTCACCTGTAGAATAGAGGTAATAATAGTACCCTGAGCTTGGAGAAGTTAATGATATTGTGTGTGAGACTCTTAATGCCCAGTAGTACCCGTAGTGAATGGTATGTAAACGCTAGTAGCATACTAATGTGCCAATATTCCACCACTACACCAAATATAAACAAAGGCCAAAGGTGGCTGGATTCCTTTTCATCAATTTTGCGGCAGGGTCTCACTATGGAACTAATTTCTACTAATCTGTATCACCATGAGGCTATGGCCTATCAGTGAGACTCTAGCATCTTTCTCCTTCGTCAGCTACATGGCGTCTCGTTGACCCTGCCTACTCTGTGTGTGTGTGTGTGTGTGTGTGTGTGTGTTCAGGTTTCCCACCTGGCTTTGCTCTGCTAAGCCATTGGTCAAAACAGCTTTATTCATCAACCGATAAAAGCAGCACATCTCCAGAAGGACATCCACATCATAGACATGTCCACTATACTTGGCTCCTGTTTCGTTGGAGGTTTTCTCTTAGATTTTAGTTTTCATCGTGTGTAAGTGTGTCTCTGCATGTGGGTTTGCGCACGTGTGAGTGCAGGTGGCTGAGGAGTCCTGAGAACGGCATCAGATCCCCTGGAGTTGAAGTTACAGGTGGTTGTGAGCCATCCAGTGTGGATGCTGGGAACCAAATTTGGGTCCTCTGCAACAGCAAATTTGCTATTAACCATGGAGGCATCTCTAAAGCCTTTTGTTTTAGTGTCTTATGTTTGTTTGTTTGGTTGCTTCGGAGACAGGGTTTTATTGTATAGCCTTAGCTGTTCTGGAACTTGGCCTGTAAACCAGGCTGGCCTCAAACTCAGATAGATCCACCTGCCTCTGCCTCACAAGTGCTGGGATGCATACACCACCACTGTTTGACCAAGTTTTTGTGTTTCTTAAAAATTGTTTTTAGATTTGTTTTACTTTATGTATATGGATGTTTTGCCTTTGTGCATATATGTGCATTATGGATCTGCTGGGTCCCCTGGAGCTGGAGTTGGATGGTTGTGAGTCACCACGCGGGTACTAGGAATCTAACCCTGCTCTTCTGCAAGAGCAACAAATGCTCTTAAGCACTGAACCACTTCTTTTTTTAGAGGGAGTTCAAGACAGGGTTTCTCCGTGTAACAGCCCTGGCTGTCCTGGAACATACTCTGTAGACCAGGCTGGCCTTGAACTCACAGAGATCTGCCTGCCTCTACCTCTGAAGTGCTGGGATTAAAGGTGTGAGCCACCTGGCACTGAGCCACTTCTTTAGTCCCAATTTTGTTTTGTTTTGTCATCCTCGAACTCTTTATGACACAGTGACTATATAGCCCAGGCTGGCCATGAACTCTTGCTTCTACTCCTCCACCTCCCAAGTACTGGGACTAATTCAAAACATGAAGCACTGTGCCCAATGATTCTTTTCTTTTGTTTCTCTTGTTAGTCACCATACAAAATACCCAGATTATTTTAGTAATCAGTAAACTTGAGTTTAAAACATACAGATGGTGCTGGGAATGTCACTTGGTTGTTAAGAGCGCTTGCCAGCATTCACAAAGCCCTGAGTTTGATCTCTAACACTGGATAAACCAGGCAAGGTGGTATACACCTGTAATTCTAACGCTTTGGAAACCAGGGTAGGAGAATCAGTACTTCAAGGTTGTCTTCTGCTACACAACAAATTCAAAGCTAGTCTGGGATGTGTGAGACAATCTCAAACAACAGCACAAAACCAGTATGTGTGCATGATGAGAAAGCATGTGTCCAACATAGCATGGGGATCTGGATTTCAGCCCCATTGTGAGGTGGAAAAGAAAGGAGGAAACGGATGAGGAAGAATAAAATAAAAACGACTGACTGCCTATTTTGCAGGGACGAGGGGTCAGAGGTCCCTTGCTCCATGTAGACTCCGGCCACAGTGGTCATGGAAACCTGGAGCGCTCTGCATGAGATGATGGGAGGTAGGTACGCTGCGAACATTGGCTTCGTCCCTGCTGCAGCCTCATTGGCCTTCTGCCTCGTCAATCTGGTAGCCCCACCCTGCTTCGGTCTCTGTTTTTAAGTAAATCCTTCAGGAAGAGGAAAAGGGACGGAGCAGACAAGGAGGGAAGAAGAGAAGAAAGAATGAAAGAGGGGAGAAGCAGAAAGGAAAGAGGAGCAAAGGAGGGATACAGCACCCCTGCATCCTCGTGGCCCCAGGAAGTGGGGCAGGGAACTGTTCTTCAGCTCTGACAGGAGTCGCCATGGCGACGGAGCACTGGTCTCTTCATGATTAATACTCCCAGGCAGCTGTCTTCTTGGAGTCTTTTAAAATCCACACAGTATTATTTGAACACAATGATATTTAGAGCAGAAAGATCAAGGTGGGGTGTGGGGGAAGAGAGCGGTCCTGTTCCCAGAGCTGTGGCAGGGGCTGGGTTCCCTCCCTCCCCAGAGGAGGTAGAAAGTAGGCTGCCTTCCCTGCCATCCCCTCCTGGCTCAGCTTGCTCTCTGGATGCAGAGCTTCTCCTGCCAGGTGCTGCAGCAGCATCACCATCTGAAGGGCCTTCGCAGCACCTGCCATCAGGAGGTGTTCAGTGAACACTTAGTGAATGAAATCGTTCATTCATCCATCCATTCATTCATTCAGCGTCATTTTGTTCCTTGTTTATCTAAAACTAAATTCCACTTTACCCGTTCTCTTGGGAATATAAAACCACCTTTTCCTCTCCTCAAGGACACATACATACACACACACACACACACACACACACACACACACACACACCTTAGCACCACCACCATCAGCTTCTACAACAGCATCTGTGTGACCCCTGAGGTCTTGTCCATGTTGATTCATGTTGTCTTGCAGGGATCAGGGATAGCTAGGTTGTGTTCCCTAACTTGAAAAGCAAGAGGAAGACCTTCCACCCACAGATGCCTTTGTGTCAATCAGTCTGTAAAGTAAATGATGTTTTCCTAAGTAATCTTGTGGAGTAGAAACCAGGCGGTGGTGGCGCACGCCTTTAATCCTAGCACTTGGGAGACAGAGGCAGGCAGATCTCTGTGAGTTCTAGGCCAGCCAAGTCTACAGAGCTAGTTCCAGGACAGACACCAAAGCTACAGAGAAACCTTGTCTCAAACAAACAAACAAACAAAACACACACACACACAAAAGAAAAATCTTGTGGAGTAGTCTAACCTGGGTTCACCACTCAGAATTTGCCCTATGCCAACTCACACAACTTCTCCAGTGTTTCCTCATTGAGAATAGGAACCTGCGCTCCTTACTCCAAGAAGATAAGAAAATAATACTGTGTATAGGAAGCCTGGGTGGGTATTATTTCCCTTCTGAACCTGCATGTTTTTCTATCTGAAGTGTAATTGACCAGAACTCAGAAAGCCCAGCTCCCTTATCTTCTATGCCTCCACAAAGACCTTTATTCCCTCTGGACCCAGACTCTCTTTATAAGCTGCTAAAGGTTGGGAAAGAAGGCTAAAGAGATGGCATAATTGGTAAAGTTCTTATCCCACAAGCATGAGAACATAATTTGACTCCTAGAACCCATTTTTAAGAAAGAAAAGTCAGGTATGGTGACACATGCCTCTAATCCTAGTTCTGGGGAGACAGGTCCTTGAGGCTTCAACCTGTCAAGTCAGCTTGTCTTGCAGAAGCTATGAGCTCTGGGATCAGAGACACTGCCTCAAAATAAGTGGGGAGTTAAGTTTCTATTGCTGTGATAAACACCAGGACCAAAAGAAACTTGGCAGGAATGGGTTTAGTTCAGCTTATAGCGGTAGTCCACTATGAAGGGAAGGCGGGCGGGACCTCACTGCAGGAACCCAGAGGCAGAAACTGAAGTAGAGCCCAAGGACCACTGCTTCCTAGATAGCTTCCCCATGGCTTGCTCAGCCGGCTTTCTTACACAACCCAGGAGCACCTGCCCAGCGGCTGCAAAGTCCACAGTGGACTGGGTGCACCCACATCCATCATCAATCAAGAAAATGCCCCAACGGCACACCTACAGGCCAATCTGGTGGGGGCATCTTTTTTCTCAGTTGAGGTTCCCTTTCCACAGACGACCCTACCTTGTGTCAAGTTGACAGAGAATTAGCCAGCACAAGAGTGGTTTAAGAAGATACTTGAGGGCTGGAGAGATGGCCCAGAGGTTAAGAGCACTGGCTGCTTTTCTAGAGGACCCAGGTTCAATTCCCAGTACCCTTATAGCAGCTCACACCTGTCTGTAACTCCAGTTCCAGGGGACCTGACATCCTCACACAGATATACATGCTGGGCAAAAACATCATTGTACATAAAAATAAATAAATCTTTTTTAAAAGAAGATACTTGACATTGTGGCCTCCAAATGCACTAGCATGTATGTATGCACAAAGTTGGAGGAAAAAGGAGTTGAACTAGAAGTGGAACAGTCAGATGTCTCCCATTTACTCCCCGCTTGTCCACAGGGAATGAAATACAGATGTGTGCTCATTTCCTTCCAGGAGCAGCAATTTTGAGTGTGTGGATGAAGGTGTCTTCTGTGTAAGCACACGGAGATGGGGGTGTGCCAGCCCCGACTCAGACGTCTCCTGTCTCCTCTCCTAATCTTTCTCCTGCCCTCCAGCCCTGCCCCAGGTCTGGCCTCTAGCAAGAGCAAATTAAGGTGACTTGGATGCTTGTCCCAGCACAGACCTAGCCCAACAGCACTTGGCAGAGAGTAGCAGTGGCCTGGCACCTCACCACAGGACTAAGGGAATTATCCATGACTAAGAGGGAGGAGGGATACTGTGGCAGAGGGAAGAACAGCAGAAGGAATAGGCAACCTGGGGCTGGCCAATCTGGCATGACGGGCCACCTGGGGAACCCTGGACATCTGCCCAACCAAGCTTCTCTCTTCCCCTCCCCTTAGGCCACAAGATGCCAGAGTGTATGTGAGACACGTGTGCCCTTCCTGTCTGGTGAGGGCTCACCTGGCCTAGGTGATTTGATTAGAGATTAGATTTGGATTAGAGTCAAGATCTAGGTTCGAAATAGAACAGAACAAAATGTGTGTGTGTGCACGCGTGCGCACTCATGCACGCAAGCACTTCTTATAGATGTGTTTCTTTCTTATACAAGGTTTAACGTAGTTCAAGTCTGGCCTTGAACATCTAACCTCCTACCTCTACCTCCAGGGTGCTAGGATTACAAGTGTGAACTACCACAACCTAGTTTATGCAGGGATGTGTATGTATCATCACCCCCATTTCTGTGTTTTCTGTATGCACATCATGTATACTGATAACATAGACTTGGAACTGTGGCCATCATGGGGACACGTGTGCATGGCTATAAAGAGTCCTCTTCACCTGGCGTAGACTCATGGACGCACGGCAGTGCATTCTGCCGATGTGGGGTGGAGTTTACTCTGCCACTGCTTGGGGTGGAGAAATGAGTAGCTAAGGATGAAAGCAGGTCTCTCCAGTAAAAGCTGAAATCCACCATCTGAGCTCAAAGAGGAGCTCAGGGAACAAGCACTGAGTGCAGGGGACTTTGCAATCCTGAGTTTGCCCAGTAGTTAAGTAAGGGGCACAGTCTCCTGCAAAGGAGTAAAGGAAGGGGGACACCCTGCCTGCTTCTCTGTAGCTTAACACCCCATAATGAATTTGTTTCCAATTTTAGGAGAGTGGAAGTGAAATGGGAGACTTCAGACCTGCTCCCCCTGCCCCCCAGTGCCCGAAGTCCCAGAAATTGAAGGTCCTTATTTTTTAATCTTTATACTAAACTTAATCATTTAATCAATTTATTCCAGGCTGGAGAGGCAGCTCAGCAATTAAGAGTACTTACTGCTCTTGCAGAGAACCCAAGTACTGTCCCCAGCACTCACTTCCGGTGACTTACAACCACCTTTAACTCTGGCTCCAGGAGGATCCAGCAATTCTGGACCCCATGGGTGAAGGGACCCGCACACAGTGGGGTGCTCCCTCCCAGACCCTGGATTAGGTACAAACCACACACAAACACCTGTTTTCTTTTACAAAAGGAAGTGGCTGATTTCTGACCCAGGCAGAAAACAGCAGCAAATGGTCTTATAGGTGTGATTTTTAAGAGATAAAAAGAGGCTGGGTGTTGGTAGCACAAGTCTTTAGACCCAGCACTTGGAAGACAGAGACAGGCAGATCTCAGTGAGTTCGAGGCCAGCCTGGTCTACAAAGCAAGTTCTAGGACAGCCAGGGCTGTTACACAGAGAAACCCTGTCTTGAAAACAAAAACAAAAACAAAACAAAACAAAAAGGCGAAAGTAAGAGATCTGTTAGAATGGGCTACGATTTGGTGGTATGTTTTGATTGGGCATGTTAATTAGGGCAGCCAAAAGGGGTGGACTTCACTTCAATACTTTGATACTTTGGTGATCAGCCTTAGGAATGAGTCTGGCATAAGAAAGTGTTTAAATAAGGATAGAGACCTTGGTGACCAGCTTTAGGGATGTAATCTATGGGAGAAGGAAGGAGGAAGGGCAAGGCCTGTCAGAGCCATGCTTGCCATGCCAGGGCCTGCTAGAGCCCTTCGGTGGGCACCAGCACTCATATGCACTCATATGCACATACCCATACACAATGACATACATACTTAAAAATAATAAAAATAAGTGTAAAATATAATAAATGCTATTCTAAGATGGGCATAGTGGCGTGCACCTTTAACCCAGGCACTCAAGAGACAGAACAAGCAGAGTTCTGTGAATTTGAACCCAGTCTGGTCTACAGAGTGAGTTCCAGGACAGCAAGAAACACAAAGAGACCTGATCTCAAATAAATAAATAAATGTTATTCCACATATAGCTTTTTGTTTGGTCGGTTTTGGTTTTTTGAGACAGTTTCACTGTGCAAAAGTTCTGGAACTTATTTTGTAAACTAGGCTGACCTCAAAGTCACTGAGATCTACCTGCCTCTGTCTCCCAAGTGCTGGGATTAAAGGTGTGCCAGCACCACCCAGCTCCGTATATAGTCTAATCCACTCATTTTTACTGGTTTCAGAAAAGAGTTGGGTGAGCTAAGATAAAACAGAGAGAGGGATAGTAAGGAGAAGCGGAAACTACAGTAGATGACAAGGAGGGGTCCTGGCTGGGGTGAATTCTTGGTGCGTCTTCAGATGGAAATTGAGCCTCCTTAAAGCTGAGGAACACGGACGCCTCCAGATGGAGATTCTCGGTGTCGCTGGAAACAACTCTTCACTTTTAATTAAAAAGTTCTGATGCGAGGCAAGGTTTGATACAGTCCTGCCTGGTTTTGAACATATGATCCTTCCATCCCTACCTCCTAGGTGCTAGGATTCCACACATGCACTAAGGGCACCTAGAAAGGCAGAAAAGCTGCCTACAGAAGCACCTGCAGGTGACAAGCAGGAACTGCCACCTCAGGAGAACAATCTGTTGAAACCTGAGTGTCCTGTAGCTTAGACATGCATGGATAAGAGTTTATCCTGGACATGTTCACATTTATAGATAGTTAAGGGCAACGATGCCAACAACATTGGTAGAAAAGTTGGAAGTCACCCAGGTGTGCATGAATAGGAACTAACCAGTGGCTAATTCACGGTCTTCCTATACAATGGAGAATTATTCAGCATTGGACATGATGCAATTTCTGTTAGTTTAAGTGAAAAAAAATGCAAAAGAGTTTAAATGTTTGCATAAGTGAAAACGTTTTGCCAAAACCTACTCAAGAAACTTCAACGTGGCTACTCAAGAGATAGAGACGAAAGTGAGATAAGAGCCGCCTTTAATTTTTAGTTAAGTATGTACTCTTAGCCCGGCATGGCAATACACACTATTTTAGGACTCAGAAGGCTCAGAGGCAGAGGTAGGGGGACCTCTCTAAGTTCAAGGCCACCCTGGTCTACACAGTGAGCTCTAGGCTATCTAGAGCTGCATAGTGAAGCCTTGTCTCAAAAAATACAGGAATACTCTTGTGTGCTAGCTGATTCCACCCACTACCATTATCAAATTTTGCATTATGGCAATTTTTATGTAAATAAGCTATTTTCGAAGCACAACATTAGATGTTTAAACAGGAGCAAACACACACACACACACACACACACACACACACACACACACTCGTCAATAAAGGCAATCTTTCAGGGTCTGCCCGTCTCAGACCCCCCCAATGCAATCCTGTCTGGCTTTTTCTGTGGGCGCTAGGGTTTCAAACTCAGATCCTCACACTTGCAGCTCAAGTGCTCTTACCCATTTCAGGGTTACTGAATGTGTCCGGGGCATCATATTATCTGACTCAATTTCTCTCCTTAGCCAAGCTCACAGGTGAAGGAATTGGCGTTTGGCGGGAAGCAAACGCTGTATAAGTAGGAAAGGGTGGATCCGAACCCGTAATTCTACAGACGGGCGGGCAACGCACATTCAGGGCTTTCACACGGTGCCGAGCCCCTGCGGGGCGCACCCGTGGCCCAGCGCGCACGAGGCTCCACGCTCAGGGGACTCGCGCGCACGCAGCGGCGCGGCCCCGGCGGCGGCGGCAGCGACGTCACAAGCCGAGCTTTCCTTTTCGGGAGTCCCCGGCATACATCCTGTGTCCATGTTTGGTCATTTACGTCACGGCGCCAGGGCCGGGGCCTCCCGAAATGGCAGTGGCCCGGGGAGTCGGAAGCCCGGAGCCAGCACCGCCTAGCCTATATAAGTGGGGGGACTGTGGGCTGGGGGAGCCCGGGTGCGCTTTGGAGAGACCAGGAGCTGCTGCTCGAGGCCGGTACGGGCGAGTCAGGGCGTCGCGGTTCCCCAACTCGCGTCCCTGAAACAAGCAAGAGTCGGGAGCTCGGAGCTAGGGCGCCGGGCTTCCCCGCCAGCCGCGCGTGCCCCAGCCCAGCGAGGCCTCGGGCGCCCCGCCGCCACCGCGCCATGCTCCACCTGAGCGACTTCTCCGGCCCCGACGCGCACCTCGCCAAGGCCACCGAAGGCTGCGCCCACGCCAGCCCCGAGCTGCCCCGGCTGCCCGCCCGGGACGCTTCCTCGGCCGCCACCTATCCTGCAGGTAAGGAGAGGGACTAGGGGCGCGCAGACGGCGACCGCGGCGAGGGGTGGTGGAAGAGGCGCGGGGGGGTGGGGAGGTGTCCCAAAGCGCGCGGTTCCGTTCCCACCCCCCAACAAGGCCGCAGGCTCCCGTGCGGGAGCCCGTGAATGTTAGCGTCCCGGGGCGTCCGCGGGGGTACCCCCCGCTGCGGCTCGGAAATGCACGAGGCGCTCGGCTGATTGCTTGCGCCCCAGAGGGTCGGTGGAATTGGTCGCGGCTGCAGGATTGGGGGGCACGCCCTTTGAGATGTGCGGGGGCGCTGATGCGTGGTCCCTCCCTCGGCAGGCGACTTCTTGAGCTGGGCTCTGAGCGGCTGCGGCGCCGCGGGGGACTTAGCCGACTCCTGCTTCCTGGAAGGCCCCGCACCCACGCCCCCTCCGGGCCTCAGCTACAGCGGCAGCTTCTTCATCCAGGCGGTCCCCGAACATCCGCACGACCCGGAGGCCCTCTTCAACCTCATGTCGGGCATCTTGGGCCTGGCACCCTTTCCCAGCCCCGAGGCGGCCGCGTCTCGGTCCCCGCTGGATGTCCCGTTCCCCGCGGGCCCCGATACCTTGTTGCCGGACCTTTACTCCCCGGATCTGAGTTCAGCCGCCTTCCCGGAGGCGTTTTGGGAGGCCGCGCCTTCGGCGGGAGCCCCCTCGCAGTGCCTGTTCGAGCCCCAGCTCTCCCCGCCCGACGTCAAGCCAGGGCTGCGGGCGCCTCCCGCTTCGCCGGCGCTGGACGCTGTCTCGGCCTTCAAAGGGCCGTATGCTCCCTGGGAGCTGCTGTCTGCGGGGGCCCCGGGGAATGGTGGGTCCCAGGGAAGCTTCCAGGCCACCCCCGAGGCCCGTTTCCCCGCGGTGGGGACCAAAGTTGAGGACCTCCTGTCCATCAGCTGCCCCGCCGAGCTGCCGGGCCCGGCCACCAGACTCTACCCGGCAGGGGCTTACGACGCCTTCTCGCTGGCCCCAGGTGACTTAGGGGAGGGGACCGAGGGCCTCCCGGAGTTGCTGACCCCTCCCGGCGGGGAGGGAGGGAGCGGTGGCGAAGGCGGTGAGTTCCTGGCCACCTCGCAGCCGCAGCTGTCCCCGCTGGGCCTGCGCAGCGCCGCCACGGCTGACTTCCCCAAACCCCTGGTGGCCGACCTCCCGGGGGGCAGCAGCGGGGTGGCCCCGTCGGTGTCGCCCGCCGCCGCCGCCGCCTTTCCCGCGGCCAAGGGCCGGCGCAAGGGGCGCAGGGGTGGCAAGTGCAGCGCGCGCTGCTTCTGCCCGCGGCCGCACGTCAAGGCCTTTGCCTGCCCGGTAGAGAGCTGCGTGCGGAGCTTCGCCCGCTCCGACGAGCTCAACCGCCACCTGCGCATCCACACGGGTCACAAGCCCTTCCAGTGCCGCATCTGCCTGCGCAACTTCAGCCGCAGCGACCACCTCACCACGCACGTGCGCACCCACACCGGCGAGAAGCCCTTCGCCTGCGACGTGTGTGGTCGCCGCTTCGCGCGCAGCGACGAGAAGAAACGGCACAGCAAAGTGCATCTGAAGCAGAAGGCGCGCGCCGAGGAGAGGCTCAAGGGCCTGGGCTTCTACTCACTGGGCCTCTCCTTCGCCGCGCTCTGAGCTAGAGCTGGCCCTGTAGGTTGGGGACGCCGCCGCTTGGCGCACGCGGCAAGGTCTGCCCGGTCCCTCGCTCCCGTTACCCTTCCTGCCTCTTCCACGCACGTCCGGGGCCACCCTCAGTCCAGCTCCAGATCCCCCGAAGTGCCCGCCGCACACGCCCTTTCAGCACGGGCTCCGTGGACAGCGCCTGCTGTCCTGGAGCCGCCTTCCTCCTAACCAGCGGCTCTTGGGACGGTCCTCTTGGGCCACCCACAGAGCAGACACTCCCTTTGGGACTGAAGAGGTTTTTTTGTAACTGGTATATGCCCCACGCCCTCCTCTTTATCCTTCCCCAGAGACAAAGCTGGGGATATGTCGAGCCGGTCTCTCGAGAACTTTGTATAGCAATGTCCAGCAAGCCTTTGGATGTGATGTTTTTGCTTTGGGGTTATTTCGTTTTTGTTGTCGTTCATTTTTGTAAAGCAGACGCTACTCTTAAGCACTTGACAAAACTGTTTATTTTTGCAATTAAAATTATTGTGCTAAAAGCTTACTGAATCTGCCTTGTAAACTTCTAGCCCTTCCTAACTTCCCTTCGAGGACAGTATATGCTAGGAGACAGGAAATACACCCAATGGTGAGATGCAGGCCCCTGACATATTACTTGTACAGGACACTGACATACGTCAGGCAGTTCATAAATACATATAGAATGAATAGATGTTTTTATTCACAATTGACTTGGGGGTTAGTTATGTTTCTGGAACCAAACGTAAAAGGTATAGGTAGTAAACATGATTAATATGATTTTCTCTGAGTCTCAGTTTCTAGTACAGTTTCAAAATAGGAATCAGCCGATATAAGTTGGTTGCTGCAAGTGTTCAAGTAGAAACAACAAGGGTCAGGTATATCTAACTCCAACCTCCATGGCTTGCTTTCCAGCCCCAGAGAGAACCTTTTGGAAAAGGCTTTCAAACAGGTAACGGGAAAGCTTCGGCACTAGAGGGCGCCCTGGGCAGCAGAGGCTGCCGTATTAGAGTCGGGTTTATGAATGCTCAGTGTTTGCTATCTCAGATACCTCTGCTCAAGAGTCATGGGCTGTGAAGTCCGGGTTCACCTAGGCCACGCCTGATGAACCCGGTCCTTCGGTGAGGACCTAGGGTTCACCTAGGTCCTTCGGTGAGGACCGAGCCAGAGGCTCCTGGTCCCTTTAGTGGCACTACAACCGAAGGTTCAGGAGACAATAATTCATTTACTGAACAGCCAGACTCCTGCCACAATCACAGGCCTTTTCAGAACTCTACTTCCAGATGAACCCTTCATGGTTTTTGGGTGCAGGCAGGAGGGTGGTGAGAAAAGTAATAGGGAAGATGAGTCACCCCCTTATTCTCTGATTGTCCTCCTCAAAACTTTCTCAATGTTGGGCAGTATAAAAAGTCTACTATGTACCACATTGTACCTCTCTATGCTAAGGCAAGGAGAGGGTGTTTATCTGATGACTGTTCTTTTCTGCTTCAAGCTAAATTTCTCTCTCTCTCTCTCTCTCTCTCTCTCTCTCTCTCTCTCTCTCTCTGTGTGTGTGTGTGTGTGTGTGTGTGTCTTTTAGAGGTCAACTTTATCATTCCTCACAAGCCACCTACTTAGTGCTTTTTGGTTGTCTCTCTGCATGCATGTATATATGTCTGTGCATGTGTGTTTGCATGTGCACATCTATGCAAAGGCCAGGGGAGGATGTCAAGTGCCCTCTATCACACTACACCATGGTTTTTTAGCTTTGTTTATTTTGGGTACATAAATGTGTTGCCTGCTGTGCACCACATTGTGACATCTGATGTCAGAAAACAATTATCAGATCCCCAGGAACTGGAGTTTCAGATGGTTATGAGCCACTCTGGGTTGTGGGAACTAAACCTCTGTCCTCTCTAAGAGTAACAAGTATTTGTAACCACCAGACCATCTCCTCAGCCCCCTTCTGCTGTTTTTTGTTTGTTTGTTTGTTTGTTTGTTTGAGGTTTTTTGGTTTTGGTTTTTGTGTTTAGTTTTGTTTTGTTTTTGAGATGGTCTCACACCTAACCTAACTTGCCTACAGTTCCGACAAGGCTTACCAGCCAGTACATTTCCTAGATGCTCCTGTCTCCACCCTGGGTTACAGTATGTACAGGTAGTCATGCTTGGCTTTTACAGTATACTGGTTACCAAATTTCAAACCCTCAGCTGGGCGGTGGTGGCACATGCCTTTAATCCCAGCACTTGGGAGGCAGAGGCAGGTGGATCTCTGTGAGTTCGAGGCCAACCTGGTCTACAGAGTGGGTTCCAGGACAGCCAGGTCTACACAGAGAAACCCTACCCCCCCCCAAAAAAAAAAAGAAAAAGAAAAACAAAATCAGACCCTCTTGCTGGCACAGCAAAGGAGCTTACTTACTGGTCCATATCCCCAGCCATGTAGATTTTTGTTTTGTTTTTTAAGGCAGGGTTTCTATGTATTTCTTGCTGTCCTGGAAACTCACATTGTAGACCAAGCTGGCCTTAAACTCCAGGATCTGTCGGCCTCTGCCTCCTAAGTGCTGGGATTAAAGGTGTGCACCACCACCCTGGGCTGCAGCCATCTCTCTTGCTTAGCTTTTGTTTTGCTGAAGGAATGTAGCTTTACTGAGGAAAAATAAGAAAGAAAAGTAACTCCCCAGAGTGGGAAGTGGATTTGGAGATAAGGTCTCTGTCACTGGTCTGGACTGATGGAACTGCCAGCAAAGCCTGGGGATCCTCCTATTTATGACTCCCCAGCTCAGACGTTATAATCTGCCCAAGATTTTCTTTTTCAACGTGGATTCTGGGACTGGAATTTAAGTCCTCGTGCTTGCCAGGCAAGCGCCTGACCAACTGAGTGCTCTCTCAGCCCCCAGCTGCTGTTGAACCAGGAAGGCCCACAGCCAGATGAAGGGTTTGGTACTCCGGCTTCTTCTCTAGGATATGCTTGCCTTCTGTTGTCACACACCTGTGTGACAGTCTCCTCTGAGATTTAGGGGAGTTCCTTAAGCAGAGAGGTACACAACAACAACAGAGCTTCAAGAACTCCCTAAAACTGACCGGACTCACTAGGCCCCTCCCTCAAAGGCTAAGCAGAGCCCAACTGCAAAATAAATAAATAAATAAATAAATAAATAAATAAATAAATAATAAAAACAAAAAAAACCCAGTGAACTAAGCTGCCAAGAAGACTGAGGGGAGATGAGCTGCAAAGACTCTGAGGCTAGACAAGGTGCCTGGGAATTTCAGAACCCAGGGGAGCGGCCTGGAAGAGGTTTAGAACAGCTGGGGCAGTGGACGCTCACCCACCTGCTGCCTGCAGGCTGTGCAGTGTGCTCCACGTTTCCAGCTTGTAAGAACTGTGCCACCCATGCTAGGATGGGCCTTGGTGTTGTGGCTGTCTTTGAGTCATTTCTGTCCCTGTAAGTAAAACTCTGCCAGTAGAACTCAGGTCACCAAGTTGACTTTGGTGGTATCTGTATTTTGCACTGCCATGGGTTCTCTATCTGGGGTGAGTAGATGAGTGTGTTTCGTCTCCCCAGGAAATGTTTGTTACCCAGTGCAATCCCGACAGCTGACAGAGACAAAATGATCTAGTTGGAGACGTCTAGCCTTTTGCCTCCCCAGGTATTAAGTGTCCTCTCAAGACTGATAGCTTCTGTCTAATAAACTAATTGCAACAAATAATTTCATACTGCCTCTTCCAAGAGATCCGGCATTTTAGGAGAATGGACTGCAGAGGGCAATCTTTAACCCTTTGGAGCTCCAGGGATGGATTGCCAGACACTGAGGGATGAGTGGTGGGTTCAGGAGACCTGAGATAAAAGGAGAACCCCATTATCCTACTAGTTAATTGACTGCACCTTCATCCACAGGTATGAACCCCAGATTCTTATTTAGATGCAGAGTAGGGCAAGGGAGAGCATAAAGGCCCATCTTCTAAGCAGTACCAAACCACACCACCTGAACAAGAAAAGGACATACAGACAGGCCATCGGCAAGATGGTGGTGTTGGTCTCTGAACAAGAACATTTGCTCACTTCTGCTGGGTTCCATCACTGTGGTCAGCTCTGTCCCTTCCACCTTAATGTTAAGCTTAGCATGATAAGAAAAGGGAACTCAGGATGGAGAGATGGCTCAGCAGTTAAGAGCACTGACTGCTCTTTCAGAGGACCCAAGTTCAATTCCCAAAACCCACATGGCAGCTCACAACTGTCTGTAACTCCAGTTCTAGGGATCTAACACCCTCATACAGACATACATGTAGCCAAACACCAATGCACATAAAATTTAAAATTTAAAAGGGTGGGGGAACTCCAGAGCAGTGACTTTGTAGTAATCCTGATGCTGGTCCTAGGACTTTGAGCCAGGAAGTCCTCTTAAGTCCCCCTTTAGTGGAGATTCCACTAGGACTTTGAAGGAAGAGGATGTTAGGCCAGAGATAGAGAAAATTAAAATCAATTAGAAAACCCAAACCTAGAGCCCCAAACATATCAAGGGCTGTCAATTCATTTTCAGTTTGGCTTATCTTTTATTGTTTTGGAATTTTTTACTACTTTAAATTTTATTTTATCATTATTTACTTAGTTTGTTTTTTTATAATTAATTTTTATTTTTGTGCATTGGTGCTTTCCCTGCATACATGTTGGTGTGAGAGTGTCAGATACCCTGGAACTGGAGCAGAACTGTAAGACAGTTGTAACCTGTCATGTGGGTACTGAGAATTGAACCTGTGTCCTCTGCAAGATCAGCCAGTGCTGTTAACCACTGAACTGTTTGGTTTTTGGTGACAAGATCTCTCTGGCTCTGGTTGTCCTGGAGCTCGACAGTGTAGACCAGACTAGCCTTGAACTTACAGAGATCCTCTTGCTTCTGCCTCCAGAGTCCTGGGATTAAAGGTGTGTGCCACCATACCCCCACATCTTTAATTGTTTTTATTGTTTGTATGGTCTGTTTTGCTTGCAAATAGTCCTGTGTACCACATGAATGCAGTTCCCAGAAAGGCCATAATAGGGAGCCAGCTCCCCTGGAATTGGAACTTGGGGTTGCCTGATGTGGTTGCTAGGAACCACACTCTGGTCCTCTGCAAGAACAGTACACATTTAACCACTGAGTCCTCTCTCCAGTTTCTGGTTTAGATTTTTCTTGTCATTAGTTTTTTGGGTTTTTGTTTGTTTATTGAGACAGACACTGACTGAGTCTGGCCTTGAATTTATGGTGATCCTCCAGACTCTAGGACTGGACCCCAGGTACAAGCCACCACACTTGGCAGAAAGATGTCTTTTAATAAATGTGTTTATTGGGGGGAGAGAAACAGATAAACAAATCCTCTCATGTACTCCTCAAAATGAGGACATTTTCTCAGACTTAGTTCTTTTCCTTTTTATCCCAACTTGGAATTGAACTTAGGCCCCCAGGCATGCTGGCCAAATGTTCTAATGACAAACCTGTGTTGGGTTCTCTAGACTCATCTAAGTAGCTATAGTTCCCTGCCAGTTACCCTGAATCCACGTCCAGACTGTTGCTTATATCCAATGGATCTTATAGGCATTCTTTTTATTTTATTTGTTTGTTTATGTTTTGGTTTTTCGAGACAGGGTTTCTCTGTAGCTTTGAAGCCTGTCCTGGAACTCACTCTGTAGACCAGGCTGGCTTCGAACTCACAAAGATCTGCCTGCCTTTGCCTCCCAAGTGCTGGGATTAAAGGCGTGTGCCACCACCTCCTGGCAACATTCTTTTTTTGTGTGTGAATTATTTACTTACTTTGTTTTATATGCATATGTGTGTGCACTGCGTGTTTATCTGTGCATCATGTGTATGCAACAGTCTGAGGGTGTCAAAAGAGCACCACTGTCTGGAACTATTGTTCCAGGGCCGTTTGTAGCCACCATGTGGGTGCTGGGAATCGAACCCAGGTCCTCTGCCAGAGCAGCCAGTGCCTTTAATCACTGAGTGGTCTCTCCAGACTCCTATTGTCTTTCTTTCATGTCTTGTTCACTCCCCTTTGTGTTCAGTTGTTTTATGAGTTATGGCTTTTAGCAAGTGAGCTCATCTGGCATTGGGGATTGGCCTGGACAACAGCACTGTGTGGCAGAGGTTGAAGGTGTGCTTCCCTAACTGGGAGCTCTCGGGGTGTGAGTCCCAGTGGTGACCAGTCTTTTGTTTGTTATTCTTTTCAGACAGGGTCTCATAGAGCCCAGGTCTCCTCAAGCTCACTGTGTAGTCTCTGTGTTCCCCATGTGGCTTTGCAGACATCCCAGCAACCACATGGTGGCTCACAGCCATCTATAATGAGATCTGGTGCTCTCTTCTGACAGGCATACATAGAGGTGGAACACTGTATACATAATAAATAAATCTTAAAAAGAAAAATTACTCCAGAAAGTTGCCCTCTAAGCTCCACATAAAAGCCATAACACACATGAGCCCACACTCACATACATGTATACACACTAATTATTTTAAAATCACATACACTTGGGGCATGGTGACACATGCTTTTAATGTTAGCATTCAGAAGGCAAAGGCAAAGTGGATCTCTGTGAGTCTGAGGCCAGCCTGTTCTACCATGGTGAGTTCCAGGACAGCCAGAGCAATGGCTGCACAGAGAGAGACCTTATCTCAAAAACAAAACCAAACCACATACATAGAGACTGGAGTGATGGCTCAGTAGTTAAAAGCACTTGTTACTATTGGAATAAAACCCATGTGGCAGCTCATAATCACCTGTAACTCCAGCTCCAGGAGAGCTCATGCTCTCTTCCGGCCACTGAGGACACCTACACACATGTGCTCACACAAACATACATGTAATAAAAATAAGTCTTTTAAAAAACAACCACACACACTGTGAGGGTAAAACCTTCCATATCTGAATTCATCTTCCTCCATTATCTCTTTATCCTCTCCCTTTGCAACCTAATACTCAAATAGTCCCATCTTTGAGCTCCCTCTAGGGCGGAAACCTTGTTTGATCCACACATGCAACCCCCATCTCACCAAGTCGACCTAGTTCACTTAAAGATTTATCCACTGTTCTGGCCAGTTCACAGAAGAGGAGGTGAAAAGATAGCCAGAGAGCATGGCGCTAGGAAAGGAGGCAGGGAAAGGCCCTGACACAATGGTGGCGTCCTGAGTGTAGGGCTGTACCTCTGACAATTGGGACTGCCTGCTTCTGAATTCGCAATTCCCTGCCTTGGCCTTGGGAGCCCTAGATGTGTTTGTCACTGCACACTCTCTCTTTGCTTTCTCTGGCCCACACGGAGTGGGATTCACATTTTTAGAACAGTGGTTCCCATAACAACCAAGCAGGAACTGTTGTCTGTGAAAAATAGCATGGTCACACATGCGCACATGCATATATGTTTGCACGTGTGGGAATACATGTGTGTACTTATGTGCATAAGGACAGCACACCCACTTTCACATACACACATGTACATTCACATGCATATATAACTGCACTCACAAATACGCACATGCATCTATATATACCTGCATAGCCACAGGTGTATCCCACCATTTGCATACAAATCCATGTGTAAACATACACAAAACACATACAGGCACACATCATGCTGTCAATTGTTTTTTATATATAAAAGGCACAGAGTAAGGGCACTATCAACAACAAAGGTGGTACCAGGATGGTACGGGGATACTTTTGGCTAGCCACAAAAACAGGTGAAATAGTCAAGTCTGCATTTGGACGGGAGCAGGTTCCGGAGCTGCACCGTAGCAAAGAGACGGCATGAGGGTGCTGTGGCTTGATCAGAGGACAGATTGAGTATTGTGCACTCAAATTCTGGCCCTGCCAGTCACTGAACTCTTAACTTTTGCTCCTCCCTCTGCAGAAGTGGGTGCCTTTCATCATTTCTGTGGCAGAAATCCCGAGATGAGCAACTTAAGGCAGGAAAGGATTGCTTTGACTCACCATTTGATGGGACACAGTCCAGCATGTCCAGGGACGTATGGCTGTGGGAGTATCTGGCAGCTGGGCACATTGCAGCCCCAGTGGGGAAGCAGACAACAGTGAATGGTTACTCACTTCCTCCTTTGTCTTCAGTTTGGGACCTCAGGGCGTGAGGTGGTGCTGCTCACAAGGGAGGGTTTTCTCAGTTAAACCTCTCTCTAAACTCCCTTTCATACGGATCCACAGGAGATTAAAAACACAGTCAAGTTTACAGAGGATGAACCATCACAGTGGGAGAAATGGTTTCTGGAGCTGGAGAGATGGCTCAGTGGTTAGGAGCACTGGCTGTTCTTCCAGAGGACTGGGGTTCAATTCCCAGCACCCACATGGCAGCTCACAACTGTCTGTAACTCCAGTTCCAGGGTACCTGACACCCTCATACAGACATGTCTGCAGGCAAAACGCCAATGTACATAAATAAAAAAAAATAAAAAATAAGATGAATACTTTCTGCTAGGTTACTCTATTGGAAAGTGAATGATGTGTAGTAAAATGATTAGCATGATTGTGATGCCTGCTTCTTGACTGACAGGAATTTGATTTCCCTTATCAATCTAAGAAGACTTCCTGAAGGTGGAAAGACATCAGAGCTTCAGGAAGTAAAAAGGGGGTGCTTCATCTGTTTGGCCGCTGTACAATTCTCATTAGATTTATCCTTCCCCCAAACCACCTGACAGGTCTACAGACCCCTCGCCCATACTCCCTGCGTCTGGGGCCTCTGCCCTTTGAGGAGTGGGATGTGGGTCAGTGGAGGTCACCGAAGCCTCCAATGTTCTAGAAAGTCCTGGCGCTATGCTGGCTTTTTGCTCTGCTGCAGGGCCTGGTGCAGCCTGGCTGAACACCATGTGTGGTAGAGTATCATCTCCTTTTCCTCATCCTAAACTCAGTTCATCCCTGGCTTGCTCTGGAACCCCAAAGGTTTTTTTTTGTTGCTATTGTTTTGTTTTTTCCTCAGCCCTGAGGACTTTCTCTAGCATAGGACCATTTACGGCATGGAGTGTGCCTACCTACCTCAACAGCTATGTAGGCCTGAAGCCAAGGGTGAGGGGCCTTTATGTACGCAAGTGATGGGTTTGTCTGGAGCAAGCCAGTGCATATTCCCTGCTTCTTTCCATTTGTAGGTCCAGAAGAGGATGGGGGTGACACCTAAAAGTGCAACATTAGGTCTGGGAACACAACACAGTGTGGCTCAGCCGCAGCTGGATCTACCCAAAGACCACACCGCTGACCTGAAGTCACAGAGTGCATGGCCCGTACTTGGGCATATGCCCGTACTTGGGCTCACAGCCCAAGAGGCCGCTAAAGAACTGTGGTGTATGTCGTGGCGCGTGCCAACCTTTTTTTAGTCCTCAGAACCACCCATCCAAGATGTGCTCCCACTGAGGGCAGGCCAAGCCCGTAGGGTGGGCTGCGGTAGATAGGCCCTGATTAAAGGTGGGCAGCAGAGGCCACAGCTGGAAGCTCCGAGGCACAGGAATGCCTAGGTGGTGGTCCCTGGAGTGGGGAAGGCTGCACTCCCCACATCCCGGCGGCACCCATCCCCCACCCGAGCCATCAGCTTCTGCGGAAAACGTGGGGTCCAGGCGCAGCCGCTCCTGGCTGCATCTGCCGCTCCCCGCTTGCTAGAGAGCCCGCCCCGGAGGAGGGGCCGGCTCCGCCCCACCTCCCCGCCGCCTCCCTCCCTGTCTCCTGGCTGCGCCCGGCCGAGCGCCCCCTCCTCTATTCCCATCCTCCCTGCGTACCCCGCCCGTGATCGCAACAGGAACCCCTCCCCGCTGCGCGGGACTGGGGGACTCGGTCGCCCCCGCCCCAACTGGGAGGCGGCGGCGGCCACCGTAGGCTGCAGTGGGGACCGAGATCCGAGGCCCGGTGGCGGCCCTGCGTCTGGACCCGGCACGCGGGGTCTGTGCCTCTGCGCTCCCAGCCCAGGGCCGCGGTGCCTTGCCTTGCCGAGGGCTGGAGGAGGTAAGGGCAAGTCTGGGGCGCGCTGCGGGACTGCTCTTGGAAAGGCTAGGCAGGGAAAACCATAGCCGCTGCACCCTCCTCCCCTGCCTTCTTTCCTGCTGCCCTCCTGAGGCCGCGAGGCCGCCAGAACAGGGAGGGATTCTGGGCAGGCCAGGCTCTGGGCAGCCAAGGGGTTAATTTAAGGAATTAAAATCAGAACGGGTTTGAGACCAGGCTTCCCCTCCCCCTCCCGCCTGTCGCTGCCCTAGCCTTGTTGGGGGGCGGGGGCGGGCTCCAGAAAAAAAATCCATTGGGACTCTGGACTTTGGAGAGGTAGAAGGGGGAGTGCCCTGAAACCCCAACCCTCTCCACCTGCTGGTGATGGAATGGGGGTGGGTCTTGGTCCCGAGGCCTGGCTGGGCACCTGTAAGGTTGTCGGTGCGTGCCGGTGTGCACGTGTGATCGTCTGGAGGTGTTCATATGTGTGCACGCATGTTTCTGCCTCCCCAGACTCTAGTGTCTGTGCGGGTGACTGTGCCCACAGTATCTCTGGAGGTGTGGGCTCCACTCCATCGCCTTGCATGTTGTGTGATCCTGTGCCTGTGTGCACTGCCTACAGCCTGCCTGGAGAACTGTGAGGCCTGTCCCCTCCCTGTGGTTGAGCCTGCGGTGAGGGGCTCATATGGTTTTCCGGGTGTGGGATCCAGGTGCTGGAGCCTCTGTGTGTGACCTTGGGAGGCATGTGCCTGTTTGCAGGACCATGAGAGGGGGTGCTTAGAACAGAAAGGCAGTGTGGGGGGTGGCCGGGAAGCAGAAGACCGACTATTGACTCCTGTGGGTCCTTACCAGGCGGGGGGGACTGTTCCGCAGGCACCCAATTTGGGGTTATAGCTGCAGAGCCGAGGCCCAGGCTTCTTGGAAGGTTGGAGGGAGTTAGACAGGCAGGGCATTCCTTTATTCTCCACCCGCTGGGGCATAATGAGGGATATAATGTGGACACCTCCAGCCGCCTCTTCATCCTCAGAGCCTCCACCTGCTGGCAGAGGCCTCCTGAAAACACCTAGTTTGGAGCCTTTAGGCTTCTAAGCCCATCCAGCAGCACCCAAACCGTCCTCCCCCGTTTGCTGTCCAGCATCTCTGCCTCTTTTCTTGCGTGGGCTTTACGTGGAAAAGAGGAGGGAAGTGCTCTTGGGCCAAGTGGGAGGGAGAGAATATGCCCTGGGTAGGTCAGGCAGGAAGTTGGGGCCAGATGGGGAAACCATACCAAACTATGTTAGCTTTTCAATTTTGCCTGCTTTGAATGTAACTGGTGGGATGGGGACAGAGCTGTGGCATGGACACATTCGTCCTGCACCTCTGTGTGCAGCTGTTAGGGAGGGAGGATTGGGAAAGGGTAGTGAGGGTGGTCAGATGTAGTAGTGCTCTTGCTTCTGTGTCCCTAGATCCTCCTTCCTCTCTGATAAATCTGTGTCTATTCAACAGATAGTCAACAAATACTCACCAAGTGCCACTGTGGGCCCATCTTCCTGCAAACATCCCACTCTCAGCCAGAATATGAGTCAGTCAGGAGGTGCTGTGTTCAAATCCTTGTTTGTCAGTGTTTTAGTTGCTCACTGCTGTGTAACAAACACCCCCAGAATTTAGAAACTTTGAATAGCAATTATTTATTTGTTTGTTTTAGTGTTGAGAATTGAACTCTGGACCTTGCACGTACTAGGCAAATGATCTACCACTGGGCTTAAAGTTGCAATCTGCCTGTCTCCCAATTAGCTAGGGTTCCAGGCATGTCAACACTAGCTGTGACACTATTTCTCATGGTTTATGAATCACCTGTGGCTGTGGTTATGGGATCTGAGGATCTCACCTGGAATCACATACACAGTCCCTCAAGGTGGCCTCTCAGTTCCCAGGGTCTCCTTCCATAGTGGCCTCAGATAATTCTAGGCAGCTGGGATCTAGCAGCTGGATCCTAAGGCTAGCTAAGGGGAAATGTCCCAAGATGACGCATCCTGATGTACAGCGACTTATCTGACTTCTGCTTGCACGAGCTTGCTGATGTCCATCTGGCCATGACATGAGTCAGTGTGGGAGAGAATCACATAAGGGTGACACTAGAGGTCCTCTGATGAATTGCAGCACCAATTTGTTAGATGTCTTTATGGTCATGGGCAAGCGATTTGATCAGTCTGAGTCTTAGCTTCCTCATTCCAGTATTGAAGCATTCCATCTCCTTGATAGCATTGTTGTGAGCATGATGATGTACCAGAAATAATTAGTGGATAGACATAGGTTCACTATTTTATTTAAAGCCAAGACCTGTGGGCCTTGGGCTTGACTCTGACATCTTGCACTGGGCACATGACATAGAATAAAGCCAGTGATCGCAAAACCTCAGAGCTCAACTAGAGCAAACCATGGGATGAAAAGACACAGTGAGTTCTGACCTCCTAGTAAGGGACTAGGGAGCCATCATGCTTTACAAGTTCATTCTTGAGTTTACTTAACCAGTTTACCTAGTTACATGATGGTAAGTGTTGATAATTGCTTTGGTTGGGCACTGGAGAGATGGCTCAGCAATTGAGAGCTCTTGTTACTCTTGCAGGGGACCTTGGTTCTGTTCCCAGCACCCATATGATGACTCACAACTGTTTGAAACTCCGGTCCCAAGCGATTCAGTGTCCTCTTCTAAGCAGAAATGCACATACATGCACACAAAGCACACCTAAAACAAAAATCTCTTCAAAAAATTCACTTTAGAAAGTCGCTTTGGCTGCATGAAATTTATCTGATTTGGTGATTCCTCTAATAGTGTACTAGTGTGCACGCTATGAAGATGGCCATTTGTAGTGTTTCTGCTGTAGTGTGTAAGTAATGAGGGATCTGGTGTATGTGTGGACATTGATCACCAGCTGTGGGAGCTACTGTCGTCCCCTGGGAGTCTATAGCAAGGAAGGGCTTGTGCTGTGATGAGGATTGAGGTGGAGGGTGTCGGGGAAAGGCTTTATGGAAAAGGTGGCATTTGAGCTGGGTCTACAAAACTCACCAGATGGAGAACAGAGTCCCAAAAAGGGAGGCCAGCACAAGCCTAGACTTGAGGATGTGACAGTCCCCAGTGCTTTCCAGTGGAGCAGAACCCTCATGGAGCTCACTGAGAGTTTTTGTGGAACAGGAGCAGAGACAAAAGCTGGCGCTGGCCAAGCTGAGAACTGGTCAGATGGCGCCACCCTTAAAGACAAGTGTGGCAGGTGTACTTCGCCTCTGGGCAGCTGGGCTGGGGGTCTATCTGTTGAATGCTTGCCTAGCATGCACCAATTCCTGAGAATGATTGCTAGTACTATCCCAGCACGCAGGAGGATCAGAAGTTCGAGATCATCCTCAGCTACACAGCAAGTTTGAGATAAGTCTGAACTACATAAGAACCTGTCTCAAAGGAGGAGGAGGACGAGGCCATTCATTCTTCAGAGATTATTTTACTAATTTGGATGGTTCTGTGTGTGTGTTTGTGAGATGTGTGTATATATTTGTTTATGGGTATATGTGTTACATGTTTTCTTGTTCTTTTTTTTTTTTTGAAAACAAGGTCTCTTACTGGACCTAGAGCTCACTAGTTTGGCCAGGCTGGAAGGCCATTATTGACAGCGATCCTTTTGTCTTTGCCTTCCCAGGTCTGATTCTGTAGTTGCACACTGCCACACTGACCTTTTTGTGCGAAAATCTGAATTTAGGTCTTCCAGCTTCTGCAGCAAGCACTTCTTTCTCCACAACCCCTATTTTACATTGTAAGTGACAGAAATGGCCGGGTTGATGCTTGCCAAAAGCTTCAGAAGTCATGACTGTCAGATGAGTGAGTTAGAGTCCACGCGGATGAGGTCAGAGGGCTGCAACGGTGCCCATAGGAAAAGGAAGCAACCATTCAGTCGGTGCTGTGGTCCAGGGCCGAGAGTGAACAGAGCCTAGAGACCAGTCGCTGTCCAGGGTGCTGAGTAGATGCGGCTGCTATAGGTTGAGAATTGTAAGAAGGGCGGGTTTGGGGTGTGTACATTGGTTTTGTGAGTTTAGTGTTAGCCACTTTAAGCTTTTGGCTGCCAACACTGAAACAGAACCCATTTCATTCTCTATTGATTTCTTCTAAATTTACTTTGAGTTAAAAAAAAGAGGGGAGGGGAGGAGGAAGTAAGGATTCTTTAGCTTGGTTTCAGGCCCAAGGCCTTATTTGTACCTGACTTGTGGAAGTAGGTTATGTTTAAGATGTTCATTCTCTCCAATCTTAAAAGATGCTCCTGGATTCTCCCACACCGTCTCCTTCCCAGCACAGAGAGCTCGTGTCCACTCAGTGCCTCGCATAGTCACACCTCAGCCCACAGCAGCCAGGCTCATTAAAGCAGCCACCTTAGCAGCCCCCAGCGGGCCCTCGTCAGCTCCAGTCCTGTGTGAGCTTGCCCCCGCTCCTTCCACATTACAACTGCACCTTCCCAAGTTCCTGCCTGAGTTCCTGTTTTTGCTGTTTGTTCTTGAGAATTCCTTGGCTCTTCTCTCTTCTCTGTCTCCTGGAGGTTCCATCTTCCCTCCCATCTCCTTATTTTCTTTGTCTATACTGCCACCCTGGACTTGCTTTTCTAGTATTATTTTTTTAAATGTGTACATTTGGGACTGGCCAAATGGTTAAAAGTGCTTGCTGCTGGCACAGCACAGCCATCTGTAGCTACAGTTCCCGGGGATCTTATGCTTTCTCTCAACTCGAAGACCTGTGCCCTCATACCTACCTATTTTAATTCTGTAGATGTGGGGTTTACATTCACTCTCAGGTCAGAAGATCCCATCAGAGGCCTGGAGTCACTGTTCAATGTGGTTATGAGCTCCTGGAAGTGGGCACTGGGGATTGAACTCAGGTCCTCTGCAAGAGCAGTGTGTGCTGTTAATCACATCTCCAATACATCATCTTCTATCCAAGTTTGCCTCAGGAGATCAACAGATACTTGGAGAAAAGGACCAAACCTTGTTATCTGTGTAACCTCCATATGCCTAGCACAACACCCACATAGTGCACGGCACTGAACTTAGTAAGTGCACACAAAATGAATTCATATTTAACTATAGCTTAGGTAAGAAGTGTAGACTTTGCTTAGGTGAAAAAAGGGTTTTCTTTTTTAAATTTTTTATTTATTTATATTTTATGTATGAATGCCCTGCATGTACACCTGCAGGCCAGAAGAGAGTATCAGATCCTATTACAGATAGTTGTGAGCCACTGTGTGGGTGCTGAGAATTGAACCCAGGTCCTCTGGAAGAACAGTCAGTGTTCCTAACCCCTGAGCCATCTCTCCAGCCCCAGGGGGTTTATTATAAGTGGAAAATCCAATTTTATTAATTTTTAAATTACATTATTTGTGTGTGTGTGTGTGCGCGTGCATGCGTGTACTATAGCCCTAGAAGAGAGGTCAGAGAATGACTTACAGGAGTGAGTTCTCTCCTTCCATATGTGGAGTCAAACTCAGGCTATCAGGCTTGGTGACAGGAACCTTTATCTGCTGTGCCATCTCACCAGCCCCCAGTTTTATTTTAAACAGTAAAACATCACTATGGAGGGGAGATGAATGGGCTTTTGTCATAACTACATCCAGGTTCTCAGGCAAGTGGGGATGACTCTCCAGCTCCTGGATCTGGTTCATCAGGCATTTGCTTGTTTTCCCTCTGTGCATGGACTCTCTCTGTGTGGTCAGTTAGTCTGAGCCACCAAGATCCCTTTTCTCATCCACAGTTCAGGGGAGATTGCAGTCTCTTAAAGTGCTTCATCCTAGCACATGATCCCTAAAGGAAAAGGGGATCCCTCCAATCTCTCAGTGAAGAACTCCAGTGGTTCAGTTTGAGGAATGCACGTAGTCATTCCTGGGTCAGTCGTGGTAGCAAAGGATATGGGACTAGAGCATGGTCTCCACATACGAGGACCGCAGTAGTGGAGCACATGGGTTATGAAGGGCAGCTCACCAAAGAGAAGCTGGGATGCTGTCATAACCACACAGTGAGCAGCGAGTCTGCTGTAGGAACCACCAGGGTCCACGTGGTAGTGGGGCCATAGAGTAAGACCATCTATGGTTTCCGCAGGAGCAACAGGTGAGATTGTTCGGAGGCACAGCTCAGATGAGCCTGAAAGCCTACACATAATAAATAAATAATAAATGAGTAAAATCCAGCCAGTGAGTTCAGTCTGTTAGAACCCTAGCCAAAGAAAACCTTAAGCTGGGCTTGCAAAGAGAGGCGCCCTGAGATCGGTGCTTTGGATGAGAGTCTGGCAAAGGCAAGGAGGTGGAGCCAGGCAGAAACGGGGGCAGGTCTCAGCTGCAGTAGTTCTTATGTCCCAACTGGAACACAAATGAGAATCTGACTGTTCTCCCCCAATGCTCAGAGTACAGCATACAGGCTGGAATCTGAGGAGATAATGAAACTTGTGTCTTTTTTTTTCTTCTCATACCATACTACCTTCCATCACTTTGTTTTCTTTTTGTGTGTGTATATGTGTGTGCATATGTATATTTTTGTATGTGTGGCACTCACACACGTCTGAGTATGCCCACACATGATGGTCCAAGGTTAGTTGATAAGAGCCATCTCCTATCACACTCTTCCACCTTAGACAGAAGCAGAGTTTCTCAAACAAACCTGGAGCTCTCTGATGTCTCGTCTTGCAATCCAACTTTCTCTGGGGGTCCCGTGTGTCTGCCTTCTGATGCTGGAATTATAGGCAGGCAGCCATGTCCACCAGGCATTTCTGTGGGTTTCTAGGGTTCTGAACTCTGGGCTTCATTATGGCCCGGCTAGCACTTAACTGCTGAGCTTTCTTTCCAACCCTGTCACCACCTTGCTTGCATTCAGGAAAAGCTTCACACTCATGCATAGGTGTGCAAGACTAGACAAGAATATTCTCAATAACAACAGTCATTCTCGGGGCAGTAGGTGGAGGGCAGCTCCCGAGGTGTGTGCTGGGGTAAGGAGCTATTGGAATATCGGTACCCCTCTTCTCATCCACCGTGGTGCTCACCCACAGGCCTGCCATCCCCAGGTTTCTCCTCTCCTTGATTTCTTGGAGCCTGGCTAGTAGGGTGCTATGAAGGCTAAAAAAAATGTTCCTCAAGAGTGGGGATGGACAGGGAGAGTCAGAAGCGCACCTAGGAGGCAGCTGCCCTCAGCTGGGGCAGACAAGTATAAAAGTCAGAACAGGCTGCTCCCCACCAGCTGGCTATGTGAACTTGGAATCTCCCGACCCACTGTTGTCTGACAAAACTTTTCTTGGGGAGAGGCTACACACCCCTGATAGGGAGTCAACAACAGATCAAACTATGGATACCACCAAAATCCAACTTAGTGAACGAGTGGGACTTATTGGGGTTACTTACAGAAATATGGATGAAGGGTTACTCACAGGAGCATAGATGACTCCCAGACAGCTACATTACCAAAGCCCACCCCAGCATGAGTGACAGCTCACAAAGCTGGGGACCTGGAGCACACTGCACAGCCTGCAAACAGCTCAACAGGTTGGAGAGTGCCCTTTCCAAGTGACTCAATTGGTCTAAACCTCTTCCGGGCCGCTGGTGGGGTCTCCAGGTCTTTTATCGTGCTAGTCTGAGAATGACGCAGCAGTTTTTGTTGTTTATTCTTGGGAGGGCGGAGCCTAATGAATCTGGTCAGTTTCAGAATTTACTAGCGCTATTTTGAGCTGTTTACCTTCTAGTTTAAAGCCTCACCCCCACACCCCAGGATAGAATGTTTCAATTTCAGAGGAACCTGCTTCACAATGGCTAGCTTCATCTGTCTTGCCTATTACAGCGAATCTGTTCCGGTCTTCTGTTTCTCTCTGTATCGTTTCTCTCTCTCTCTCTCTCTCTCTCTCTCTCTCTCTCTCTCTCTCTCTCTCTCTAAAGCATGGTTGATTCTGGAACTTGCTCTCTCTCTCTCTCTCTCTCTCTCTCTCTCCCCTCTCTCTTTATTTAAAGCATGGTTTGTTCTGGAACTTGCTCTGTAGACCAAGCTGGCCTTGAACTCACAAATGTGCACTTGCCACTGCCTTCCAAGTGCTGGGATTTACCATGCTACTATGCCCTGTTTAAAGTCTTCTCTTTCTTCTTGAGTCAGTTTGAAGCTTTATATTTTCCTAGAAAAGCACTCAGCTCATTCAGATTTTAAAGATTTTGAGCCAAGAGTTGTACCTAGTAGTATCTTCATAACTGGAAAAGAATTATCTGCATGCACGTCACATCCCTCTTCTCATAGTGTTCTTGTTCTCTCTCTGTCTCTCTGTGTGTGTTTTCTAGAACACCATTTTTTAATTACTTGTTTGACTAGTCTTTAGATTTTAGTGTACCTAACGGAAGGACAGTGATAGTGGCACAACTAATTGTATTTAATGGCCTTCAATTTATTGTATGATGCTGGGAATTGAATCCAGCCTTATGTGAGACATGTACTTTACCAAGTGAGCTAGTCGCCAACATTAATTACCAAATATTTGTTTAAAATGAAAGAAAGTGGTTAGTCGGTTAAGTTGGGTGTGACCTAGAAGTCCTGTCATCTTAGCACTTTGGAGATGGAGGCAAGGATGTCAGGAATTGAAGATCAACCTTGGCTCCACGAAACTCTGTCTCAAAAGAGAAAAGGGGAGGGGCTGGAGAGATGGCTCAGTGGTTAAGAGTACTGACTGCTCTTCCAGAGGTCCTGGGTTCAATTCCCAGCACCCACATGGCAGCTCACAACTGTCTGAAGATCCAGTTGCAGGGGGTCTGACACCTTCACACCAATGCACATAAAATAAAGTTAAATAAACCATAAAAAATATTTTAAAAAAAGAGAAAAGGGGAAAAGGGGGTGCAGAAATGACCCATCAATTAAGAGTGTTCACTGACCTTCCAGAGGAGCAGAGTTTGGTTCCTGGCACCCATGTTGGGCAGCTCATAATCACCTTTAATTCTGGCTTCAGAGAATCTGGTTTCCCAGGCACCTGGACTCTCATGCTTATTCCTACACACAGACATAAATTCCTACAAACATAAATTAAGATGAAGTAGATCTTTTTTTTTTTTTTAAAGGAAACAGAAGAAAAAAAGAATCCTCTTGATGGATCTAAGTGTGGGGAAAAATCTAAATGTGAAAAAGGGACACATTCAGCCCGGTGTATCTGCACAGTTCCCGGTTTTTGTCAGATGTGGTAGCAGGGTTAGCTGATTAAAACCCTTATTTAACGGTAGTGATAGTCCATGCCTTTAACCCTAGCACTGAAGAGACAGAGGCAGGCGGATCTTTGAGTTTGAGACCAGCCTGATCTACAGAGTGAGTTCCAGGACAGTCAGGTCTACACAGAGAAACTCCGTCTTGAAAAACCAAAAAATAAAATAAAACAAAACCCCTATTTAAAATATATTCTGGGGGCTAGCATGATGGTTTAGTGATTAGGAGCACTCACTGTTCTTCCAGAGGCCCTAGGTTTGATTGTCAGTACCCACAGAGTGGGCCACATCTGTGTCCAATTCTGGGAGACTCTAACACCCTCTTCTGGCCTCTGTAGGCACCAGGGACATAGGTAGTGCAGAAACATAAATACAGACAAAACACGCATACACATAAAGTAATTTTTATTTAAAATTTTCTCATTTTACATATCAACCACAGTCATAAAGTAAAAATTTTAAAAATTTAAATAGTCTACAAAAAATAAAGTCTGAAGTATTAAAAGAACAAATGCATAATTGGTTATAGCCTTTGGCGGGAACAGACTTCCTAAGCATAACAACAAAAGCAGAAATCATTCAAATTTTACTGAGGTGTGCTTTCAACATATCAATAAAAAACAAAGTAAAAGCCAATCAGCATACTTGAGAAAAATATTTGCAGTACAAGAGATCAATATTATTAAAAGCCTTTGCAAATCAATAAAGAAATACGAATGTTCAGTGTAAAAATGAGCAAAATTGGTCTGGGCATGACAGGTAGTGCCTGTAATCCCGGCGCTTCTCACGCTGAAGCCAGAGGACTATGGCGAGGGTGAGACCAGCCTGAACTAGATGGTGAGACCCTGTCTCAAAAAACAAACCTAGATCCAATTGGGCAATGGTGGTATAGGCCTTTAAACCTACCACTTTGGCAGAGGCAGGTAGATCTCTGTGAGTTCAAGGCCAACCTGGTCTAGAGCCAGTTCCAGGACAGCCAGGTGTTGTTACACAGAGAAACCCTGTCTCAGAAACAAACAAACCAACCTAGATCGTCAAGATCGTCAGTAGGCAATAGCATGTGCTGCTAGCCCTACAGTCTGAGTTTAGTCCCTCCATGTACATTATGGCAGATATGCACCCCTTCCAGCATATACACACACACGATAGATAAGATATAGTTTAACCCCCCCCCCAAATAGCACAGTATATAGTCAGATCACTAAAGAGACACAGATGATTGAAAAATAGCAGGGAAGTGTCCAAACCCTGCAATCCAAGAAACTCAGGTGAAGAAACCAGGTCAGTTTTCACTTTCAAATTTGCAAGAGCGCATAGAGGCCAGACAGGACCTGAATTTGGCTGTAGCAGGTAAGGCAGGCAGTGGCGGGGGGTGGGGGGCATGAAAGGAGCTGTGATGAGAAACCATCTACCATAAGACAGGTCTGGAGCAGAGTGTGGAGGCAAATGCCTGAAACTCCAGCACTCTAGACAGTGATGCAGGAGAAGCCCAGGTAGCAGGCCAGCTCAGCCTGGACAAGAGTGAGAGGAAAAGGGAAAGGAAAGGGAGGGCCCCTGTCCTTGCAGAGGATGGCAGAGAGCTGTGAGACTAGGCTAGCCCAGCAGCACGGGTGTGAGCAGGCCTTGGCTCAGAAGAGCACGTAGCATGGAAGGATGTTGGGGCAGAAAGCATCCTAAAGAGAAAAGCCAAGATGGCCAGTGTTGTAGCTGGGAGGAGCGGGGCAACATTAAAGGAAACCAGGCTGCTAGTTCAGAATCTGTTATTGACACTAGAACAGTGGTTCTCAGCCTTCCTAATGCTGGACCCTTTAATAGATAGTTCCTCCTGTTGTGGTGACCCCCCCACACACACACCATAAAATTATTTCATTGCTACTTCATAACTGTAATTTAGCTACTGTTACAAATTGTAATGTAAATATTTGTGTTTTCTGGTGGTTTTAGGCAACCCCCATGAAAGGGTCATTTGATCTCCAAGGGGTCTCGACCCACAAATTGGGAACCACTGATTTTGTGTCATTACTAGAGATTGGCAACAGGTTCAAATGAGTCAGGTGAAAAACAAGACCAAAAACACAAGCTAGAGAGATGGGTGGGTGGGTGAAAGCCCTTTACATGTAAGCCTGAGAATCTGAGTCAAAGCTGGATGCCATTGTACTCATCGGTCATCCCAGCCTTCTTACCACAAAGTAGGAGGTGGAGACGGGAGGACTGTCCCGGAAACCAGCTAGCCTAACTTACACAGCCACAAAAAAACAAGGAGTAAACCTGCCTTAAAATAAGGTAGAAGGCGGAGGGACGGCTTCGTGGTTAAAGTGCTCTCGGCACAAATGTCAGGACTGACGTTTAGATCTCCCACATAAACGCCAGGTGGTCATGATTCCCTGCCTGTAATTCCAGCCTCAGAAGGCAGAGATGGGGGGCTCCCCAGAGCAGGCTGGCCAGCAAGACTAGGCATGTCCGTGAGTTCCGGGTTGGACTGAGAGCCCCTGCCACAATGAATATGGTGGGAGATGGATGAAGGATGATCTCATCATTACCTTGGGACCTCGATGTGCATGCAAAATAGAAAAGAAACTGGAAAGGCAAGGACCTGCTCCTGAAAGTTTTCCTCTGCCCTCTGCACACATAGGTGCCTGCAGTTACACACATGCCCTGGCACCCAGGAGCCTGCAGTCACAGACACCATGCTGTCAGAAAGATCTATGTACTGAGCAAAAGCTTCACTGTTCAAGTGACATCACAAGTCCTTTTCTTCTGCCCCACAGAAAAAGACTCTAAGGCCACCATAAGCCCCAGGTTCCTGTCCTGCCAACGGCACACAGGGCCTGGGGTGCCTGTGTTAACCAGAAGTAGGAAACGTGCTTATTTCTGTCCAGATAGCTAGGCCTCTTAGAAGAGAGCCAAACCACATGTGCTTCCCTGGAGCCAGGGGCTGAGGGCAGCTCTACCAACTCAGAGTTGGAGGGAAACCGTTCTCTAAGAGAAAATCGGGAGTCTAACCAAGAACTAGAGTAGAGGGGCAGTACAGTATAGCAGTTTATAGAGGGGCAGTACAGTATAGCAGTTTATAGAGGGGCAGTACAGTATAGCAGTTTATAGAGGGGCAGTACAGTATAGCAGTTTATAGAGGGGCAGTACAGTATAGCAGTTTATAGAGGGGCAGTACAGTATAGCAGTTTATTAAACACACACAGCTTTCTGCTTAACTGCTGAATAATTTAGACCGTTTTCCCTGTTCGTCCCAACGCAGCCATCCATCACAGACTTACGCGGTAGCTGTCCTGCCTCCAGAAGAAGCGAGCTCACATCCTCATCCCGAAACACATCCAGCCGCACACAGTACTGTGCTGTGTCTGATGAAGTAGTAATCTAGTCTTCCGGGTCCTGCACCCAGAATAGGACGGGGGGAAAAAACGGATGGCTGAAAGAACAAAGTAACTCCCCAGCTGGAGAGGGGAAGGGAGGGAAAACACCTATCCACAGCCCACACCTCTGATAGTAGCGAGGATTCTGACCTCCCCAGCCAACTGCTCTGATCCTCAGTCTGCATCCTTAGTGCTCTGAGGCGATTTGTGAGAGAACTGAAGCCTGTTTGGGCACGGAGAGGGCACAGTCTTAGGGGTCCCTCGTGTTTTCCAGGCTTCTCTAGCAATACACTGGCCTTGATCCTCAGGAGGGCTCTCTATCAGCTTGCCTTCTTTATCCCCAGTACCCAAGGCCAGAGACCTCATTGGAAGTTGTAATTCTAGAATGGATTCCCTGATGGTGGTGGGGAGGGGGGATGAGAGTTGTCTCTTAGCAACAGGCTCCACTGTTCCTCCCATCACAGGAGTGCAGGCTTGGAAGGAGGGCTCTAGCCAGGGCCTCTGCCAATGGGCAGTGCAGGCCCCTAGCTCCTTGGCCCTTTCCTACTCAAGCTGCATCCCCCCAACACACACCAAAGACTGCTTATAATAGATGTTTCCATGGAGAGGACACAGGAGGGCCGAGGAGTCAAGAGCAGGCAGGCCCCAGACCGCCCTCCCTCTGAGTTTCCCGCCTCCCTCTTTGCTTGAGTTCACTGTAGTTTAAAGCAGAGAACTGGCTCTCCATTATCTCTCAGCCATATTAGATTACTGGCCTCAGGCAGAAGGCCCTCTCCAGTCAAGCTATTTTCTCCTTCTTCTGTGAGCTCTGCTCAAGTGGGTCTTGTTTGACTTTACTGAAAAGGCCCCAGGGAAGACCACAGCACCTAACAATATCCTAACAGTTGTCTGCTAATGTAGCAGTCTTTGTGGGAGCATGGCCTTACCTCCAAGGGCTGTGAATAACAGTTTCAGCAGTGGATTTGCTATTGGGACAGAGTTCGCCAACTTTTTGTTTCTTTGTATTTTGAGGCAAAGTCTTACTATGTATGTAGTCTTGGCTGGCCTGGAGCTCACTAGGTAGACCAGCTGGCCTCCAACTCAGCCGAGATCTGTTTGCCTCTGCTCTTGAGTGCTGGGACTGAAGGTGTGCATCCACAACTTTTGACTGGGGAGTAAAGGAAGTGGTACTGTTTTACACTCCCCTAGCTTAATTTCTTTTCTTGTTGCTATGACGAACTACTCTTAACAAAAACAACTAATGGTAGAGAGAGAACTGAAGTTCAAGGTGCTGTCCATCATGGTGGGGGAGTCAGGGAAGCAGGAGCCGAAGCAGCTCTACACTGCAGGATCAGGAAGCAGAGGGCATTGAGGGCAAGCTGCTGCTCCGGGTGTTCACACGATCCCACAGAGGATGGTGCCAGCCACAGTGGGCAGTTCTTCTCACCTCAACAGCTGAAATCAAAACTTCCCAGAGGCCCATTTCCCAGATGATTCTAGATTCTGTGAAGGAGACAATACTAACCACCACAGGGCCAGGGAGATGACTCAGTGGGGAAGGTGCTTAGCAGGTAAAGAACATCACCACTCAGCCTGACAACCTAAGTTTGAGTCTGGATCCCAGATGGTGGACGGAAAGAACTGACTCCCACAGGTTAACTTCTGGCCTCCAGATGTGTGCCACGGCATGATCATCCACTGTACACAAAATAAATGGATTAAACATAAAGGGAAAAAAGTCACTAACTACCACAAGGTCTATTCCCTGAAAAAGGAAATCATCTTTATCTCTTAATTTCCCAGAGTTTCCCCTCTCACACCCCCGGGTACAAAGAACACAGACCCAGTAGAAGTGTAAAAGAGTTGATCATATGCCCCAGTCCACATAGAGAGACTGACAAAGTGGGAAGGGAAGGCAGCCGCCCCAAGATCAAAGCAGCATGCTGATAGGAGGAGGCTAGGCGCTGGGTGGCCATGGCAATATATATCCATGAGGAAATGGCAGAAGGCAAGCAGAACTCTCTGGAGCCCATTAGGAAAGAGAGGTAGAGCTGAGAGCAGCCTCAAGGTGTGAATCAGTGGGAACAGAGGGAGGCCATAAAGAGGCTGGAATCAATTAAGAACAGAAAGGCACAGAACCCTGAGGAAAATCCACCCTGGACAGTATCGTGGCAGCCTATGAAGATGGAACGGTTAGGCATCAGATGGCTGAGAAAGTGGGTGAAGTTCTTGATGACAACTGCATTGTCCCCAGAAGGGCACCACGCCCGAATTCAGAGTCAGTTAAAATAGAGAAGACAGTGAGATACGTGAAGTCCCAGGAGGGGAAGGGTGAGAGCCACAGGTGGGAGGATAGGACAAGAGTTGAGAAGGATCCTGGATGTAAGAATGGGTGGGCTCCTTTGCAGGAAGGGTGTGAGAGGAAAGACAGTAGAGCCCTTGGAGGGAAGAGCAGAACGCTCAGTGGAGGAGGCAGTGCCCGGAATGGCGGGCATGGGAACAGTGCCATCTACAGCATCATAGGTAGGTGAGCATCCTGGTCCCTACAACTGAGTTCTAGTGGATCTGCCTGCATGAGGGATGTGGTCTTCAGAAGACGAAGATGAAACATCTGTTTGAGAATCTTCTAGGATGTCACATACATGAACTGGGGGACGTGGGGTACCCCAGGGTTCATATACATGTCTTGATGATTGTATCCACACAGGCATGTACAAACACAACCGCTACAGAACACTCTCCAGCACACAAGGTTCCTCCCCGCCCCTTCCCAATTCACTAGAGACATAAGCCTTTATTCTGACTTGAACTGCTATCAATTTTGTCTGTTTTTGCCTTCCAACTCTGGAATCTTGCAGTATGTTCTTTTTGGCTTCCTTCCCATAATACTAAACATATTCATCTGTTGTTATGGATACTGCTTCCTTTCTTACTACAGAGCAGCAGTCCATTATGAATATACAATCAACCCATTCTACTATTTTCTTGTTTGAGATCTTCTTAATTCTGTGACAATCCTCATTTGGCAATTCACTTGCCTTGGCCTGCTGAGTGCGGGGATTACAGATAAATGTTACCAAACCTGACTCCCAGTCTGCTGTTGAAGAATGCTTGGGCACTTTTTTGTAGGTTGCGAATCATTGTAATTAAAATTATTTCTTGAAAGCCAGGCGGTGGTGGCGCACACCTCTAATCCCAGCACTCAGGAAGTAGAGACAGGCGGATCTCTGTGAGTTCGAGCCCAGCCTGGTCTACAAGAGCTAGTTCTAGGACAGGATCCAAAGCTATAGAGAAACCCTGTCTCAGGGGAAAAAAAAAAATCGAATTTATTTATTTATTTTTGGGACAGAGTTTCTCTGTGTTGCCCTGACTGCCTGCTGAGTGCTGGGATTAAAGGCCTGTGTCACCACTGCCCGGCTCCTTTAATAATTTTTTAAAAAATAATTCCTTCAAGCCAGGCACAGTGGTTCATGCCTGTAATCCCAGCACTCAAGAGGCTAAGAAAAGAGAATTCCTGAAAGTCTGAAGCCAGCCTGAGTTACGTTGTGAGTTCCAGGCCATTGTGAGTTCCAGGCCGGGAAGTCTAAGGACTGAAACTCTTTCTTAATCAATCATCAAACAACTTTGTAACAACAATAATCATTCATTTTTGTTTCCATGAGGCAGAGTCTTAAGTAGATCAGGCTAGCCTGTACTTCTCTATGTAGATGAGGATAATCCTGAAGGTCTCCTTGGCTTCACTTTCCAAGTGTTGGGATTAGAAGCAACTGCTCCATTGACAAGCATTTTTTTTTAAATCAAACATTCTTTAAATTTTTTTTAAAAAAATGGTTTATTTTGTGTGTATGAGTGTTTTGCCTGCATGTGCATCATGTACTTGCCTGCTGCCAGGGAAACCAGAAGAAGGCAACAGATCCCCTGGAACTGGAATTACAATGGCTAGGAACAATTAATTATGTTCTGGAAACCAAACCCAGGTACTCTACAAAAGCAACAAGTGCTCTTAACTACGAAGCCATCTCTCCAGCTTTTCAAAACAGTCTTAATTTAAAAAAATAATAAAAAAAAATTTAGGCCTAGTAATCTCAGCACTTGGAAGGCAAGAGCTCAGCCTGGGCTACACCTGGAGTACCATAGTCGTTCCACCCCCCCACTTCGGGGGAGGTCACACTCTCACGCCTAGGTCCCAGAACCCTCCATTCTAGATATATCCATGGACCCAGGGTACAGGATTGCTGAACCTGGTAGTGGCGGATGGAAGCGCGGCTAGAAGGCTGCTGAGCCTCACCTTTTCTCTTCTAGCCTCCCCAGGTCCTGGCTGTTGGTGACCAAAGTCGCCCTGATCCCGCAGGCCGGGCCGGGCCCATCCGCGGCCCCCCATGAGCGCGCCGGGCTGACCGGTGAGGCGGCCGCGGTGGAGCCGGCGCGACCCGAGGGCGGCGGGGCCATGGCCTCGCTGGACCTACCGTACAGATGCCCGCGATGCGGGGAGCATAAGCGCTTCCGGAGCCTGTCGTCGCTGCGCGCGCACCTGGAATACAGCCACACCTACGAGACGCTCTACATTCTCTCCAAGACGAACAGTATCTGCGACGGCGCGGCCGCTGCAGCAGCAGCTGCTGCAGCAGCCTCCGGTTTCCCGCTGGCACCAGAGCCCGCTGCCCTGCTGGCGGTGCCCGGAGCCCGGCGCGAGGTCTTCGAGAGCACGTCCTTCCAGGGCAAGGAGCAGGCGGCAGGATCAGCGCCCGCGGGGCCGCACCTGCTGCACCATCACCACCACCACGCGCCGCTGGCTCACTTCCCCAGCGACCTGGTGCCCGCCAGCCTTCCCTGCGAGGAGCTGGCCGAGCCGGGGCTAGTGCCTGCCGCACGCTATGCGCTACGAGAGATCGAAATCCCACTCGGTGAGCTGTTCGCGCGCAAGTCCGTGGCATCCTCGGCCTGTTCGACGCCGCCACCCGGGCCTGGCCCTGGTCCTTGTTCCGGGCCCGCCTCCGCATCGCCAGCGTCGCCATCGCCTGCCGATGTAGCCTATGAAGAGGGCTTGGCACGCCTCAAGATCCGCGCGCTGGAGAAGCTGGAGGTGGACCGGAGACTGGAACGGCTGAGCGAGGAGGTGGAGCAGAAGATTGCGGGCCAAGTGGGCCGGCTACAGGCTGAGCTGGAGCGCAAGGCCGCAGAGTTGGAGACTGCGCGACAGGAGAGTGCTCGGCTGGGACGCGAAAAGGAGGAGCTGGAGGAGCGCGCATCTGAGCTCTCACGCCAGGTGGACGTGAGCGTGGAGCTGCTGGCCTCGCTTAAGCAGGACCTGGTGCATAAGGAACAGGAGCTGAGCCGCAAGCAGCAGTGAGTAGACGCTGGGGGTCCCGTGGAAAGGTGGATGTTACTCACTTATCCCCGCACGTGTCTGGGGTGTCCCCATGTAGTCAAGCTTTGGAACATAAGTTCTGAGTCTGTAATGGTGGGTTCTGTGCCAGTGGGTTCGAGTGTGTTGTGATGATTTGGGATCCCAGAGTACATGTGTTTCTTCACCTTCGATAGCCAGCCCAGGCAGCTCTTGCATTTTGGTACCAGAACTTCCCTTAAGCCTACTCAAAGAAATGGCCTAGCTCTCCATGTCATATTATACTTCGTAAAAGCATGCAGACACAGTTGCATCGCTCCCAGGGATCGTAAACCTGCTTCCTTCTGCCTCCTTGCTCTTGGCTTTTTTTTGGGGGGGGGGGTGTCCAGACAGGGTTTCTCTGTAGCTTTGGAATCTGTCCTGGAACTAGCTCTTGTAGACCAGGCTGGCCTCGAACTCACAGAGATCCGCCTGCCTCTGCCTCCCGAGTGCTGGGATTGAAGGGGTGCGCCACTACCGCCTGGCTGCTCTTGGCTTCTTGAAGGCCTTTCTTGTATTTCTGGTTCTACCTTGAACCTTCTCTCTGGGGTCAGGTTGCCACCTCCAGGACTGTCAAACTTCGTGTTCATCGCAGTCCTAGATCCAACTACACCGTATCTGGTGTAGACTCTGGCTATGTAGTCTTTGAACTCATGGTCCTCCTGCCTCAGCCTCATGCATACTGGTATTATTGCCATGCACCACATTTAGCTTTCCTCTACTCAGCCATCTTTACTGGTTACCTCTTTGCTTCTTTGCTCTGCCAATGAAGCATCACAAACTCCATAGAGTCAGATGTGATGTTTGTCCTCGTTGCCATGTAAGTTCTATGTGGACAGGGATTTCCTTTTTTTGTCCAGTAGTGTTTCCCAGTATCTTGAACAGTGCCCGGCACTTGATTAACTGCTTAGCGAATGCATGAATGTGGGTAACTTTGAGGGTGCTGTGTTTATGTACCCCTCAGATGCTGGGGCAAACTATAGGAGTGCGTTATGTTTCTCTCTGTGTTGATGTGACTTCGTGCACTTTAATACTTCTGATAGTACGTGCGTGTGTTCGATTGGGTCGGTAGACTTGAGTCTCCACGCTTCTTAATGTATTTCAGAGTATGAGTGTGCCGTGAGAGTGGACATGATTGTGTACATAGTAACATGCCGGGGACTGTGTATTGGGCCGAGTGAGGACATGTGTTCACAGCTATGAGGCTCTCAGTTTGTGCCTGGATTTGTAACTATTGAGACCACAGGAAACTGAGGATGTCTATGGTACTCTTCATGTGCCTGGAGGTGACTATGTACAGGAGGAGCTTGTCTGTGACTATGTCTTCGGAGAGCTGGTGTATTTACTTTCCTTGTTGCTGTGACAGAATACCTGATGTAGATTAAAGAGCTGCCAGTTTGTTCCCTGGGTCCCGTAAGGAAGGAGGGAACGGACTCCTTCACATAGTCAACCAGCCCCTGCACATCGGTTGGAGCACAGTTTTAGTTAAATTTTTGTTTTGGACTTTCGGTATTTTTTATGTGTATGAGTATTGTGCTTGAATGTATGGCCTCTAGTGTCTACAGAGGTCAGAATAGGGTGTCAGATCCGCTGAAAATGGAGTGGCTGTGAGTCAGTATATGGGTGCTGGGAACCAAACTCAGGTCTTGTGCGAGACTTAACAAGTGGCTGAGTGATCTCTCCTGCCACATGTATAAAATTACATTTAAAAAAAAGCAACTTGAAGGAAAGCAGGGCTTACTTCAGCTCACCCTTTGGGGACAATCATGGCAGGAAGGGTGTGGGCTCAGGAGTGTGGGGCAGCTGGACAAGGATGCTTTATAGCAGGAAACAGAGCGATGGAAGCTGCTGCCCAGCTTGCTTTCTACTTTGTATTCAGTCTGGGTCCCGGACCATGGAATGGTGCCACCCAAATATAGGGTAGATCTCCGCACCTCGGTTAACCCAGTCTAGAAACGTCCTCACAGATGTGCCCAGAGGTTTGTCTCCTGGGTGATTCCAGATCCTGTCGAGTTGATGGCAGTATTAACAGTTGATGGGTATCCAGTTGTGTGTGTTCTGAGCATGTGGAGACTTGTGTGTCTGCTTGCTTGTGTTGTGTGTGTGTGTGTGTGTGTGTGTGTGTGTGTGTCATTGTGTGGACCTGAGTGCTGGGCATTGCCCACGGGACCACAAGCAGACACTCTAGGCCACGGCCTGACTTTCCTCCAATGAGAGTTTTGAAGGCAGTCAGACCAGAGGCCTGGGGTAAGAGACTGCTCCCGGCCCAGGGAGGTGGTGCAGATTGACCAGTTCCTGAAGGAGACAGCAGCTCGGGAGGCCAGTGCCAAGCTGCGGCTGCAACAGTTCATTGAGGAGCTCCTGGAGCGCGCAGACAGGGCTGAGCGCCAGCTGCAGGTCATCAGCAGCAGCTGTGGCAGCACACCCAGTGCCAGCCTGGGCCGAGGAGGTGGGGGCAGCGCCTCAGGGCCTGGGGCGAGAGGCCCAGGCAGAACGGTGAGTGTGCACATGCCCTGCCTGCTCACCTGCTCGTGTGGTCCCCACAGTCTTCCCCAACACCACCCCAACTTGCCTCCTTTGCCTGCCCCCACCCACCCAGGAGCAACCCCAGGCCTCAAGTGGGAGGGCGGTCCACCCTGACAGGGCGGGAGTGCCGGTTCTGAGGCCGCCGCAAGACTGCTTCCGTAGCCTCAGCCTTCAGAAGCCCCTCTCTGTATTTTTCTGTAAATGAGAGCCTAGGAGCCACAAGCTGGGCCCTGGGAGGCTGGGTGGGTGCATTGGGAGGGATTTGGGAGCCTGCCTGTCTGGACTGTCCGTCTGTCCATTCGTCCATCTTTCCCAACTTTATTCTTCTCTCTCCTCCTTCTTTTCTTCTCTCCGTCTCCCTCTCTCTCCTACTATCGCCTTCTTCTCTGGCCTCCTCTGCCCATTCTTCCTCTCCCTTCCATTCTGGGGGCTACAGCGAGAACACCATGCAGGCCCAGCTGTGCCAAGCACATACGCCATATCTCGGCATGGCTCCTCTCCCAGCACAGGGTAAGCCTCGGGCTTGGCCCACTCCACACAGCCTTCCCTCACCCTGGACGGTCTGCTGGCCCATCAGAGGCTCACCTCCTTCTGTGTCCACCCCCCTGGTGTCACCAGTCTGCCTTTCCATGCTCGGGGGATTTTTGGAAAGCAAAACAGTGGGCTCCCCTTGGCTGGTGGTGAGGGGCAGTCCTGTATCCCTCAGCCTTCACTATGCACTCCCCCACCCACCCCAGGGCCTCCAGCCGTGTACCAGCTGCATCCCAGAGCTCGGGCTGCTATGACAGTGACAGTCTGGAGCTTCCCCGGCCAGAGGAAGGGCCCTCGGAGGACAGTGGCCCTGGGGGCTTGGGTTCACGGGCCCAGGCTACCAACGGTGGTTCAGAGCGGTCCCAGCCCCCTCGTAGTTCAGGCCTGCGACGACAGGCCATCCAGAACTGGCAGCGCCGACCGCGCCGTCACAGCACCGAGGGGGAGGAGGGTGACGTCTCAGATGTGGGCTCCCGAACCACTGAGTCAGAGGCTGAGGGCCCCTCTGATATTCCACGCCCTGGACCGTCTCTGGCTGGGCCCTTGAACAGCTGCCGGCTCTCAGGTAAGACCTGGAAAAGTGGGTAGAGAATCCAGCCTTCCAGGGTGCTGGGTTGTCTCAGGGGACACAGGATGGAAATGATGACCCTTGGCTCTATACCTCCCTTACTCTTGTCTGCCTATAAAATACTCTTCAAGCTTGGAGCAGGCCTGCAATGACCCAAGGATGCTCATTCAAGGGGGTCTGTGTACACGGTGGGTAGAGGAGACAAGCTGCTTATTTTGGGCTCTGAAGTGCCTGCCGCAGAGCAAGAGTTTGGGGGAGTAGCCCTGTATTCATGTGGAAGGCTTAGAGGGTTAGAGTCGGGGTGACCCTCCAAAGGAAGGCTGGGGAGGTAGTTCAGTTAGGACAGTGCTTTCTAGAACCCATGAAGCCCTGGCTTTGATACCTAGCATCTCAAACTGGACGTGGTAGTCCACATCTCCAATCCTAGTACTCGGACAGCAGATGCAGGATAATCAGGAGTGCCAGGTCATCCTGGGCTACCTAGGGAGTTCAAGGCCATGCTGAAATACACGCGACACCATGTCTGAAAAGGTTTTTGGCGTGTAGCAAAGCAACAGATAACCCTTTTCCAGTGAGTAAAATTTGGGGTAGCGAAGGGGAAAGCAGAGGCCCTGCTGTCTTCCCTGGGAGCTGGTCCCCAATGTGGGTCTCAGACTCACTCCTCCCACCAGCTCCTGCACTGCCCCAGCTCCCCACCCCCAGCTCCATACTGGCCTTTTACTCTCCCCTATCTCCTTTGGCCCTGGTGTTCTGCAGCCCGCCCTGAGGGAGGCAGCGGACGAGGTCGGCGAGTGGAGAGAGGTAGCCCCTCACGCTCCAATGAGGTCATCAGCCCAGAAATCCTCAAGATGCGTGCTGCCCTCTTCTGTATCTTCACCTACCTGGATACCCGTACCCTGCTGCATGCTGCAGAGGTCTGCCGGGACTGGCGCTTCGTGGCTCGCCATCCTGCCGTCTGGACGAGGGTGCTGCTTGAGAATGCCCGAGTCTGTTCCAAGGTGCCTGCCCCTGCCCTCCTGGGAACCCAGCTTTTACCAGCAGTAAAAGTCTAGTCTTTGTAACCCTCACTGCCCTGGTTGCCCCAAACGCTTTCATGGTGCCTCCTACTCAGGGGTAATCCATCACCTGGCAGTCGGGTCTATGTCTGTTCATATCGCTTGATCTTCCCCAGTTCCTGGCGATGTTGGCTCAGTGGTGCACCCAGGCCCACTCCTTAACGTTACAGAACCTGAAGCCCCGACAGCGGGGAAAGAAGGAAAGCAAGGAGGAATATGCCCGCAGCACCCGGTGAGGCCTGCAGTGGGGGGTGGGTGGGTGGGTGAGTGAGTGCTGCTGAGTTTTAAGTGGGGCTACTTCCCAGATGAGGAAGTGACTGCCAGCAGTTCCCTGACCTCTTTGCTCATCCTCAGGGGCTGTCTTGAAGCGGGGCTGGAGTCCCTGCTGAAGGCGGCCGGTGGGAATCTGCTCATCTTGCGCATCTCCCACTGTCCCAACATCCTCACCGACCGGTCACTCTGGCTGGCCAGCTGCTACTGCCGTGCCCTGCAGGCGGTCACCTACAGGTGTGTCTTCCTTTCCCGAAGTGCAGCTCACACCTTCTGGGCCTTGGTCCCTAGCTACCACATGGTCGTGCCTCTTGGTGGGAACAGAGGCCGCTAAGATGGGTCACTAGTGCTTTGGCTTTTTCCCAGGAGTGCCACAGACCCTGTGGGCCATGAGGTGATCTGGGCCCTAGGTGCAGGCTGCAGAGAGATTGTCTCCCTCCAGGTGGCGCCACTTCATCCCTGGTAAGTCCAGGCAAGGGTGGGGGTTGGGAGGGGACAGCAGGGGACTGGGTCTGGGACCGAGGACTGAGCAAGTCAGCTTTTGGGAACAGATTACACACAGTTGGTCAATGTACTGATCATAAGGAGTAGGGCCATAATATGGGAGCTGGAGCCTCTCTCTGGCTTGCTGCCGGTGCCACTTCAGTCTTTTTGTTAGATATTTGGGGTGGGAATTGGGTATCTGCGGGGAGGTCAGGGGACAACTTAAAGTAGTCTTTCCTTCCACATGGGAGTCTCAAATTTCCGTCATCAGGCTTGGTGGTAAACACCTTTAACCTCTGAGCCATCCTGGCAGCCCAGCATTGCCACTCAGACCTTAGTCTTGCGACTTAGATTATGAGAGCCATTACTGGCTCAACGATGTCCTATCCATGGAGACTGTAAAGTTCATGGTATGTGTGTAGTCAACACTAGCCTGACATAGGATAAGCAGGTCAGGGAAGTCAGTAAATACGACATAGAGAGAGCTGGGTGTGGTGTCACACCCCTGCCATCTCAGCTACTCCAGAGCTCAGTCTGCGCTCAGGCAATGTAGCAGGATCCCATCTCAAAGCAAGAACAAATCGGTTGGTGGTGGTGACCCCAGGGTTTGTGTGAGTCAGCCCTTATTCTACTCGGGACGTCCTCAGATTCCCAGGCTTCTATGCCCTGCCCCTTACCCTCCCAGTATCTCCCCATATGCCAACTCTTCCCAGGCTCTCTAGTGTGCTTTCTCTTATACCCTGGTGGAGTCTCTCATGTGGTCCCCTACTAGGCCCCCACTGCCCCCTCACCTTGACTGTAATATCCGTTCTGTAGTAATTTCTACTTCAGGCTCCTCTACTAAACTTAGCTCCCAGGGCAGACTCTATAAATGTCCATTTCTGTGTCCTTGCTACCACGAGCATATCAGATGATAGATAATATTGACTGAATGGATGTCGAGGGATGAAGTTTGGTGTAAGTAGGGCCAGCAAGCCAGCAATGATGAAAGGCAGGCTGGGAAACATCATGAAGGCCTTGCTAAAAGATGCAGATTGGTGCATCTTACCTAGAAAATACTAGGAAGTTTATTGGGGATGTTGTCAGTTTTAAGAACGGTGTCTTGAGCCAGACATGGTGGTACACACTTCATCATCCCAGCTCTGATCCAGGAGGATCAGGAGTTCAAGGTCATCCTCAGCTGCATCGTGAGTTTGAAGTCACTCTAAACAAACGAACAAAAAAAAAATAAGGGTACCGGAAGTTAGGTGTGGTCTGTAACCTCAGTCCTTGGGAGGCTGAGGCAGGATTGCTACAAGTTCAAGGCTAGGTGGCAGGGGCAGATTAAAGTCAGAATACTAAATGTTGTATGTCATGGACTGTCTGTGCTTCGAGGGTGGGAGCTGTCTTCATTGTCACCCTGAACTCTAGGGCCTGGCTCAGCTCTCTGGCTGTAAGAGACACTGATTGCTGCCAGATGAGTAGCTGGCCACCAGGTGCAGGGTGCATGGCGACCGGGGTGGGGCTCTGGTCTACGGCTGTTTCTGGGTGACTCCAGAATCTGAAGCTGTCAGATGTGGTAAGAGGGGAGGGGGCAGAGTCAGAGATAAGCTGTTTTCTGACCTGAACAGCTGGACTGTTGGCAAGGTGCTTGCCTGAGCACGGATAGGGACCTCCAGGGATGATCTTGGGGACTGCAAAGCCTCCCTGACCACTCTTCACTGCCTGTTCTTCAGCCAACAGCCCACTCGGTTCAGCAACCGTTGCCTGCAGATGATTGGACGTTGTTGGCCCCACCTCCGGGCCCTGGGTGTAGGTGGTGCCGGTTGTGGGGTACAGGGCCTGGCCTCACTTGGTGAGTCTTTCCTTGGGATTGGAGTGGGTAGGTAAGAAGCAGGCAAGGGTGAAGCGCTGCCTATGCAATCCCAGCAGAGTTAGGGGCTGCAGTCTGGGGGATGGTGAGGGACTGAGTACTGGGCAGGAGGTGGGCCAGGGAGTTTGTCACCAGCTTCTCTTCTTCCTCTCCTAGCAAGAAACTGCATGCGGCTACAGGTCCTAGAACTGGACCACGTGTCAGAGATTACCCAGGAGGTGGCGGCCGAGGTGTGCCGGGAAGGTCTGAAGGGACTGGAGATGCTGGTGCTCACAGCCACCCCTGTCACCCCTAAGGCCCTGCTACATTTTAACAGTGAGCAATGGGAGTTTAGGGGTACAGAGCAGGGTGTGGCTACAGCCTGTCCTTGGATATGTCTTGAACATTTTGCAACATTGAGTGAACTTGTCCTGGAGACAAACAGACAGTTGCCTGTCCTCCCAGAAAGGGCACCTATGATGTACCAGATGGTGCCACCAGAGTCCGACTTGGTGAACGTGGAGTTATGACTTACTTAGAGAGCACGGATGGGGGTTACTTACAGAGTGTAGTTATTCCGAAGCCACGATACCACTCAAGTCTTAGCACAGAGGACGGCTCCCTCATAGCTGCATGGGTGGAGCTCGCTCAGAGTCTATTGCCTCCAAGTGCAGCTGCAGCAAAATTGCACACATCTGGCAGAGATGGGGAGGTGGGAACGGCTGATAGCCCAGGTGAGGGTCTGTCTGGTGACTCTCCAATTCTTCTATGAGGGAAAATCAACAAGATTGGTCTTGCAGGTCCTCCGGTGAAATGGTAAGGGCTGTTCCAGCCTCTTCCTTCTACAAGCAGGCAGTGTGTGTCCTGTTGCTCTAGCCAGCACTTGCTGCTGCTGAGGCAGACAGAGCAGCGTTCTCCCCGGCTCATTCCACATCTGAGGCAAGGATGGAACTCCAGGCCCAGCGGCACTTAGTGCCAACTGTTTAGCTGCACAGGATAGCTGTCCTTTCATGCTGGCCCACAGTGGCACCGTGAGTTGTGTGTGTGGTGCCAGGAATCCCTGTGTGAGCCTCCCACCGGGGCAGAGGCCGAGAGCAGATAGGCAAAGAAGCACCAAGGGTTTCTGTGCTGCTCTCTAGCGCGTTCCTTTGCTTTCTGAATTCTGCGATCTCATTTTTTGACCTTCTGGATGGTAAAGGACACAGTATGTTTAAGTCCTCAGGGACATAGCTTGCGGTAAGGACTTCACTCTGACTCCTCTGCTCACCCATCTACTCAGTGATTCCTCTGCCTTCACTGTGGACCACTGCTCAGGACCACTGGCCTTGGAAGGTCTCCATGCAGACTGACAGTTTCTTGGTTTTTCCCACCAGTACTGGGATTAAACCCAGTGCTTTAATGTACTGCAAAGATTTGTGCGCCCCCGCCCCCCAACTTATGAGACAAGGTCTGTCTACAGTGGCCTTGCTGAACCGGAACTCACTCTGTAGATCAGGCTGGCCTCGAACTCATAGACATCTGCCTACCTTGTACCCCACTGCTGGGATTGAAGGCAAGCACCACTATGCCTGGCCTTTCTTTTCATTTTTATTTGGAGACAGTTTCACTAAGCTGTCTGGGCTGGCCTTGAATTTAATGGTCCCCCTGTCTTAGTTTCTTAAGTAGCTGGCCACCATACCTGTTTCTTTGACCACATCACCTCCTGGGGCCTCCTCTTACCTTCCTTCAGCCTCATATCCACCTAATTGGTCCACCAGAACTACTACTTAGCCCCCCAGATCATGCTTTCTAGGTCCCTCCTAGCCCCTGACCTTGTGCCACCTCTCCCTGATATCATGGCCAATAATTGTTGAAGCCCTTGCTTCAGGAAGGCCTGATTGCCCCCATCCACCCCACCCAGTCTCAGTGAGCAGCTCGTCATTTGCAGCTGCCCAGGTCATGGTACAAGCTGTCCCCTCTGCCAGAGAGTTGCTAGAGCACTGAAGAGCCTGTGCTCACACACGTGTCCCAGGACACATGTGTCCCAGGTGTCCTCCCGCCTTAAGATGTCAGCTGCAGCCAGCACAGGTCTGACGCTCTGCTCTTGTGGCTGGCTGGTGTATGTTTCTCAGGGGGCTCTGATCTCATTCCTGAGAGGAAACTTGCAGCCCACTGCCCTTGCCAAACACTATCCCTTACTTGCCTTCGCCCAGGCATCTGCCGGAACCTCAGATCCATTGTGGTGCAGATTGGGATTGCTGATTACTTCAAAGAGCCCAGCAGCCCGGAGGCCCAGAAGCTATTTGAGGATATGGTAACAAAACTCCAGGTGAGAGGTGGGCTCTGAGGCTCCAAAAGACCCCTTGGCTGGGGCTGGTGAGGGTGGCAGTAGTTCACCTGCCCAACACCAAGGAAGAGCTAACCTAGGGCTCTATTTACAGGCTCTACGAAGGAGGCCTGGCTTCTCGAAGATTCTGCACGTCAAGGTGGAAGGTGGCTGCTAACCCGGGTGAGGGGCTGCAGGGCCCCTGCCAGCCCCACACCAAGGCACTCTTTGGACCTCTGGAGGGGGCCTGGCTTGGACTAGACCTTGGGAAGTCTAGTGTTACACCAGGTTCCAGACAGTGGTTGAGTACCCCATCCAATCAAACAGCAAAGTGACAGGTGACCCAGCACCGCCTCCCCAGGGCAGGGGCTTGGACAGAAGCTGCCCTGAGACCCCCATGACATCCCTAGCTGGAGCAGCCAGCAAGGAGCTGGCATACCAGCACCTGGCTGTCACCACCACTCAGAGGATCTGCAGTAACCACCCAGCAGCTCCTCAGCTGCTCAGGCAGGTGTCCTTCCTGAGGCCAGCTCCTGGTCAGGAGCCTCTTGTCAGGCCACAGGCCAGAAGGAGCTTAAGGCAGCTCAGACATGGCTAGGAAGACTCTTGGTCACTCCCTTCAGACAGCAGGCCCAGGTCCGCATTCTCCAGTGATAATCCAGGCAAGCCTAGGAACCCAGGTAGAAGGTTAGAGGAAAGTTGGGGCAGGGCCATAGGGATGAGTTTGAAAGGGTGAAAAAAAAATGTCTACAACTCCCCAGGATGAGGCCCACATCTCCCTGGCAGGTAAAGGACTGGCGAGGTGGAGGAGACTACTATAAGACCGAGTTCTCATTAACACACCCAGAACTAAGTTTAAAGCAGTCCCTATACCTACCGCTCCCTGCTGAGGGACCATGGAGGGGGTGGGGGTGGGGGCTTGGGCCCCCTGCTGGGCTGGGCATTAGGGAGAAAGGGGGCCTGATTTACTTAACAGCTTGCTTCAGGCCAGGAGTGAGGCACTGGTGCCAAGGCAGAGAAAAGAATTTCCACAGTCCATCTTCCTGAGTCTTTACAGCCCTGGGCCGAGACTACAGAGAACTTGGGGCAGGGTGTCCCAGAAGTCTTGGAGCATCCCCAACTGAGTTCCTCCTCTCACAGTGGCTGAGGCTTGAGTCTTGGCAAAAAAAATTTGGGCAGATCTTTCAAGTAATAGATACCTGACCTCTTGTCCAAATCTTAGGGTTTTCTTTGCTCCTATGCAAGGTGGGATCCTCTGGTCAGCTTTCTACAGCTGTGCCACAAGCTGGCCCGAGCATGAACCCTGCCGTGGGTTGCCACCTACCAAGTCCCTTCCATCGCTGTACACCCTCCTGCTCAGTGCTCCCAGATCTTACAGCTCTGCCCATTTGTCATCATCACTGAGTTGTGGCTTGTTCTATCGCTGTTCTTTGAAGACTGGAATGCCAAGGCTGTCATGCTGGATACTCCATGCCTAGTCCTGCATGAAACCTTGGCTGTGTGGTATCTACACCCCTACCTCTCACAGCTGCCTCCCCAGCCCTGTCCCCAGGAGTCACAGGCAACAGCACAACTTTCCTCGCCTTCAGTGGCTCAGAAGGGACGGGGAGGTGCCCTTGGGGTCTAGCTGACTTTCATAGGTCAGTTGTTTGCCAGCTGCATCCAGGTAGTCCCTGCTCCCTGTGACTCCAAGACCAGAGGTGCTGCCCTTCTGTCTCCTGGATAAAGCACAAAATGATGTGGTAGTTGGCCAAGTCTGCCCCCAGGGGCTTCCATTCCTCAACCCCAGGATTAGGACATCTCCCTGGACAGGGGAGGTACTAGAATGCCTGGTGTTGAGGGAAATAGGTCAGGGTGCAGTCATCAGGATAGGAAGCAAGGTCAAGAGGATAGTTTCAGGCTCTACTACATCCACACCACATCCTGATCCATGGAGAGGGAAACATATGCCTTTTGTTGGCACAATTCTGCCCTCTGAAAAGCTGTTTCCAAGAAACCCCACGAGGTCTCACCCGTGTTCTTGCTCTGAGTAAAGGTGGGTAGAGTGAAAATTGTAGATCTACCAACCTAAGTGACAGGTCGCTGTGTCCTGGCTGAGTCTTGGGCATCATAGTCTTCAGGCATGCCTTGAGAGCCAGCAGCTCTGCCCCCCACTTGTGGTTCCTTTGCCTTCTCCCCAGGGGACCAACCCTGCTTCTGGATGCTATGCTTGTTTCCATCTTTAGCAATCCAGAGACAGAGTTGGGGATGGGCATCTGGCTTCCTGAGAAGCACCTTAGCCCATCCTCAGGCGCTTAAAGAGCCCTTTGTGTCCTACACTTAATAAGGTACAAAAACCATGAGGACGCACAGGTCCTATGGAGAGGGCTCATGGATGGCAGTCACCTGGCTTCTCTTCCATTCCTACTCCTACCACACAGCCCGGCCCTAGCACCTGTGAGTGTAGCATGTTTGGCCTGAGTACTTCATGCTTATGCAGACTGCTTCTCCCCCACAGTATGGCAAAACTATAACAATGTACGCACTCCTGCTCAGAACTCCTGCTTTCCACCCATCAAGAGAAAGCACCCTGAAATCAGGTCTTTTTTTTTTTTTTTAACCCTATGAGAACAGAGGCCAAGCTGGTCTCTCAGGAGTTGCCTCAACTCTAACAGGTCTCCTTCCCAAGGCCTGCTGCTCCAAGGTTTGGATCCATCCTTTGCCTTTCCTGTTCCCAAGCCCTTATGTAGAATGCTTCAGAACAGAGGCAGTTAGCTGTCAACCCGTTTCTGTAAGGCGCTATGTTGAAGGAAAACTTCCCAGAGTGACAATTGGTGCCAAAGACATAGTTTCTGGTGAACTTGGAAGAAGTGTGACTAAGTGGGATCTAGCCCAGTGCCCAGGGGAGTTAACCACTGATGAGGTCTACCCCAGCCTGTCAGCCCGATGAACTGGCAGTCTTTCCGTCCTCGGTGGCCATACTTTCTCATCCAGCCTTGGCTCAGGCCAGCATCTCTGTATATATTACTGTGTAGTGTGTATATTTACTCCTGGGCAAGTGAGCTCAGTTGTAGTCCTTGCCCAGGGACCAGGCTGAAGGTTGGGTGAAAAGCAGAATATTAATTAGGCTTTCCTCAACTTTTTGGGACCTTAGTCTAAGACTGCCCGACAATCAAGCAGGCACCCCACCATGAGGTCAGCTCTGGGCCTCTGCCCTTACCACAGTCCTGGGGGGGAGCGGAGGGAGGCTTGGTCTGGAACCCCCCTCGTTGCTACTCATCCCTGGCAGGGGTCTCAGAGGGCACTACTATGGGACAACTGACCCCAAGGCCTTGCCTTCCCTGCACAGCCAGGCTGCACCCTGCCCCAGCACAGCAGGCAGAGGGGAGAACAGCAGCTTTTGGATTTACTTGTTTCTAAGGTGGTGCCTGTACCTCCAGCCCCACCCAGGCATTGCCATCCCAGCACTTTGCTCCATGTCACCCAGATGCCCTTTGCCGAATGTATTGAGCATATGTATTTAAAAGGACTCATGGGCATCAGAGAATTTATGGTTCTGTATCCAATAAAAGATGAAACTGAAAATAATTGTTTGGTCCACGGAAGTATGTGGCATGCAGCTGTATTTTTGTCAGACAACTCCAACCCTTTGCTTCCAAGAGTTTCATGTCGCCCAGCCTGGCCTCAAACTCAATAGTGAAGACAGCCTTGAGCCTCTGCTCTTCTATCTCCAGTTTTCTGGTACTAGGGAATACGTGTGTACATCGTGTCCAGTTTGTGTGGTCCTGGTGATTGAACCTATGTTTCTAATGCTAGGCAAGGACCCAATCAACCAACATCCTCAGGCCTCATTACAGCTTTTTCTGCAGTTTAGGTCACTAAGGCAGGAAGAAGTCTGACAGCCCAGTCAATGGGGCAAGTGAAGAATTTAGGCACCGTCCTTAGGGCTGCAGACAATGCTGGAGAAAGGTCTATGACTGCTCAAGCCTGCTTTGGTGTCCAAATATATCAAGCCTCCAAGGTAAACCCAAATAGGCAGAACATAAGCAGTAGGGACTGTCCACCCACAGCAGCTTAGTCTCACTTCAGGAGGCTCTGGCAATGACTTAAACGCACGAGAGACCAAATTGCTACCATGGCCTGGCCTTAATTTTCCCATTTTAGAAAATGGGCTTTTCATGATTTAATTAATAGCACCTAACCTGTTTAAATTTAAACACACACAATCAGGTGCTCAGTTTAAACTGCATATTGTACAAGTAATCCTTGAGAGCTAGCTGTTCCAACCTAGCTCTCGAGTGTGACAGGACGGATGTCACACTTCAAAGTGCACATCTGCCCCAAAATCCTATCCTGCTTTAAGACTCATCTAACCATGAGTTCAAAGCTCAAATTCACTTTCCAGTTTTAGAAGCAAGAACTTCAATTACTCAGCACAGCCCCGCTCTAACAGCCACTAGTTCAGAGCTCTAGCTTGGGGCAGTTAGCAGAACAGGCACTGCTAGACCCTGCCAGGCTTCTATGCCAAACAATTAACTACCCTCATTACAAGAAACGGACGGTGGCACAAGCCAGTCGTTCCAGCTTACTCAGGAGACAAAGCAGATCAAGGCCAGCTTAGGCAACTTAGTGAAACCTTGACAGTTCAAAGACTGAGCAACACAAAGTAAAAAGAGGATTGGAAACATAGCTCAGTAGCAAATAGTAGGACTGGGAACATAGCTCAGAGGCAAGTGCTTGTTTAGCAAACCTCATGAGGCCCTGGGTTCAATCCACCCTGACATTCTTTCCAGAGCCCTCACTTAAAATATTGTAAGAGGAAGCATGCCTAAGCTCAGAGAACACAGTCCACCTACTGTGACGGAAGCAATGCTGCGTGTGTGCAGTGCATGAGCTAGGATTAAAGATGGTAACGGGAAAAGGAAATCACCATACATCTTAGCTACTACTCAGAAGCACAACCACACTGAGACTTCAACAGGCCTGCAGAATTATTTACTTCTACTTCAGCAAGTATACACACAGCTCATTTTGAGGCAAGAGGATGTTTATGAGAAAAATTGTGACCAAATAATCTTAAGTTTTATTTAAATAACCTCCAGTGAGAATACAGCGGACTAATCAACCATTTCCTCACTATGAATTCACCTCCCAGGGAGGTATGCAAACTGCCTCTCAATGGAGGCGTCCTTGGCCTCGACCACGGCCAGCCGGTGGGGGAGCATCCACAGTGGAGCGGGGGTTCTTGATAGTCTCATCCACGGATACAATAAGGCATGCAGCCTCAGAAGCTGCTGTCAGGGCGTTGATGCGCACCATGGCCGGCTCCCACACAAAGGCCTGGAAGTTGTCGGCGATGTCCTCATTGTTGACGTCTACCCCATACCACATGCCCCCCTGAAAGAGAGGGCAAGCACGTTGGAACTACTTTCACTTCTTCCTGCACACCTTCCAAAGAACTCAGCTGTCAGTAATTTTGAATTGATGGCACTTTCCCGAGGGAAATGGCACCATTCCCCACCTGCTTCCAACTCTGGGCATGCTGACCACAAGTACCCAAGCCCTTCCAGGAAGCTGTACTGTGCCAGGAGGGAGATGTCCACTGTACCTGGCAGTGACTGCATTCCCAGAGAGCACATATCTAAGAGGCTACCCTCAACCATCCAATCCCTGGACTCCAAGGGAGCAGAGAATCACCTGTGCATGCCGAGCTCGCAGCTTGTTAAGGATGTTCGTGGCATCAAAGCCAGCGTTGTCACATAGCTGTCGTGGAATAATTTCCAGGGCCTTGGCATATGCCCCAATCAACAGCTGCTGTTTCCCTGGAATGGTCCTTGAGTAATCCCGCAGATATTTGGAGAGCTCCATCTCGATGGCTCCACCACCAGCCACCACAGAGTCATTCTGCAGAAACCAAATAGCTTACAATGTAGTGGCCCAGCTCCAGGTTTCAAGTTGGGACACACAGCAATTCTCCAGCCCAGGAAGTGGCCAAAAAGTAAATACTGGCTTATATCCCCATTCGCAAACCCCAGGTGCCTAGACGCAGTCAGCATCCAGCATATCCCAGCTTCAACTTTAGGAATCGAAAGGTCACTGCCATCCATAATTTGGGCATAGCAACTTCAAGAGGACAGCTGAATAGATTAGTCCCATTTAACTAAATCATGGCCGACAATGATCAGTGGTGGCACATGCCTTAATCCCAGCATTCAGGAGGCAGAGGCGGATGGGTCTCTGTGAGTTTGACATCAACCTGGTCTATAGTGCAAGTTCCTGGACAGCCAGGACCACAGAGAATTCTGTCTTGAAAAACAAAAACCAAAACAACCCCTCCCCTACCAACCCAAACAAAAACAACCAAAAGCCAGCATGGCCTATATGTGAGGCTGAAGTTATTTCTCCATGATTTGTGGGACAAATGAGAACTTAGTCTCTCTTGTGGTTTGCAGGAGGAAATCAAAGCCCAACATGCCACCTAAGAAGGACAGGTTACATGAAACCCAGGATCTTATCAGCCCCAGAGTTACGGGCAAGAGGTGTCATCCAGTACCTTGATGGCCCTCCTCACGATCATGATAGCATCATGCAGGGACCGTTCTGTCTCTTCCATAAACTGCTCAGCGCCACCACGGAGGATGATGGTGCATGTCTTGGCCTTAGGGCAGCCAGTGAAGAAATTGTACCTATGCCCAGGATGCAATGGTGCACACATGAATTGCTGTCACCTTGCTATCTGATCTCCATGCCAAGTCCTTCCAGAAGAAAGCAGTTGACTCAGGCTGTCAATTCTAACCTTGAAGGTATTTTTTGAGGCAGGACTGAAGTAGAAGCACCAATGCTTGTGGAATCAGATCTAGAATCTGACTGTAACTACTTCCCTTCTCTAACGCTATACCTGAGTTCTTTACCCACCCCTCCACCCAACAGTACCTTGAAAAAGGAATAGTACAAGTCACACCCCACACCCAGAAAGAACTTGACAGATAAAGGGTTGGGCAGACCCAAGCAATTCTTGGGAGCTGAGCCCACAGGCTCACCTCTCGCCTCCAATTTGGGTCTCTTCAAACACCTGGCAGTGGCCCAGCACATCTGGAACCAAAGCATTCACACTGGTCTGGATTGAGCCTCCACAGGCCTGAGGAGCAAGAAAAATTCATGAGGGTAATTGGCCTCCTGTTACCATTCAACAAGTTTCTTCCCATGCTGAATCTGCCACAGAACCTTAGAGTCCACCATTAATTACCCTGACCTCTAGATGATCCCTACACCCTCTCAAAAAGATGAAATCAAAACAGAGCCAGACACACAAAGGCAAAAGGGTCAAAGGAGATAGAGACCTGATGTCTAGTGCTCTGGGTCCAGCAACTCTACCCAGGAGCAGTTCTTTGGATGACAGCCTGCACCAAGAGGGGAACCCACTGAGCCTGACCTGCTGAGCACAGTGCTGCAGCTATGTGGCACCTACTTTCCAACTGTCTTGGTCAGTGAATTCAAAGCAGTTTCCATTGCTGGGTATACAGACACTGGGATGGGTCATTTCTTGACAGCTAACACAGGGACAACCTGACAGTCTATTACATCAGGGACAGTGGAAACAGCTCAGGGCCATGAAAGATAAGCAGTAACCCATGAAGTTTTGCTTACCATCATTGTCCTCTTCAGATCCTCCTCAGGCACGCGACCAGCACAGAACATGTCCCTATCAGCAAAGTACTGGGTGGCCACATCCCCAATGGGGAGTTTGGACAAGATGACTTTGGCTCCAGATTGATGGATCTTCTCTAACTTGTCATAGAGAATGTTCCACTCAGCATCAACAATTGCCTGGTAATCCTAGAGACCCCAAAAAAGATGAGGGTGTTTGGGGATGAAAAGTGCATATGACAGTCTAAGGCTAGCCTAACTCTCTCCCCCACAGAAAACTGTGCTGACCTGTCTGGGAATCAAGAGCGGACAACAGTTTAAACACACTAGGACCATTAAAAGAACCACTTAGCACTTCCAAATAGAAACATAGGAGGGGGCTTTGCCTAGGGATTTCCCAGTAAGACCTCTCCTACCAAAGAGGCCATTTTGTGCTGGAAAACACTGCTACCTAAAGGCAGCCTTGGGAACCACAATGGTAGGAACACACAGTTATGAGACTCAGTCTAGAAGGAAAGGAGACCTGTCTAATCAAGGAGAATCACAGGCAAGCTTGTCATCCGAGCTACTCAGGATTGAGGTAGGAAGATTACAAATTCAAGGCCAGCCTGAGAGACTTAAGACTTGCCCAAAATAAAAATTTAAAAAACGTCAGGCAAGTCTGGTGTAGTGGTACATACCTTTAATCCCAGTACTAGTGAGGGAGAGGCAGGCAGTTATCGGTGAGGCCAGCCTAGTTCACATAGTGAACTACAGAGTGAGAACCTGTCCTCTTTAAAAAAAAAAAAAAAAAAGAAAGAAAGAAAAAAGAGGGGTGGTGGTGGTGTACACTTTTAATCCCAGGACTTGAGGCAGAGGAAGGAGACCATCCTGGTCTACAAGACAGCCAGGGCCGCACAGAGGAACTTTATCTTAGAAACAAAAGTTAAAGCCGGGCAGCAATAGTAGTGCAGGCCTTTAATCCCAGCACTCAGGGAGGCAGAGGCAGGCAGATGTCTGTGAGTTTGAGGCCAGCCTGGTCTACAGAGTGAGTTCCAGGACAGCCAGAGAAACACAGAAGAACCCTGCCTTGAAAAACCACCACCACAAAGAGAGAGAGAGAGAGAGAGAGAGAGAGAGAGAGAGAGAGAGAGAGAGAGAGAGAGAAAGTTTAAAAGGGGCGGCCAGGACTGGGGATGAGGCTCAGCAGCAGTGCCCTACTTAGTGCATGTGAGCCTTACTCTGAAGAAGAGTATAAACCAAAAAGTTTAGGCAAGCTGGAGGGCCCATCTCTAGGAGGCAGAGCACAGCTGCTCAATAGGTTTTCAAATTATCTGAAGTGGTAGTCAAGGAAAACAAAGTGAGAAAATTAGTGAGCCATGTATGCAGACATGGACACAGAGGGAAGATAAAGTGCCCATAGTCACCTGAGAAACAGAGCTAACCCTTAGCAATATAGAGAAAGGAGGCCCTCATCCAGAAAGTTGATTGCCTCCTCACCCCTGTTGGGGAACCTACCTCCACGGTGTGGACTCTGATTTCAGCATTATCTTTCTCTGCTTTCAACTCGAGCTCAACATTTAAGAGGGCAATCTTGGGGTTCTTATACTTTTTGGGCTGCATTTCAAACCCAGCATAAGAGAAAGTCTTCTTGAATGCAACACCAGCCACCAGCTGAGACTCCTGGTTAAAGACAGACAGTTCAATGGTTTCGTCAGAGTCAGAATTCCAATCAATCCATGAACCCAGAAGAGTGAACCCCACTTTCTACTAGTGGTCATCATCATAAAATTTGGGACAAACCCATCTTTCTTTAAGTGACACAACATATTTTAGTTGCCCCTTTAAGGTGAGGTATCATTCAATTGCTACAACAGTTCTAAACGTACAAAAACCACGCTACAGAACACCAGTATGCATCAGAAGCAACCAATGGTATTAGTATAGTGTGCAAGTACACACAGTGTGCATACAGAATTCTAGGTTACACCATGAGAACCGACAACAGTGGCTGCATTTAAGGGGCGAAGGTGGTTATGGGACAATTAACTTTAAGTCCCTTTTATGGATTGAACTATATATCACCTACTCAAGAGAAATTAATACAAGGGAAGTTTGACAGTACCCCTTTTGAAGAGTGGACTGCCGAATACCTCAGGATTTATCTTTGGAGAATTTACAAGTAATTTATCTGAACCAATCCTTCTATACACCTGAAACTAACAAAGAAACAGGATTCTGAATTGGCACAGGTCCACTTTCCCATTCTGATGGCAAGCAAACAAATCCAAAGACCAGAGACAGCATGAGAGAGTGGTCACATCGGCCTTCCCGCCTTGTCTGCATTCTCTCTTCACCTATACTGTGAACTCTGCTCCCACATGAAGCTGTCTGCTGTCTAGGGAGGCCACAACAGGCTCACCTCTAGGGCTCCACCCTGCACTTTCTTGATGCCAATCATTTTAAGCTGCAGCAACTCATCAAGCATCATCACAGCATCAACCACCATCTTGGCGAAGAAGAACTTCTGCTGAGCTATCAGCTTGGAGCTCAGGGCTGTCATTGCACACTTCTCCAGCATCTTCCTCTGCTCTCTGCGGCATAGGGCAGAATGGGCATTGAGCTTCTTACTGACTCAACTACAGTGTGGGAATGGTACATTCCACATAACACTCTATACATATTAACCATTAGACAGCGCAGCAGAAAACTCATATTTGGCAAAAGCAGTATCAACTTATCACCCCATTACTTTCCCTCTAACCCAAAATTCACCACCCACCCCCTCCACCTTCTCTATCATTAAAGGGCAGATTATCAGCAAAAGACAGCAGATGCAATCACCCCCACCCCACCCACCCCAGTGTCAGCTCTTTCATGTTGCATGACCAAGAGTCTGACAAGAACAAAACAGCCTGCCCAGAGAGACTGCAACATGCTTACACATCCAGTTTGGTCATAAGACATCAAGGCTCTGATAAAGTCCACTGGAAACTTACACTTTATCTTGCTTCTTCACAGTCACGGCAATCTCTTTGATTTTGTTAACAGCCTACCAAAAACACAAGGTGAGTGAGTCTCATGCTAAACACAGAAAACAGTGAAGTGGATTCAACAGTGCCAAGATCTTAAGCACATCTCCTGTGCCTGTATCTGCCTAGGAAAATTTAAAGCTCTGTCATCTTGAAAACTCTCAATAGAAAGATAGGGCAGGTACAGAGTTGAAGAATCACCAGGCACCTCCAGGACTTGGCTCTGGGACTGCCAATTAACAACATGAGGACAATGCACCTGAAACAGACAGCCTGCTAGGTTAGGTCAAACCTCTGGCTCACAAGTGGACAACTTCCAGCATAAGAGAAAATCTATATATATATATGCAAGTCATAAACAATACATAAGCCAGTCTTTTAAACCAGTAAATCCCCTCCAAAGTATTCCTTACATATGACCTAATCTCAGGGCTAACACTGGCAACACAGCAAAGGAGAAAGTAAGACCTACAGGATTAAGTGATATCACAAGTCACTTTAAGCGATCATGAGTTACCCATAAAAAACAAAATTGTACCTTGTTTCAAAAAAACCAAAAAAAAAAAGCATGAAAACTGTCATGAGCCAGGTGCAGTGGCATACGCTTACAATCTTTCATGCAGGTAGAGGTGAGAGAATCAAGCAAATTCAAGGACCGCTTAGGCTACATGAGAGGAAGGAAGGAAGGGAGGAAGGAAGGAAGAAAAAATTTGGTTGCCCAGTGCCAAATGATCAGCCCTGAAAACATACAAATGACATTTTATATTATATGCACCCAACAGGTTATATTTAGAAGCATATTAACACACACACACACACACAACAACAAGAGGCCATGAATTTGAAGGAGAGTAGGGACTATATGAGAGGGCTTAAAAGGGGAAATGGTAAGGGGAAAATGCTTTAAGTAAAATATCTCAAAATTTTAAAAAAAGTAAAAGAAAAAATAAAACGACTGTATTTAATAGACATATTAAGATGTCCCTATTTTGTGTACTCTGAATAATTAAAAACAGTTCTCACTTATAAAGAGCCTATGCCTACCAGGCTGACATCAGTTTCTGAAGGGTAGAACAGAGAAATGGCTGGAAATGCCCACGCAGGTCTACTCTGTGTGGTTCCTTCACACCCAGGAAAGGCACTATCCTCACTAACATAAGTGTGAACATGCCCAGGTGATAATAGTTCATACCAACTGGGTGGCTGTGCGGAAAGCTCGGATGATGATCTGCGGGTGCAAACCTTCCTCCACATAGGGCTTCACCTGCTTCAGGAACTCGGCGGCCAGCAGGGTCACTGAGGTGGTGCCATCACCAACCTAGAAAAGGATGGCAAGAATACATGTTTTCTGCTATTCAGGGAATGAAGCTCTGAAAATCATTTTTTATGCAACCTACACTTTAAATGGTGTCAAACTCTTTCCAGAAACCCATATATTTTGCAACAAAAATAGAAAAGTGAGAGTGTCCAGGGAATCAGTCTTTCTCAGATAGCTTTGAAATACAAAGTTAATTCTCCAGACAGCATAGTTCTCCAAAGGGTTCAGAGACAGTTCACAATCAGGATACAAACTTGAACACAACACAGCAGATACTTCACTGCCTTAGAGCTGCCAATGCTGAGATGAAACACCATGACCAAAGAAACTTGGGGAGGAAAGAGTCTATTTGGCTTATGTTTCTCCTTGACAGTTCATCACCAAAGAAGTTTGGATGGGAATGCAAGCAGGGCAGACCTGGAGGCAGGAGCTAAAGCAGAAGCCACAGAGTCACGGAGGAGTGATACTGGTTTGTTCCTCGTGGCAAGCTCAGCCTGCTTTCTTATAGAACCCAGGACCACCTGCTCAAGGGAAGTATCACCCACACAGGTTGGGCTCTACCACATCAACCACTAATTAAGAAAATGCCTTACAGGTCTGCTTACAGCCTGATCTTATTGAGGCTCCCCCCTTCTCCAATGACTCTAGCTTGTGTCAAGTGACATAAAACTAGCCAGTGCACTTTTTACTACGTACAAAGTTAGTAAGAGATGCAGTTTCACGCGCGTATGACAAATAACCACAGTACCAAGAAGTGATAAACATTTCTTAATTTTTTTTTTTAAATTTTAAATAGCTGAGTGGAGAAAGTGCACACCTTTAATCCTAGCACCTGGGAGGCACAGGCAGGCAGATCTTTATGAGTTTGAGGCCAGGCTAGTCTACAGAGCTAGTTCTAGGACAGGAGGGGATACAGAGAAACTCTGCCACAAATAATAATAATAATAATAATAACAACAACATCAACAACAATATTTTAATTATGTGTGTGGACATCTGAGCACGAGCACAGGAGCCCACAGAAACCAGAGGTGTCGTATTCTCTGGAGTTAGATCGGGTAGCTGTAAGGCAGAAGTAAACAAAAAGCCAACTAGACTCCTAGAAGCAGTCAAGTTCAATATGCTTCAAACACTATTTGAAATAGTGGTTTCCTAGTCTGATAATCTTTCTCAGTGCTTATATGCTGCAGCCTAATATTTTTTTAATGTGTATGGGGGTTTTGCCTGTATGCCCGTCTACCATCTGTGTACCTAGTGTCCACAGAGGTCAGAAGAGGGTGTGGAAACCTCTGGGACTGAGTTAGATGCAGTTGTTAATCCATGAGGGCTGGTAACTGAATCTGGATTTTCTGGAAGAACAGATACTAAACTCTATTTTAATGAGAGAAAAAGTAAGATCATTTACAGAAACTGGATAGCTTCTGACTGGGGATGAATTCCTTTCTTACTCATCTATGTCCCCTATGTAAAATAAGGAATACTCAATAGGAAAGGAAACACCCTGGAGAAGGGATGAAGCTGCCACACTTTTGACAAGAACGAGGCATTATTTCCTTGTTGAAGACACATCTCAACATCCATATTCTGCAGCACTCCACAGTACAAAACTGACCCTAACATTTACTACCAGACTATAGCATCAAACTGATGCTCACAAAGACAGTAACGTGAACACTTAAAACTGGTTGGAAAGATAAATTATGTGTACTTTTCACACACATCAAGATGGAAACCTTAGTGTTTCCAGTCTATTGTATAAACTGGAAAACAGTGACTCAAGAAAATTAACAGCTCACAGGCCCAGTCTAAATTAAAGTGCTTAGACTCAATCTTCCATACTTAGACCTGGAGACAGTTGCTATCCATAATGAATTAATAGATATGAAACAGGACATGCAGGATTACAGTTTAAAAGGTTATTACTCATAGATTTGATATAGTGTCACATGCTAAATGGGAGGTAAAGGCAGGAGGATCTCTGTTCTCATCTACATTGCCAGCTCTACGCTAGCCAAAATTACAAAGGTACCATTACCCTGTCTCAAAAAACAAAATAATTTTTAATTTTTTTTTCAATTTTAACTATTTTTAAGTATGAAGTACTTACACAATTACAATTTTAGACCTAAATAAAAAAATAAAATCTTCAGTGAAAAGAGCAAGGCACTGAAGGAGACATTATGTTCCAGCCTCCACTTAAGTTTCTATGATTGACTTCCTACCTCAGCATCTTGGGATTTGGCAATATCCACTAAAGTCTTTGCTGCAGGATGGACAACATCAAGGAGTTTCAGAATTGTGGCTCCATCATTTGAAATTGTTGCTTTACCTTAAGAGAGAAAAACAGTTAACAGTTAAAACCCCTTTTCTTAATTCTGTTTACTAGACTTGGACTCCACACACACTTTTTCTTGGGATTGGGTCACAAGCTTTTAAATATTATTGGCTCTTAATTTTCTTGAGTTCAGGTTAACTGAAAAGAGTCATGTCTTAAATAGCCAAGCACAATGGTGTACAAGTCATCCTAGGAGGATAAGAAAGAACATCCAGTTTGAGGCCAGCCTGGGCTACACTGCTCAAAAGAAGAGTAATCACTTAAGATATTTTGTTTTTTTTTCTTTCTTTTCTTCCTTTCCTTCCTTCCTTCCTTCCTTCCTTCCTTCCTTCCTTCCTTTCTTTATTATGTATACAATATTCTGTCTGTGTGTATGCCTGCAGGCCAGAAGAGGGCACCAGACCCCATTACAGATGGTTGTGAGCCACCATGTGGTTGCTGGGAATTGAACTCAGGACCTTTGGAAGAGCAGGCAATGCTCTTAACCTCTGAGCCATCTCTCCAGCCCCCACTTAAGATATTTTGAACACAACTGATATTCTAGTATCTCACAATACAATACAACTTAAAGGGCAATTTTTTCCTTCTATGTTAGCAACATGTTATAATGGGAGGGACCCCAGAGAACACCATTTTCTTTTTTTTTTAAAGAAAAGATCTCCAGTTTTAATTATGTATATACATGTGTATATGTATGTGTGCATGTATGCAGGTGCCCTCAGAAGCCAGAGATGACATCAGAACTCCAAGGATTGGGATTCCAGAGGCAGACATAGGTGCTAGAAGCTGGTCACCTGAAAATACAGCAAGCTCTCCTAACAACTGAGGAGGCATCTTTCTCTCTAGACCCCAGTTTGTTCTTTTTATGGCTCTGAGCCATACTTTCTGAAGGCAATAGACTCCTGAGCCCAGGTTCTCCCACAGATCCCCACAGGGTTCTTCATTCAAGGTCGTGCACACAGATTCAGACATATTAATCCCTTAGAAGATCCTACAAGCAATGGATTTCTGATGGCAACCGTAAGTCCCAAATACCCCCCAAGCACCTCTTTTCCTGCATGAAGCCCCAAGGAACCATGAAGACTTACCTCGACCATCCACAATAAGCTTGTCCATGCCACGGGGACCCAGTGTGGTTCTTACAGCCTCAGCAATCACCTGGCAAGCACTGATGTTACTCACAAGCTGAGGGATGCCTTGGGAGCTATCAGTCCCCTCTTTCAATAGGATAACTGGTGTGGGCTGGAGAAGAGAGTGCAAATAACTGCTTTTAATCATCATCTGCTACTTGGGCAGGGAAGGTGCTCCCAATTCCATCATGGCAGAGTAATCTGCACCCTTTTAAAGCACATTCCCCTGCTACCCAGACTGACTCCCCAACCACACCTACCTCTAGAACCACTGTTGGTTCTAGATTTATTATCTATCTTTATTTAGATATTGAAGTCTAAATAAATTATGCTTTCTGATGCTGACATGATCCAATATGGCCCTTTCAACTTTGCCCTGTGCTTCACAACTGGGTCACAGCACACAGCACAAAAAGAGCAAGCCCTGCTTTGCACCCCTTCTCCCACATAAAATATTCAATGGTTTTTGTTAAAGAAGCAGAGGGTAACTGTTATGGAAACCGAGACACTGTCCTGGAGATGACCAGAAAGGCAGCTTTACCAGAGACCTCAGCTGAAGTGCAGCAAGACAAAAAGCACGTTTATCTTACCTTACGAAGTAACACACTGACTTCACCTCTCATACCCACTCCAAAATGTTCTCAGGTAACTCAGTGATTTTTGCCTTTCTCTCTAGTATTGGCCCAGAAGGGTCACCGTCCCTGCATGGGTTTTCTTTGCACAACCACTCTAGAAACTATGAGAAGGTAAGAATGCAGGTAAAGCCTGGTTGGCTGCTGCATTAGTTAGTTCTTTGTTAACTAACACAAGCCAGGATCATCTGGGAAGAGAAATAGCAACTGAGAAAATGCCACCATCAGACTGGCCTATAAATGTCTATGGGGCATTTTCTTAATTACAAATGATATAGTAGGGTCTAGGCCACTGGGAGTGGAAGCTGGCTGAGCAAGTCACAAGGAACAAGACAGTCTGCAAAGTTCCTCCACATCCTCTGCTTCAGTTCCTATTCTGCCTTCCCATAATGGTGGACTGTAAGCTGGAAGATGAACTAATCCTGTCCTCCCCAACATGCTTTCACCATTGTGGTGGACTGAATGAGACGGACCCAGGGGCTCATGTTTTAATGTTTTGTCTCAGTTAGTGGAACTCTTGGGAAGGACTAGGAGATGTGTCACTCACTGGCTTTGAGGTTTCAAAAGTTCAGACCAAGCCCAGTGTCTCTCTCCCTACCTGCTGCCCGTAGATCAGGATGTAGTTTTCAGCTACTTCTCCAATGCCTGCCTGCCGCCATACTCCTCACCATAATAACGAACTAACCCTCTGAAACTGTAAGTAAGCCCCCAATTAAATGTTTTCTTCTACAAGTTGCCTTGGTCATGGTGTCTTTTCACAGCAATGGCACAGTGACTAAGACAGTCACGGTGTTTAATCACAGCAACAGAAACCTAACCAGAATAGTATCTGGTATCTTTCCTCCCATGTCCAGGAAGTAGCACAGACACTGGAGTAGCTGGCAAAACAGAGCTCTCTATAGCTAAACCTAAGTAGTCTTCAGGGATAAGCCGTGAGCCAGGTCATCTTCTCAGTACTGGAAACCTCATTCCATGCAGACACTGTAGTGGGGGCTGTACTGTTGTCTTTGTCTTTCAACTCCAGTGGGTGTTAGATCTGGAAATGACCTTGGTGAAAGTCTCTGCTCCCAGCTTTCTTTTTTCTTTTAGGTTAGGCTTACAGAACTAGACCATATTTTTAAATGATTAATTTAATTTGAAGAAACACAGACTACTATTAAATTTCTTGTTAGGTTTTTTTCATAACATTTTTTGAAGCACACTGCTTATTTGTCAAAATCCTCTGTGGTCAGCAGAGGGCAGTTACTGGTGGCAACACAGATACATATGTTACAGGTCAATGTCAAGCATAACCACCACCTGAGAGTTGGGCAGAAACGTGTATGGCTACATCCAAGACCCACTGAAACAGGATCTGACTTTCAGAAAGGGCCCAAGTGGATTTACATGAACACTAAAGCTTGAAAACACTATAGTGCACATGTACAAAACAAAAAGCCTGTAAATAAGTAGGCTGGTAAATGCTGTACATTTATCAGATCTCAGACAAGTTTAAATAAAGTATGGTTTCGGCCCGATAGGACTGACAGGAACATGGAATCCATCAAGCATAGCTGTCAGAAACAACAACAACAACAACAACAAAAAACCCACAAAACTGCTTGGAGCTGGGGAGATGGCTCAGCAATTAAAAGCAACAGGTGCTCTTCTAGAAGACTGGGTTTGATTTCCAGCACCCACATTACATGTGGTAATGACTCACGACTACCTGCAACCCCTCTAGACTTCATAGGCACGAGGCACACAAGGGATACACACACTTGCATGTAGGCAAAACTTTTAGACAATTGAAATAAAATTAAAAAGAAAATTGTTCAAGCAAGATATTAGCAGTCCAATGAGATAGAGATGGAGATGCATGCACTCAGTACCACATACTATATCCTAATTGGTTAGAGAGCCACTATCTTTAGCGAATGAAGACTGGTATCAGGGTGCTGGTCTCACAACTGTATTCACCAGTCACAGAAGCCACAAGACAGCCAATGAAGACCAATTTTTTTTCTTCTCCCCACCTCACCCCCAAGTCAGGCTTTCACTGTGTAGTCCTGACTGTCCTGGACTTCACTCTGTAGACCAGACTGGTCTCAAACTCAGGGGGCTTCTTTGTGCTGGAATTAAAGTGCCTGGTTCAAAGTAAAACAACCAGTTGTAGGCAAATACTTTCAAATGGAAGAAATAGTAAATGAAGTTGTACTGGTCTAAGAAAAGATATCAAGAATGAAATGTAGCCAGGCCATGGTGGCACATGCCTTTAATTCCAGCATTCAGGAGACTGAAGCAGGAGTATCTCTGTGAATTCGAAGCCAGCCTGGGTCTACAGAATGAGTCCCAAGATAGGTTCCAAAGTTATAAGAAACCCTGTCTCGAAAAACGAAAACCAAAACAAACAAACAAAAAAAGAGTAGAATGGAAAAATAGATTTGAGACTGGAGAGATGGCTCAGCAGTTAAGAAGTCTCTCTATTGTCCTTGAAGACAGACAGTTTGATTATCAATATCACAACCATCTCTAATTCCAGCTCCAAGACCAAATCCAATGCCCTTTTCTGGCCTCTAGAGGTACCTACATGGATGTATACACATGTCCAAATGAATGGAATAACCCCCCCATACACAAATCTAAAAATCAAACACAACCCACCAAAAAATTTGAAATACTTTAAAGAATATGCATCAGCCAGGCGATGTGCACCTTTAATCCCAGCACTCAGGAGGCTGAGGCAGATGGATTTCTGTGAGTTTGAGGCCAGCCTGGTAAACAGAAGTTCCAGGATAGGCTCCAAAGTTACACACAAAAACCGTCTTGAACACACACACACACAAACCAATACGCAGCAATCCATTAAGACTGGTTCTATATAAGAGGAAGAACTGAAGGACAGTCAGGGATACACCCAAAAAAATTGTTTCCAAAAAGAGGTGGGGGGAATTATTTTAGCTTACAAATCCAGGTTATAGTCTGCTACTTGATGAGGGGTGAGAGTGTGGTGTCGTGGAACCTGAAGCAGCTGGTCAAGAACAGAGAAAAATGAATGTATAGCACGCTGCTCAATTGCTGGTGCTCAACTAGCTTTCTTCTTTTATAGAGTCCAGGACCCAAGCTCAGGGAATGGTGTCACTCATAGTGGGCTGGGTATTTCCCTATCAATGAAAGCAACCCAGACAATTAATTCCCCACAGACCAACCTGATCTAGACAATCCCTCAGAGACTTTCTTCCCAGGTGTTTCTAGGTTGTGTCAGCTGACAAAACTAATCACCAGAGTGGGCTACACAGTGACTTCCAGACCAGCCTTGAGCTACAAAAGAGCCTGCTGTTTAAATAAATCTTGAGGGCTTAAGAAATGGCTCAGTGGTTAAGAGCACTGGCTATTCTTCCAGAGGTCCTGAGTTCAATACCCAGCAACCACATGGTGGCTCACAACCATCTACAATGGGATCCAATGCCCTCTTTTGACTTGCAGATATACACGGACAGAGCACTCATACCTAAAAAAAAAAATACATAAATACGTAAAATTTGGGGGGAAAGCCTTGGGCTTTAGCTAAGTGGTAGAACAATCAAATGAGGCCTTGGGTTCAATCCCCAGTACCCGAAAAAGTAAAAACAAAGCCATTGACTTGATGTTCTACAAAACAAGACCAGTGCTATATGTATATGAAAACATACAATTTAATGCCAAAAAGAAAACAGATGTATCAAAGTTCAGGATTTCAGGGGACCTTTTAACTCTCCTTTGAACAGAAGTCTTCTAGACTACCTGAGATCAGTTGGTTGACAGCATTGATCAGTTGGTGAACTCTCATTTGCCCAGCAGGCAAACAAGTCTATTGGACAGGGCAAAAATAATCAATTCAGGTAAAACCCAAATGTAGTGGTTTGAGGCCTTTAGACAAAAGGTTTATTTCTCTGAGGACTGGATGAGCATGGATCTCAGGGCCCTGGACACACTATGAAAATGATGTACGTTAGGTCACATTTGCAGCCCCGACGTGTGTTTTACTGAGGAACATTAAGAGTTTTACTCCTCAGCTCTGGTCCTTGCCAACCAAACCAAGTTCAAGAAATAGTAATGCTTAAAAGACTCTGAAAAGAACAGTGTTGGGGGTTGAGGGGGGTGGTCAGAGAACAAGGGTCCTTCTACTGAGTAGGAGCTGCAACCACAAAGCATTTGGTAGCAGGGAGAAGGACTATTCAGGTTATCAGACTCTGGGGACTGGAAGAAGCTGCAAAAGGCAGAAGGGCTGACACTGAAAACCAAAAATTAACGCGTGGAACTGATGCCAAGTACACAGGATTCTGAAATTGACGTTGTTCATCAACAATTAGGTGTCTCACACACAAGGAAGTTATCTGCCGCTCTGTAAGAGAACAGGTCGTGATGAAGAACAGCTACAGACCTTTAAGAGATTCTCCTGCCTAAGGCACTCACGTCTACCCATCTCTGATGCTGTGCTCCTCAACTGCCGCCCCTTCCCAGCACGAAGCTGGGCCTGTACATTCAGGAGACATTAAGAGTGCACCTGCTGAAGGACTGCGCGAACGAACGGGTTCCAGCAGAAATGAAGGATTCTGTTTTCCCGCATGTGGGAACGCAAGTGACCACAGTGCCATGCTGGGCGTCACTCGGCCCAACCCAGAGATCCTCACGCCGCCTCTCAGCGCTCTAGCTCATGTCTTTATGTCTGCAACTCCCAGGGCGGCGAAGCAGTCTGAATCCGCACTCGGTTCCGAAAACCCAAGTTTTCGGGGGCTCACGGCCTGAATCACCGTGAGACCCGTAGACCCCGGGCCCAGTAGAGTCGCGAGCCCCATCGGCTCTCGCCAACCGCTCCAGCTACGGGCCGCGGCCGTCCACGGGCAGGGGGGCCGGAACGGGCGCTGCCGACTCCCCGGAGGGCGGGTCTGGGCCCCACGGCCGCGGATGGCAGCGGATGCGCGGGGAGCCACTCACCATCATCTTGGAAGCGCTTCAGGAGCCCGCAACTCGCCTCTTCTCGGCTTCGGAACCGCCCGCCCACGCCCACAATGCTCCGCGCCGACGTCCCTAGAAGCTTCTGGCTAGATGTAGGCCCGGGAGAGGAAAGGGACGGACCACTTCCGCCACTCTATGGTTGGCTACAAGCGAGGTGGCTGGCTAGAGGAAACGAAGACGCCCGCGGCCGCTCTAGGAACCGGCGTTGGCTATGGCGGGATCACCGAGTTTCGATGTGCTTTGGCTCTGGGAGGACGCAGAAGGGTCCCGCTTCGTCCCGCGTCCCCGGATACCATGGAAGACAGGCGGTGAGACTGAACGGCGGTTGGGGGAAGCACCTTAGGTGAGTAATTGCACCGCACCCCCAGAGCTCCTTGGCGTCGGAGTTCTGTGCATTTCACGGGGAGCCGGGGAAGTTGAGGCGCCCTGGGTCCCAGATACGCAGCCCGCGAGCGCGGAAAACTCGCAGGGCGGCTTCTGGCTCCGTAGCACCTCCCGCCGGCCGAGGCACCGCCCCGCGGCGCCCGCGCGCAGCCAGCCTCTGGCAGGGAGGGAGCCGGGATCCCGCACCTCTCCGCGAGTCGCCCACCCTCCGCTCGGGAGCCACATCTATACTGAGGAGCGCGGGGGCGGGGCTGCGAACCGCAGTTGCTATTAAGAGTTTTGACAAATCCGCTGCCGGCTCCACTCCTCCTGGCCAATAGGAAGTAGCGTAGGGCGCAGAGGCGGAAAGTGCGGCCACACCAACAGGCTTGGCAGCCAATCGGCCGCCGGCCTCGGTTCGGCGCTCCAACCCGCGCGGAGAGCGGGCCTGGGGGAGGCCGGGGCGGCTGTCAGGCTAAAGTCCGGCTGGCGGGCGCGGCGGGACGGCGGCGGCGGCAGGACTGGCCCTGGAGATGAGCCGTGGTGCCGCGGGCTGGTGCTGTCTCGTGCTCTGGCTACCCGCGTGCGTCGCGGCCCACGGTGAGCGGCGGCGGACTGGCGGGCGGGGCGGGCATCCAGCGTGTGCGCTGCTCGGGCCGGGGGGCCACGGGTCACCTTGGGGACCCCGGGAGTTTGGGCTGGCTAGGTTCTGGGGCCAGACGACTTCAGTGGGTGGGTGCTGGTCCCCGGAGTCCGGAGTAGGCGCAGACCGAGGCTCCCCACGTCGAAGCAAAATCCTCCAGCCCTCCTTCTCCCGAGGGCGACCCGGGTGACAACTAGAGATCCAGAATGGAGCAACGTGAGCGTTCATACAGGCAGGAACATGCACGTGGGCTCACACGCACAGGCACCCACTTACACAACTCGCACATAAATGTACACACCTACGCGCTAAGTGAACACATGCATATACCCGAAGAGATAAGAACATCAAACGCCAGACAGGAGTGTGCTTGGGAAAAGGGTGCCGCATGTTAATCCAGAAGGGTTTCTTAGGGGCGTATCCATCCGATGAAGTGTGCCTACACACAGGACAATAAGCTGAGCCCCCTGAGCTCTGCCTGGGTAGTTGTCCACCCAGGTAGTTGTCTGCCTGGGTAGTTATCTGGGCCATAGACAGAAACAGCTATAACCACAGCACACACATTGATAGCTTGGTTGTTGAATTGACTAACAGACCTGAGGCAAAGGCTTCCATCCATCAACATTCACTCACCTTAAGGAATCCAGGGACTCAACTCCCAGGAAAACATTAAACTTCGATGCTGAGAAGTTTCTATATCCTAGCAAAACCCTGGTTGTTCCGGCAGCTCTCTTGTTCAGGACAGCATAGCTGGGCAGCTGTTCATTCAGTAGCCTTTGCTGAGCTGCCGCTGTGTCCTCCTAGGCACTAGGGATTCATCACTGAGTAAAACCACAAACTCAGAATCATTGCTCTAAGAAACAGATATAGACTATTATAAAAACACCATAATTACTGAGGAAGTACTAGCTGGAAGAAAGTACGTTTTTGAATGACTATAGGAAGGAACAGGGTAGCATCTTTCTGAGAAATGACAGGGAAACTTTTAGGAAGACACAAGAAGATTAAAACACAGAGAAGCTAGTATGCTTGAACTTGGGAAAATGACAGATCTGGAGCAGGAGTCGATCAAGCAGTGCCTTCTACACCACCGTGAGCAGTGGCACACATTTTAGTCAGTGAAGGGGACACTGAGGCTCTGGCAGTGAGTGAGTGGCAGGAGGACCTTAGGGAGGACAATGGAGAGAGGGAGCCGAGAGATGGCTCAGCATTTGGAGTACTAGTTGTTCTTCCAGAGGGCCCACTCATTGCTGCTTTTCCTTCCAGTTCTGGGGAGCTGATATTCTCTTTCTGGACTCCGCAGGCACCAGGCACACACATGGTGCATGGACATACATGCAGCCAAAGCACACATATACATAAAATGTAAATTACAGAATGAAGGCAGATGGCAACGTGAGTCAGGATTGCTTGAGCCCAGATGTTGAAAACCAATCTGGGCAACATAGCAAGACCCTTTCTGAAAAAAGAGACATGGGAGCAAGAGCAGTTAAGCTCGAACAGTCAGAAGAGATGACAGTGACTGGGCTAGGAGATGCCAATGAGACCAGAGCTAACTTAAAGATCTGGTTAGAAACTGGGGGCTTCTCTATCCACTCAGAAACTCTTAGATCTCAGAGCAGGGATGGCTGTTAACCCAAGAGCTCTGGGTCTTTGTGGCTCACCTGCTGTGGTAGGAGCACAACAAATACAAATCTCTTATATCCAGTCTGTCTGTCCAGTCTAGAAATCATTTCTCAAGCTGGGTGTGGCACTGCATGCCTGTAATCATGTTTGGGAGGCAATCAGGAAGAATTCAAGGCCCACCAAGGAAACAAAACTAATTCAAAGACAGCCTGGGCTGTGTGCGGCCATTTTTAAAAAGATTTCCAGGTGGTAGTGCATGCCTTTATTTCAGCACTGGTAGGGGTGGGAAGCAGAAGTGGATCTCTGAGTTTGAGCGAGCCAGGGCTACATAGTGAGACCCTGCTTAAGAAATAAATAAGATCTCATGCTCCCGGAGGATCCAATCAGTTGATGCCAGGGCCTCTGGATCCAGACCCCAGTCCACCCAGGTGAAGACATAGGAAGCCCAACCAGCTGGCTCCTAAAAGGCTTTGTGTTTGCACTTTTTCCTTTAGGCTTACGTATCCATGACTACTTATATTTCCAAGTGCTGAGTCCCGGGGACATTCGCTACATCTTCACAGCCACGCCTGCCAAGGACTTTGGTGGTATATTTGTAAGTTAAAAGAAGCTCAGGTTTCTGACCCTCAGCAGCCTTGCTGCCATTAGTGAACCATGGTGACTCTCATCCCACCTTTATGCTGGGACAGAGCAGGGAGCATAATCCAACCATGCCCTCCAGGAGCTGCCGCACACTAAACCAAGGGGAGACTCCCTTCATTGGTGGAAACTACCTGAGAAACCAAGGGCACTGGCTTTCTCTGTCAATTCCACCTGCTTCCCCCACCCTGGGTTATAACCAGCGCCCTCTCACAGAAAGGCGGGGGGGGGGGGGGTGCCTAGTCAGATGGATCTTGGTGAGAATGAAAGTGCTAGAGTGCCCAGCCACAGGGAGAGCACTCCATTTTCTTCCTGAACTCGGTGTGAGGCGCCAGGGCGATGGATTGTTAGCTCGTTCCAAAGCCATGTTTTCTCACACTCTTCCCTGTCCTACTGTCTGAACATTTTTCAGCACACACGGTATGAGCAGATTCACCTTGTCCCTGCTGAACCTCCAGAGGCCTGTGGGGAACTCAGCAACGGCTTCTTCATCCAGGACCAGATTGCTCTGGTGGAAAGGGGGTAAGGAGTGGGCAGGCGTAACACACGGGGAGGGCAGATTCTGATCACAGCTCATGGTAGTTTGAAATGCCAGTTTTTAAATAATTCATCCTTTACAGGTCTTTAAGAAATGTCTTGTCTACTTTCTGCTGTGTACTGATGACCCTCAATACAAGTTCTCTGTGGTCCTTCATTCTCCCAAAGAGAGGATGTGAGGGAGGGGCAGCTAGCCTTTCCTTTGGTCTCATCACCAACCTCTTCCAGGGGCTGCTCCTTCCTCTCCAAGACGAGGGTGGTACAGGAGCATGGTGGGCGGGCTGTGATCATCTCGGACAATGCAGTTGACAATGACAGTTTCTACGTGGAGATGATCCAGGATAGTACTCAACGCACAGCTGACATTCCTGCCCTCTTCCTGCTCGGCCGAGATGGGTGAGGGCTTGCTCTTTGCTTCTCGCTGTCCACACTAAATTGGGTGGTGTGACGTGGTGGGGTCAAAGGCAATCACCAGTCCCCTTTCACAGGCCCTGTCTTGACTATCCCAAAGGGCAAAAAAGTTCTCAGATTCTGGAAACTCCCAGAGTAACAGGCAGAGGGCAGTGTTGGGGTGCTGAGAAAGTGACTGCTCTTCATGCCCTCCCAGCTACATGATCCGACGCTCTCTGGAACAGCATGGGCTGCCATGGGCCATCATCTCTATCCCAGTCAATGTCACGAGTATCCCCACTTTTGAGCTGCTGCAACCTCCCTGGACTTTCTGGTAGAAAAGCTTACCCCAGGTTCCAGCCACAGGTGACTCACTGGGAAGAAAAAAACCCTAAGATTCTGCCATTTGGAGTTTGGAGATAGACTCTGAGGACAAGTAGAGCCGGGGATGGGACAGGGAAGCCACACTCGTGGCTTTCCCTTCCTTAGGGCCTGCAAGGACATCTCATGCTCCAGTAAGAGGCAAGAACCAGGCCCAAGACGTCTGGGTAGAATTTGGAACAAAAGGTGCTGAAGGCAGGTGGCCTTCTCCTCGGCCACCTGTCACACACCAGTTTTCCAGCCTCCCACATCCCGGACTTCCTCACAGTGACTCTTGTAGCTCTTGCTGAAGTGGTTTAAAGAAATAGTTATTCTGGGCCTAAGGATTCTCTACTCTTTAGCAATAAAGGTAAATAAAGTTCATCAGGTTTGTACCTGTGTCCTAAACTAAGAATGCGTGGGTGTGGGTGGACTCATTTATTTGGTCCCACATCATACTTACTGCTGCTTTTAGCGGAGCCTCACAGAAGGCCAAGGCTTCTCAAGCCCATTAGGATTAACAGACTGCTAATTGTGGTTCAGCCCTCTGGGAAAAAGACTCCTTTACCTAGAGCCAGCAATTGAAATCCAGCCTCAGAGACCTTGTTGGCTTTAGGGATGTTAACACACCCTTGCGGCTGGCAGTATGAGAAACCTGGAGCATTCTGCTGCCACCCCCTGCTGTAACTTGGGCCCTGTGCACACAGCCCACTCTCCACAAAGCACAGCCAGAGGCCCATCACCACTCACATTTTATTGAGACCAGAGGGAGAGGAGTGCTGGCTGTTGTGAAGGAGTGTGCCCAACAGGTAAGGGGGCTAGTCAGGCACATTTCACCTGGCTCCACCTTAGAAAAAGCCTGTAGCATAGGCACTGGTCCTCCCTGGCAGCCCCTAGCAGGGCTATGCAGACCTTTTGGGGAAAGAATGGGGGGGGGGGGGTAGCTGTCATTCCATGATGCCCACCCCAAGAATGAGATGATCATCTGTGGCAAGGAGGAAAAAGTCATGGCTCATCTCCAAGCATCTGCCCAGCTCCTTCAGGTTTCTGGAAGACTTCAGTGTTCCTCTATGGATATCTTAAAAGCATTTGCTGGACCATTTTAGCTGGTCGCAGGGCAGAGTGGAGCATCCTAAATTAAGGAGCACAATCTGTCATCTGGCATTCTGCTAGAGTCCTGATGAAGACGAGCCTCTTCCATACCTTTTAGGGCTAGCCACCTTGCCTGAGCGTAAGAGCCAAGGCACAGGCGCAACAATCTGGAGTCTGGAGAATAGGTTAATCTCCACCTCCCCGGTGTCCAATGGGAACAGCCCAGCATCCCAGGCACAGAGTCTTTTGAAGTGTTCTGAAGGCCTAGACCTTTGTTCCTGCCTCTTGCTGCCAAGTGGCAGGCCATTACTTCAGCTGCAGCTGTGTAGGTGAGCAGTAAGGAAGAGGTAAGGCATCACATCACCTCTCAAGGAAACCAGTCTGCTTTCAGACCGGCCATTTTGTTGCTCCCCTCAAGTTAACAGCCAGTCAAGAGGGGCCAAGCCTCAGGTGGATGGGTGAGTATGGGCCAAGGAGCCCAGAGGAAGAAAACTATGAGGCCTGGAGCCTGTTCCAGTCTCACAGCTACGGTGGACCATGGCAGGGGAAGACCAGTTCTGGAAGGCTTGGTGATGGCACAGGGCCAATGCAGCTCAGCAGCAGTGCTCAGGGCATGAGGTCTGGTGAGGGGTGGGGCTCAGGTCCAGCCTCTCTCCTTTCCTGACAGAATGCCAGAAGGGAGAAAGCAGGCAATGGGTGCAAGGGGGAGGGGCTGTTCCTTCCAACCACATTTGTGGAGGGTGGGCCCCTTCCAGGCAGGGTCACATCACACATCAGTCATCTCATCCCCTAGCTCTGCATCCTCAGGCTCTCCTTCCTCATCTTCTTCCTCCTCTTCTTCTGAGGTCACATTAGGGTCATCAGCCTCTGCCAGGCATTTGGGACAGGAACAGATGAACAAGTAGTTCTCCCTTCAAAGTAGAGGGGTGATAGGTAAGGCAGTTGCTGGGATGGAAAAGCCCAGAGCCCAACCATGTCCCCAGCTGGCACCTGAGGATCTTGTGGCGGCTGTGGCGGCTGCGCTCCCGCTGACAGCAATCTAAGTAGCTGATACAGATTTCCTGTGGGGTAGAGAAGGGTATGATTGCCTATGCCCTCCATCATATTAAAAAAGATTCCCCGGCCAGGTGGTGGCGGCGTACACCTTTAACCCCAGCACTCGGGAGGCAGATGCAGGTGGATCTCTGTGAGTTAGAGGTCAGCCTGGTCTACAGAACAAGTTCCAGGGCAGTCAGGGCTACACAGAAACTCTGTCTCAAAACAAAAAAGAACTTCCCCAACAGCTGCCATATCTATTGTCAACCACTGTTCCTTGCCTAGAATAGGCCTTCAATACTCTTCAACACTGATCCATTCTCACGCCTTCGGCAGGCAAGACTCCCACCTGGGTCTGAGATAGACAAGGATGGAGGTTGGCCTCAGACCCTGAGGAAAACCAGTCAGTAGGTAAGCTCTGTAGATGGGGTCAGAGGTTAATCTTAGTATGATAACTTGTATAGGAGAAAATTTTGTCAGGCTGTGGCCACCAATCAGGACTCTCAATTCACACCAACCCCTGTGGCTCAAACCACAAAGAAATCAAAATGGTAGCTGGGGTCAGGGACCTGGGCACATAGCTCTACTTCAATCTGAGACTTTGAGGATGTCTGAAGAACTGGGAGGGATCAAAGCATACTTATGACAAAAAGACTCCAGCCCACAGCCCTACCAGCCCAACAAAGGGACTCCAGCTAGTTCCTGCTGCTCCCTGGAGAGAAGCTGCAAGGCCCTATGCCCACCCGTGCTGCCCAGCCCTCTCACCTCGCCTGGCTTAATGTCCTCCAAAGCGGTAACATGTAAAAGAAAGTTGTTTTCTGGGAAGGAAGTCTCTGCATTGGGGACACAACTGTGGTTGCCTGGGTCACAAAAGACAGATAATGAGTGAAGTATGTCTGTGAAGAACCCAAGACCTTGAACATACTAGACAAGCATTCCATGACTGGTCTACACTTCCAGCCCTTAGTTTTGAATCAGGGTCAGACCACCCTTGAACCTGTGATGCTCTTGCCTCAGACTCACAAGTACATCACTACGCCCAGCAATGAAAATTAGTTTTTTAAAAATGGTTACTCTAGCTGGGCAGTGGTGGCACACACCTTTAATTAATCCCAATACTTGGGGCAGGGGGAGGGAGCAAAGGCAAGCGAATCTCTGAGTTCAAGATCAGCCTAGTCTATAGTTCCAGGACAACCAGGACTACACAGACAAACCCTAGGGGAAGGAGGGATGACAAGGACACCAAACAAAAGCCACAAAACAAAAATGTAATTCTAGGGGCAGGTAGATGACTCAGCAGGTGAAGGTGCTTGTTTCAAGCCTCACAACCCCAGTGTGATCCCTAGAACCCACTTAGTAGAAAGACTTGACTCTGACCTCTATATGTGCACCATAGCCTGTGTGTGCATGTAAATAAATGTGAAAACAAAGCGGAGCAATGTGTGGTGGCACTCGCCTGTGATCATAGTACTTGGGAGGCAGTACAAGAAGATCTACAGAAAATGTTCCAGGCTAGCCAGGGCCACATAGTGAGACCTTAACTAAAAAAATACAACAACCAAATATAAAAAAATAAAACTGAATTAATATTCTCAAGTCTAGTGGCTCACACCTGTGATCTCGGCCCCCCATGAGCCAGACAGGAGGATTTGCTGTGAGTCTGAGGCCCAACTGATGGCACAAGTGAGTTTCAGTCTAGTCAGGACACAAGAGACCCTGTCTCAAAAAACAAAGCAGGGCATGGTATGCCTGTAGCCTCAGCACTTAGAAGGTGGAGCGAGGGCCATCAGTTCCTAACAGCCTTGGCTACATAGTAAGTTCAAGGTCAACCTGGGCTACAGGAAACCCTGTCTCTAAACTTTAAAAAAAGCATTAATACTACCGAACCCTTGATCACTTTTGTGGTTCAATACTGCAGGGAAGGGCAGGTGTGAGACCCCATATCCTGTCCCAGTACCTACTGCTCTTTCCTGAAGAGCACAATACTGATACAATATGCCTTGCTGTATCACTGCCGGCTCTACCCTTACTCCACAACACTGGCCATGTTCTCAATTGTGTCCCATTGTCTCACCAAAGGAGGTGAGAGGCTCTGAGGGCATCTACAACAGACATTGTGTCTGCTGACTTGGAACCCTTGACCACCCAGCCTGGGAGGAGAGGTTTTTTAGTAGTGAGGAAAGCAGGAGGTGGGAAAGTGGGATCTGGAAAAGAGAAAAAGGTGCAAAGGAGCCCCCTTCCCGGATCCTACAGGCCTCAGGCTCTCCCTGTGCTTCCTGACTACACCCCACAGGGCAGTGGTGGGTACAATGCTCATGCCTCCCTTTCCAAGAAGCAGGGCTCTGTGTCTCCCCCTTAGGGGGCATGGCCTACTATAAATGTCTACTAAAACACAAGCAGAAGGATGGGAATGAATCCTTGGGTTTGGCTCCCAGTAATACGGCAAACAAGCAGAATGAGTGAATGAATGAATGAATAAGTGACCTAACCCCACTCTAGACTTCCCTAGTCAGCCCAAACAGGGCAAACTGGGAAAGACGGCCTGGTAAGAGCAGAACCATGTGGACTCATTCCTCCCCAGTGCCAAGACTCACAGCAACTCTGAAGCACGAAGAGACCAGACCCTTCACAGTTCAGGAACTCGCCGGTTGCTGTAAGAAAGTAATGTGAAGATGTCAGTGGGAAAAGGAAACTAAACCACAACAAGACACCAGCTCAGCTGTCCTGCCACCCAGGTTCTAGTATTGTACCTAAACTTCCTTCTCTAAGACAAACCTCTGAGAGTACCTATTTATCTGGTACTCTCCCTCTTCTCGGCATGGAGCCTCTGGATAGATCTCAGGACCATTTTTCATCTGTATGTCTTGTGGCTTGAGCTGAAGCATTCCGTGGGCGCACAGGGGTTCCTTTCCCCTACCATGAGCTTAGCCATCCCTGGCAAGAACTGTGCCTACTATCTGACTAGGGGAGCTCTAAGAATGCGGGAAGCCACAGCCCCATCTTACCAACCTGCCTCGATGTCCTTGTACAACTGGTCAATGAAGGTGTCCAGCTGCTCCCGGTCCTGAGGCTTCAGCTCCAGAGCGTCACAGGCATGCACCCACTGGCTGAGGGAGCTGCAAGTCCCAGTAGCCACGGTGGGAAACAGCCCACCTCACAAGGCTCTCTCCATGTCCAAGCATGTTAAGCTAAGGCAGAAGAGTCTCCCACCCTACCCTGTTCTTTTTCTAAAGGACCCTATCTTCCCAAAAGAGCAGCAAATTCCCCTGTCTTATTCCTCCCATCCAGGTCACCCAATCCCACCCATCTTGAAAGAATCTTCCTACATTAATCCCTCATCTGAACCTCAAGGGACTACTTAATAGGTCTAGAACATTCTCTCCTAACCTGGTTCCAATCCCTTGACCATTGGTCCCAACAAGGGCAAAGAGAGACCGGAATCCATCTGGCGTGAACCACTGTAGGGAGAGAGAGGTGAGCCTTGGGCTGCTCTTCCTAATCCAGCTCTACAGTGGAGGCTTCTGAGAGCTGGCCTCACTTCAGCTCCAGGCCTGGAGCACCAGGAAGAGAGGCTTCAGGTCCCACCCTGCCACACTCACCTGGCTGAGGGTCTCCTCATAAAGGGCCTCTGTGAAAAGGCTACGCAGAAGTTCCAGCTGGCCCTGGTTTAGGGGAAACAGAGGGACACTTGCAGCCCGGGAAACTCCCCCTTAGTACCAGATAGGTGAGAGAAAAAATCAAGTGAAAGAGGGAAAAGGAGTCAGATGTGTGCCCTGAGCTTTCCCTGGGGACAGAGGCAGTACTTATTTCCAACTGTCTGAGGGATCCAAGTGAGGGTGTGAGCCCTAGGCTTCTTCCGGTTTCTAGTACTTGTTCCAGCATGTACTAGATGGGGCGGCACCATCCCCACCATCCCTTGGAGCTTCCCTGAGACTTGCTTGGCCTCTGACCAGCTTGACTTTCTCCTTCTTTATTCTTTTTGTTGTTGTTTTTTGAGACAGGGTTTCTCTGTATAACAACCCTGGCTGTCCTGGAACTCGCTCTGTAGACCAGGCTGGCTTCGAACTCACAAACATCCACCTGGTTCTGCCTCCCGAGTGCTGGGATTAAGGCGTGCATCACTGCTGTCAGTTCTTCTTTTTTCTAGATCCAGTAAGCAACACCCTGAGCTACATCTTTTGCAGAGCTGCATTCCCACCCTATCTGCCTCCCTTGGACAGTCTCTACTCTCTGGCAGCCTCCCCACTTTGGCAGCTCCAAAGGAAGGTTGAGGTCCTTAGTGTCTTATTCTCGCCACATGAATTTCACATCTCTGCCTGACCTGTGGACCCCAGCCCTCCACTCTCCAGCAAACTGCTGTGCCACTGCTGCCTTCCTCACGTCTTGCCTTCCATATGCCATAATAAGCACTCTTGAGTAGGACATGCAACCCCTCTTCCCTACTTCCAGTTTTAGGTTTATATTTAGGTCACAAAGGTAAATGGGGCCAGGAATGCACATTCTTTGGGGGGAGTTTTAGAACCAGGCTTTAATTCCTACTGTAGCTGAAAAGAGACCAAATGTGGAGTTAGTCCCCTAAAGGTAGCCACAGACACCACAGGCTACTTGAAGGGTAGAGGAAAGAGGCCATGAGAAAAAACCAACCTTGAATTTGTCCCCTAGGAGTTTGTGGACAATTTCCTCCTCCTCATTGGCTGTTTTGCTGCAGAACTGGGAGAAAAGCCTGACCCAGTGGTCCTTGTCCTTGGCCTGTAGGGCAAAGACACATGAGGGCCATGTGCCCATGTGGAACTGAGGGCTTATGTTTCTCAAGTTCCTTCCATTAGGGAACCAACATCCAAGAGCTTCTGCCCAGGTCTTCCTCCCCACTCTGTCCACACAGCCATTTTCTAGCTGGAGCAGGGCTTGTCAACTCCAAACACTAAAAATAGAAGGCCACTGTGGAAGAACAATACAGACATGGCATCTCTCACTTCATGTAAGAGATGCTGTCCTGGAACACTGGCACCTGTCAGTCAAATTCAGGAACCACTGCGACATAAGACAGACATCTCATAGAAAAATTAAAACAGGCAAATCCAGAGCCATGGCCCATGCCTGATTTCTGGTTAGCATGCACTGGAGGTTCTACATATCAAGCAGCAAGAGCATCCAAACAAGGTCAGATAACTGACCCCAGGGTTGACTGGAGGTCAGTTTCTCTGGCTCACCTGTTTCACTGTGGCCACCATCCGAGCCATCAGCATTATACTTGCTGTCTCCGGAGGATAGTGAACACTCCTGGGGAAAGAGAAAGTGTAGCCTAGAAATTCCCTCCCTAGGAGCAGCCCATTCTGATAGCCACAGAGATACTTCCTGCCCATCCATCGGTTATGAAAGGCTGTACTTAGGCAAATTTGTATCCTTAGGGTATCTCTCTATGGGTCTGAAAAGGGCTGAAGACTAGGGCTGGCTGCTCAGCCACAAGGCAGGGTGCCACAAACTGTGACTTCTGTTTAAGCCTAACAGTGGAGAACACATCTTGGGGATGTAATTCCTAACAGCTCCCAACAGCTGTGGAGCCAAGGCAGGAATGGAGGCAAGGGTAAAGAGAAGAGACCTACCTCCATGCCTCCTGCAGCCTATTGAGAGGGTGCCGGGGGTCGTCCTGGGAAGGGCCTGGGCACAGGATGCGGTGGTATTGCTCCGCAGCTGCCAGCCGACACTCTGCACTGCAGTACGTCACCTGGGAGGTGGGGTGGACATTAGCCCCCAGGACCTGGGCACTCACCTCGTTCAGCTGCTTTCTTTCTCTAACAGCCCCAGAACGAGAGCTCAGAGAGGGTAATACAGAGTTCTAGGGGCATGCACCTAACCTAACCTTGTTATACTACATGAAGGGAAGAGCGTTTCAGCTTCCGGCAAACTGCCAAGGAAAAGGCACGTCCCGCCACACCCGTTGTCTGGATTCTGGACACTGGCAGCAAGGAAGCTGAACAAGTACTGGGCCTTTCACTGTCACACACTAGACTGTGATCCTTGAGGAACGGACCAAGTAGGTTCAAACTCTGTCTTGCCAGTGAAGGCTTACCTAACATCTCCTGGCCTTTCCTTTCCCTGTGCATCCCCAGGGGTGCTCACCTGGCAGTGAGGGCAGTTCTGGTGGAGGTCCTTGCGCACACTGCACAGCTCTGGGTGTGGGAGAACCTGGCCTGGCTTCCCAGTCAGCCTCTGGGCATTCTCCTCTGCCTTCTCCAGTGCCCGAAGACAGTGGTCACAGGCTGCAAGGAAGCCAGACACAGTGAGTGCCCTCTTTCCAGAACCCTCTAGCTCCTCCTGATCTCCTCCACTGTCTTTCCATCAGACTCAGTCATGGGGATCCCTGCCTCAGACTGGTGCTCCTTCTAGTGTGTCTCTAGCTTAAGAAAATCATGAAAAGGCCTGTGGCTGGCAAAGCTAAGGATTCCACTTGCTCTGGCCCCTAACTCAGTCTTCACTGAGCATGGGTTGGTTATGCATCACCTTTAAGTAGGGACGTCTAATTTGGTACAGAGCCCTTCAGCATGATATCCAGACACTTATATTATGGGCGCAGGCTTTAAGTTTTGTCTAAGAGAGCATCCTCCCCAAGAAGCATTTTGGAGGGACCTCCCATTACAGGTACACAGTCTCAAACACAGAGGTAAGCAGAGATGAGGGTCTCAGGTCCTGATCTCTAGGGAAAGATAGCATTTCCTCCCAGCACCCAGAGGGTTAGCCTGAAGATGTGTAAGGCTCTCTTCCATGCACAAAATGGCTGGGCCTGGCCGCTACCTGAAGCAGGCAAGATGTACTCACCTCGATACCGATAAAGTGCATTCCAGAGAAACTGTGAAGCCACCAGAGGTCTTTCAATGAAGATGGTCTCTCCCTTCCGGATCAGCTGTGTGGCAAACAGCCCCTTCCCCTAAGAGGGCAGAGAACAGACAGGGTAAGAAATAGCTCCAAACCTGCCATAGAGCCACATGCCTATAATCCTAACACATGGAAACAGGGGGATCAGTAGTTCAAGGCTAGCCTGGGCTACATAAGACCTTTTTAAAAAAGAAAAAAACAGGCTTGAAAGATGGGTCAGTAGTTAAGTGTACTTGTTCCATAATCTTGAGGACCAGCGTGTGGATCCCAGTACCCACATAAGTAATTCAGGTGTCTCTACAAATGTCTGTAACCCCAGCTTCAAAGAAGGCAGAGACAGGAAGATCATTGGGGCCTGTGGGGTATGAGCCAAGTGAAGATATGAGCCTGAGATTCAGGAAGAGACCCTACCTCAGGAGAATAGGTGGAATGTAATGCAAGAAGACACCAATGCTCTCTTGTAGCTTCTGTGCACATACACAGGCATGCACACAAAAAAGTAAAAACAGGCTGAAGAGTTGGCTCAACAGTTTAGACTGCTGGCTGCTCTTCCCAGTTTGGCTCCCAACATTCACATCAAGCAACTGACATCGAAGGCCTCCACTGACACTAAGCACTTGTGGGATACACTTAGGCTAATACACAAATAAAAATAACTTTTAACAAAGACACAGTTCCAAGAGCTCTCAGGAGGCTGACCAGCTGCACCTCTGGTGACAGGTCATCAGCCTCCTTAAATGCCTGCTCTAGAAGCTGACTGACCTATTGTCAGCTGCACCTCTCTCCGTCAACAGGACTGAAGTACCTGGTCAAGGAGGGAGCCACCTCAGCAGCCACCTGGATACCTGGAGATAGACATTTCAGAATAACTGGGGGCAAGGCCAAGATTCCTAGTAGGCTGGGGCCTCCTAAACCAGCAGTGGCTATCAGGATGGCACCATCCTCAAATCCCCAGAAACTCTGCTGCTTAGGGTTACAGAGAAATTCTAGAACCCAGCAGAAAGCAGACCAGTCCCGGGGAGAACTGATCTCTTCTTTGGTCAGGGCTCAGGGGATGCACAAAGCACTAAATTAGTCATAGAGCCAGCTCCCAACACCTCCTGGGACCCTCCCAGTGAACTGCTTCCCACTGGAGAAGTGGGTAATCCAGTAATTCTGCCAGACAGTTTCCGAGGTGTGGCGATATGGTGCAAGTGAGCGCCCTCATGAACTCTACCTTGGTTTAAACTAGCCACTAACCAGGATTTAAAAGGCAAATCTCAGGCCAAGCCCAAACCCGTAAATCAGAATCTGCACCTTTATGTCTGTGTGTGTGTCTATGTGTCTGTGTGTGAGGCACATGCGTGAATGCAGATGCTGTGTGGCAGTCAGATGACAACCTTCAGCAGTTGGTTCGGTTCTCTCATGTCACTAGGGGAACAGGGAATGAACTCAAGTTGTCAGGCTTGCATGACAAGCACTTTTCCCATCTGAGCAATCTCATAGGCCAAAAATCTGCATCTTAATAGGATTCTGGAAATTTCTATGTATGCTAAAGGTTAAGAAACGTATTCTGAGATAGACAATGGTGGTGTATGCCTTCAATCCTAGCACTGGGGAGGCATAGGCAGGCAGATTTCTTTCTGAGTTCAAAACCTAGGGTCTACATACTGCATTCCAGGGCAGCCAGACCATACAGAGAAACCCTGTCTCGAAAATAAAAAGCCTAACCTGGCACACCTTACACATCAGGACAAAGAGAGAGGAGACTGCCCTTAAACTATTCTCTAACACACACACACACACACACACACACACACACACACACACACACGGAGGGAGGGACAAACGGATGGACTGACAGACACTGGCTTCAAACTTGTCCTCTGGACTGCTAAAGTTACAGGTATCAGCTACCACCTCTGGTTCCACTGCTATCTTCTGACCAAGCTTAAGAACTCACGAGAACTTGGAGCCTAGGCAGTTAATAGTTTTGCTGACACTGCTTCAGCAAGTGATGGTGCCCCTGCCAACAGGAGCTGCCATCACAAAGTGTCAGGGAAAGTGCCCTGTCACTGTGCTCGCCACAGCAGCTTCCTGTTTCCCTTTAGTACTGGCTCTGGATACAGATGGGACTTTGCCACACTCAGAGCAAATCCCAATCTATGCACAACCCAGATAGCTTCTCTTTCTTTTAAGCTAACCCTGAACTTGTGCTAGTTCTTCTATAGGTAGGGATAACAGGGATGTGCCACTAACCAGCTCTAGAAGCTAATTATAGGACAGAGAAGGTGAAATAAAGTGAGAGCAAAGCCCAGAACTCCCCCTTGACTTCCTTTCTGGAAGCCCTATCTCTACATTTTGTTGCCCCTGAGATCAACCAAGCAAAATGAAAACTCAGCCTTCTTGGATGGAACAAAGCAGTAGGAACAGAGACCCATGTGACCTCTGACAATTTCAAATCTTGAAACTGGGTAACTAACCAGACATAGTGGTGCATGACTTTAATCCCAGCACCAAAGGTTAAGAAGCCTAGCTGCCACACTTCGAACATCAGGATCACACACACACACACACAAGCTGACTTCAAACTCATTTTATCCTCTGATGCAGAGGGAGAGGCCACACTGATCTATAGAATGACTTCCAGGGCAGCCAAGCCTACACAGAGAAGTCCTGTCAGGGGGAGGGGGGGATTATAACTATAGGTCTCTCTCTGCCTTAGGTCTTGGATGACTAAACACTGAAAATATTCAATCACTAAAGCCAAGGAAAGCCAGAGGAATGGGAGTTGGTGTCTGTAACCCTAACATTTAGGAGGAAGGAGAATTAGGAGTTCAAGGTCACTCAAAAATAACAGGACTGGAGAGATGGTTCTGCAGTTAAGAGCAGACTGCTCTTCCAGAGGAAGTGGGTTCTTTTCCAGTACCCACATGGCAGCTCACAACTGTCTATAACTCCAGTTCCAGGGGATCTTACACCTTCACACCAATGCACATTAAAAAAAAATTAAATAAAAACAAAAACAAAAACAAGCAAAGAGAAAGAATCAAGAGTTGTTCCTATCTAATGTCACTCAATCCTCAAACATACAGAAGTATTTCAAGAAAAACAGCTCCAACGCAGATCAAAAAGCACACAAGGTTGGGCACTGTAGCTCACACCTGTTGTCTCAGAATCTGGGAGGCTGATGGATGAGGATGACCTTAAATTAAAGGCTAACCCGAACTACGTAATGTGGTCCTCTGCCTTCCTCATGTGCGGCGACCCCAACCATAACCTTACTTTCGTTGCTACTTCATAACTGTGTCTGTCTTCTGATGGTCTTAGGCAACTCCTGTGAAAGGGGCTGTGACTCACAGGGAGAGAACCGCTGACATAATATACGGTAAGACCACATCAGAAGGAAGAAGTGGACAAGAGAAGGGAGGAAAAGAGGGTGGAAGACAAACTTTAAGAGATGATTATACAAACCTTTAGACCATACAGTATATGTAAGCCTTATTTACTATGGCAGTCAGGTGGTTCAGTGGGTGAAAGTGTTTGCTGCATCAAACCTGATGACCTGAGTTCCATCTCCAGAGCTCACAGTGGAAATAGAGACCCGGCTACTCAAAGCTGTCTTCTGACCTCTACAGGATGTGGCACACACACATCCATGTCCAGACACACACACACACCTTCCACACAAGTAATAATAAAACACTTTTGGTGTGGGAGAATTGTCCGTATTCTGTCAATCATATTTTAATAAAACGCTGATTGGCCAGGCAGGCAGTATAGGCGGGAAAGCCAGACAGGAAGTAGGGGTGGAGCAAAGAGACTGCAGGAAGCTCCCTCTGCCACTCCTGCGCAGACCACCTAAGAGGCAACATGTAAGCTGACAGCTGAAAAAGGTACCAAGTCACGTGGCTAACATAGATCAGAATAATGGGTTAATATAAGCTATAAGAGTTAACAAGAAGCCTGAGCTAATGGGTCAATCAGTTTATAACTTATAGAGATCTCTGTGTGGTTGATTTTCCTTGGGAGTTGCCGGCTGTGGGGTACCAGGCGGGACAGATACCCCAACAAGCCGGCCCTTCATGTTACACACTTTAAAGTGCACGAGATTCCACTAA